>NW_024080948.1:727987-1159910 GCF_003009895.1 Hyaena hyaena | reverse complement strand
GTTAGTTTCCTGAGGAACCTCCACACTGTTTTCCAGAGGGGCTGTACCAGTTTACATTCCCACCAACAGTGCAGGAGGGTGCCCGTTTCTCCACATCCTCGCCAGCATCTAGAGTTCTCTGATTTGCTCATTTTAGCCACTCTGACTGGCGTGAGGTCTACCCCTCTATTTCTATTCTTACTCTTGTTATGGAGATTTATTTCTGATGTGGAAGAAAGACCACAAATCATGAAGTTGGGATCCCACTTGGAGCCTCAACTCTGGCAATTACTAGGTGAGTAACCTTGGGAAAGTCATTTTGTCACTCTGAACTTCAGTTGCCTTTTATGTAAAATGAAGGTGATAGTAATATCTACCTCACAAATTTGTTGAAAGAATTAAATGAGATCATGCATGAAAAGTCTTTTTTAAAGAGCTGTATACTTACATTTTGATGTCTGTAGGTGGGAATGAGAAGCAGATACTCATTACAGAGCATAATGGTAGGTATGATTTATTGAGTTAACTGACATGAGCTTTAGATGTGAGCCCTAGACTATATCTTTCTTATAGAAGAGGAGCCCCAGGTCATAAGATTTGGTGGGTAGTAGTTATATCAACATCTGAGAAAAATACGACTCTTCTCTGGGCTATTTGGATCTGATTCCCAGGAAAGAAAAAATGCAGTTTGATTTCAGTAAATGCTAGAATTTGAGGGACATGTTTAATATCACTAAAACAAAGGGAAAAAAATATCACTAAAACAAAGGAAAGGAAGCACATAGACAAAAGCAGAGAAAAACAGGTGATAGCCATAAGAGGGAGTATGAAAACAAAAGGTAAAATCAGAAAAGAAACTAGAAAAGGAAGAAAGCAAAGACTTTCCCCAAAATTTCTCCTACTTCAGACTACTTATTTATGTTTTATTTCTTTAAGTATGAGAACCTCAAGGGTAAGGAGAGGAACTATTATTTTTAATATTGCATATGTATGTGTCTGGTTAATGTCAATTCATTATTAATCATACTATTGTTTGTAAGAAATGATTCCTGGAAATTTTGACTTGGGGTTACTTTTATATATAATAATTAATATTTATGTGAATTATATACCTCACACAATGCAAACATAGAATATATATTCCTTGATGTAAGATTTTATTTAACTTTTAAAAAAAGATGATTTTTTAAATGCTTATTTTTTGCATGTGTGTGTGTTTTTTTTTTTAATGTTTTTTATTTATTTCTAGGGGAGAGAGAGAGAGACAGCGTGAGCAGGGGAGGGTCAGAGAGAGAGGGAGTCACAGACTGAAACAGGCTCAGGCTCTGAGCTAGCAGTCAGCACAGAGCCCGACACGGAGCTCGAACCCACGAACCGTGAGATCATGACCTAAGCGAAAGTCGGACGCTTAACCGACTAAGCCACCCAGGCGCCCCTAAAAAAAGATGATTTACCCAGGACAGAACTGTGTCTCTGATAAAGGTTTTGAAGTGAATAAAGTTTTAAAGCCAAAAATAAAAATAAAAAATAAAAAAATGATTTAGTTGACCACACATAATGCTTCTAAAGACCATACCTCAGAGGAGAATGTTTCTTCAAAGGAGTTAGACATGTTTTCACATAAGAAAACTATTACTTAAATTTGAAGCTGAATACTAACCATCTTCCTTGATAATCCACAAAATTGTTATAAACTAGAACGCATGGCAACAACTGGTCACCAGATGAGACCAGGGATTCATTTGTTATTCATTCAACAGATATACTGAACATAGGGCTTTTTGTCAGGTGGTAGGTGTGGAGTGGGTGAATAAAACTGACATAATACCTGCCCTCATGGAGCTTACCTTTATGTAGGAGAGTTGAATAGTAAGTAAACTATAAGTAAACATATAAACAAGATATAATTACAAATTGTGATAAACTTTATGAAGGAAAAGGACACATTGCTATGAGAATAATAGTGAGAACTTCACTTTGGGTGGCTGAGGAAATGACATTTACCCTGAAACCTGAAGGATGAGTAAGAGTTAGTCCTGAGAAGAATGAAGAGAAAGTAGTCAAGGCAGAAAAAACAACATGTTTGTAGCCCTGAGACAGGAAAGAGTTCATCGTGGAGTTTATCAAAGCTGACTTGTGTGGCAGATCTTGGGAGTCTAGTTCAAGTAAAGCTCAGTAAATAAGACCCTCTTTTTGTTTCTCCCATTCTTATAGTTCATGCTGATTAATTGCTAAGTGTCTTGTGTGTGATCAAGAGTGAAATAACTACTAACAGTTGAAACTGAGCTCAGGTCATGATCTCATTGTCTGTGAGTTCAAGCCCCACGTTGGGCTCTGTGCTGACATCTCAGAGCCTGGAGCCTGCTTTGGATTCTGTGTCTCCCTCTTTCTCTCCTCCTCCCCGACTCTCACTCTGCCTCTCTCTCAAAAATAAACAAACATTTTTAAAAAATCGGACACTCAACCGACTGGGTTGAACACCCTATTTTTTTTTTTTATGTTGTTGTTGAGCATGGAGCCCAATGCGGTACTTGAACTCATGACTCTGAGATCAAAAGTCAGATACTTAACCAACTGAGCCACCCAGGCACCCCTACAACTTTTTCTAAGAAAGCTTCTTTGTACCACCTAGGAAGCACAGAGCTTTATATACTTTGTTGTTCTTATTGTCACCTCCATTCAAATATTAGGATAAATAGCAGTTAGGACGAACACCTAAAACAGTTATATTTTAATTATCTTAGTCTTAGACAGACTAGAATTAGACACAAATCATACATAAATCATATATGATTAGAGAAGTAAGGTTTAGTTTTAGCACAAGAAGAGAGGCAGCAGAGAAAAGGATAGAATTTTGTCACATTCCTAAATTTAGGCTTCTTTTGCCAAAACTGCATAAAAGCATGTGTCAAGAGAACTTGGCATGACTGTCCTAGAACTTGACAGCAGGGCTGCACTTGATTCTGGGTAGCTCACATCTGGGAATTACCATTGGAAAAATGTCTTTGTGCTGTTCCTCTTCTTTTTCACAGACATCTGCTTTGGAGGGGAGAGTTGGATGGTGTAAAGTTTCTAAGCAAGTGGGGAAGGCCTAGAAACACAACACTTCAAAGTGAATATCAGGGGCGCCTGGGTGGCTTAGTCGGTTAAGCGTCCGACTTTCGCTCAGGTCATGATCTCGCGGTTCGTGGGTTCGAGCCCCGCGTCGGGCTCTGTGCTGACTGCCAGCTCAGAGCCTGGAGCCTATTTCAGTCTGTGACTCCCTCTCTCTCTGACCCTCCCCTGCTCACGCTGTCTCTCTCTCTCTCCTAGAAATAGAATAAAAAACATTAAAAAAAAATTCAAAGTGAATATCATAGTTTTTTCTCCTGATGTAGAGAATTCTATGAGATTTAGACTTTTTCCTTTCTGGAAGCTGGTACCAGTTTTCTCCTCTGTAGGAAAGCTGCAGCTCTTTAAAAGATGAAGAAATTCATTTTGGAAAACGTCTGAGGAGAGAACAGCTGGTCTTCAAGGTAGGGAAAACATTTGTCAAATGTTCTTATGCCTCCTACAGGGTAACTGTGAACATTTGACAATTTCCTCCTTCCTGCAGCTGAGTCAAGTAGGCATTAAAGGACAAACACAATCTCCCCAAAAGAAAGCCCAAGAGAAAGGCTGGGTTTTTCTTACTTTCTAAGTTGTTCTTGTTTGTCTTCTCTCCTCAGGCTTGCTGGAATTTGACTTCTTTGGTGTTAAATGTAGTGGATGAAGAATAGGGGAACTTGAAGCTCCTACTATTAAACTCTTTAAAATTTAAAAAAAATGTTTATTTATTTTTGAGAGAGAAAGAGAAAGAGACAGGGACAGAATGTGAGTGGGAAGAGGGGCAGAGAGAGAGGGAGACACAGGATCCAAAGCAGGCTTCAGGTTCTGAGCTGTCAGCACAGAGCCTGAGGCATGGCTGGAAACCACAAGCTGTGAGATCATGACCTGAGCTGAAGTCAGACAGTTAACTGACTGAGCCACTCAAGTGTTTCTAAACTCTTTCTTTTTAAATTTGCTAGAATTGACTAGCTACTCTTTTATGCAAAAAACAAACAAACAAACAAAATCTTTGAAAGAGTAGGTTATTCGAAAGTTATACTCATTATTTTCTAGGAATATTTTACATTTTTCTCATACCTTCATCCTTTATTATTTTTAATGTTTACTTTTGAGAGAGAGAGCATGTGCACACACATTGGGGAGGGGCAGGGAACGGGGGGACAGAGAATCCAAAGGAGGCTCTGCACGTCAGCACAGAGCCCAACTCAGGGCTCAATCTCATGAACTATGAGATCATGCCCTGAGCTTAACTGACTGAGCCACCCAGGCACCCCTACCCTCATCCTTTAATAAGAAGTTTAAAATTAAGGAATCAATACACTCATGTTTGTCAATAAAAACTATCCTTGCCAAGTTACCAACACTATGTAATGTTTTAGTTGAAAATAACTTAAGTTGTACAAGAAAAATATTTTCTTCTTACTCACACAGTGAGATATGAAAATCAAATTGGTCCCTTAAGAAAGATGAGATTAGAATTGACAAAGTCATCACCTTTAGATTTAGGAGGTAATGTTCTAGGGCTGGAACAAGGTTAGCACTTGGTCAGTGCAAGCAAGGCAAGGACTTCAGAAGGGAGAGAACAATCCAGGGACTTCCTAGGCCATTTATTTAAGAACTGCATTTTTGACCCTTTTCATTGCTGGCTGTACCCTTCCCTTAAGGTTTGATCTTTCTTTTTCAGTCCTTTTAGAATATGATTCTATTTCTTTCTTTCTTTTTTAATGTTTATTTATTTTTAAGAGAGAGACAGAGCATGAGCATGAGCAGAGAGAGAGGGAAACACAGAATCCAAAGCAGGCTCCAGGCTCTGAGCTGTCAGCACAGAGCCCAATGCGGGGCTCAAACTCACAAACCATGAGATCATGACCTGAGCAGAAGTCAGATGCTCAACCAACTGAGCCACCCAGGTGCCCCTAGAATATGGTTCTGTTTCTTAAAGATCTACCAAGAATCACTAATTCTGTTAGCCTAATATATAAGGAATTCAGAGGGTTAAGCATATTTACTTCTTGGGCTTTTACTCCGCATGTTTCCTATTCTCCAGTCCTCTCTGAGATGATGGGCCCGTCTTCATCTTTCTGGATTTCAATTACAGTTTTTCCTCTGGGGAAGATTCTCTGACTTTCCCTCTGTGCTACCAACCAGTCTTTCTTACTTCACTCTGTTTTAAAACTTATCAAGCTGTACATCAATCATTTATTAGATAGGGACTTCCCTCAGGGTAGAATCTCTTATCCCTATTTATGTCCCCAGACACTGGTACTTAAGTGTCCATTGAATGAGTGAATTAATGAATGAATGAGTGGACAAACAAATCAACAAGTCAATGGAGATCATTCTACTAAGGAGGAAAAAAAAACCTTTCTCTAAGGTTACCAGTGATTTCCAAATTGCTAAAAAACAATTTTCTGTTCTTATCTTGCCTGACCTTTCTGGAATATTGGACCCTAGAGAATATAGTGTCTGTCTTAAAATTCCTCTTATCTCTTGGCTTTAATGACAAATCTCTCTTGGCTCCCCTCTTCCTTCCCTGTGTACTCCTCAGTTTCCTTTACTGACTTCCTCCTCTATAGCACCTCAAATATTAGAATACTGCATACTCTATTTTCTACTCTCTTTTTGTGTTCAGTACATGTTCCCTGGATGACCTAATCAATGGCTTCAGACTCTGTAGTTAGGGTGCAGCAGTGCAAGAGCATCTGGTTCTAGGGGAGTCCCAAATAGACCAGGTTCGGCCACCCACCAGTGACAATATCCAAAGGCAGAGAAATGGGTGGTGGTGAAATAGGAAAGGAATTTATTTCAGTGAGACCAATACTGGGAAGACAGAGGACTGTTGTCTCCAAAGTGCTGAAAATACTTCCATGTTTATATAAGGAAAATGTGAGACAAAAGTCAGTGGGTACATACAGGTGGGCAGTGAAGACCAAGTTGATCATTGTCTTGGGGTCAGTTATGGGCAGGAGTCTTGCTGGCTCATGGCAGTCATCATTGCTTGAGGGGATAGTTTTGGTTCCCATCAGGGGATAGTTTGTTCTTAGTGCCTTTTACCGGAGTTAAGAGATAAATTGGAAGAAGAATTTAATCAATTAGAAGGTTTGAAGTCATAATGGAGGTAGCTGAAGTCCTCTTTCAACTCTACACTTCATGCCTCTGAAACCCCCACCTCTAATTCATTTGTTCCCTTTGAGCATGAGAAGGATATATACAGCTATCTAAGCCCATAAAGATCTCATCCTTAACATACACTAAACCAAGCTCCCTGTCTCCCCTTTCCTGTCCAGCTCCCAGTCTATGTTTCTGTTCATGAATCCCCCAGCTTGGGGAATGACACTACCATTCAGATTGTCAATATCTTCCATTCCTCCCTCTCTAATTGTTTATCAAGTCATGTTGATTTTATTTTCATGGTATATTTTGACTCTAAGTCCTGCTATTGTAGAGAGAATCCAGATGGAGCTCAGCAATCTCCCTGAACTAAGAAGATGGAGCTGAAAATCCAGGAGGGCCAAACAGCTAGAATTCACAGAGCAGAGTTCTGAGAAGAGAAGAGAGCTGCACAGGGAGAGAGCAGTCCAGAGATCTGCAGAGAGTCTCCCTTGAGTCTTCAGATAATACTGATCAGAACATGGTTTGAGGAAACTACCTGAGGCTGAGTAAAGTGCCACTGGAAAAGAGCAAAGAGAGTTATCCTTAGAGTACCAGCTCCAATATTATCCTTAGAGTACCAGCTCCAATAAGATAAAATTCAATGTCTGGCATCCAATAAAAGTTACCAGCATGCAAAGAAGCAGGAAAATATGATGCATGATGAGGAGAAAAGCAATCAATATAAACAGATCAGGAACTGCATAGGAGATAGAATTAGTAGAAAGACACTAAAACAGTTGTTATAGCTGTATTCCAAATGTTCAAGAAGCTAGAGGAAAGAATGAAAATGTTAAGTAGAGATATAGAAGATATTTTAAAAGGCCTGATCCTAACTTTCAGAGATGAAAAATATAATATTGGATATGAAAAATATATTGGATGGGATTAATATCAAATTAGATAGTATAGAAGAAAAGATTAAAGAACTTGAAGATAAAGCAGTAGAAACAATATAAAATGAAACACATAGAGAAAAAAGGCTTAAAAGTAAAAAAGAACATCAGTGAGCTGTAGGACAACTTCAGGTGATCTAATATGTGTATAATTGAGGTCCCCAAAGGAAAGGAGGTACAGAAAAAATATCTGAAGATATATTGACTGAAAAATTTTCTAATTTGATGAAAACTATAAAGCCGCAGAACCAAGAGGTTTCAATGAATGTTTGAATGTTTCCCTAAACACAGGAAATTGAAGAAAACTATACCAAGGTGCATGCTAATAAATTTGCTTAACGTTAGTGATAAAAGAGAAAATGTTAACCCATACTCTTCATCCCCACTGCTTTAGATTGGACCTTCTTAATGTCTTAGTTGGACTTTTACTATAACCTCCAACTAATCTTCCTACCTCTAATTTCCTTCCATACTAATCTTCTCCTTTCACCACGATCAGAGAGTTCTTCACTGTTCCTTGAATAAAATCCAAATTTCGTAGTAGAGGGAAAATAAGGGCCCCTTAGCACAGCATATCTGACCCTTTTTTCTCTTTCCAACTTCAACATCTCCCCAAACTACATTTGCTCCCATCTTCTAGCCACATGGACCTATTTATGGAAACATTTGTTCTGTCTCCAGCCTCTGTGCCTTTGCATGGGCTGTTGCCTCTGCCTGGGAATTTCTTTCCTGTATTTGGTTTATTAATCTGTGGTCCCCTCCAGTCTATAAGCTATCTTTCCTCTCTATAGTGCCTGCTACATAGCTCAGTACATATTTTCCAATGAATGAAATTATCATTTAAAATTATTTTTTATTTAATAACATCACAATACTTGGAAAAATCTGTTATTACGTACCTCTATATTGAGACTGAATGGAAACTATCTTTATTTTCAGAAGCCAGAAAATTATCTTTTGACTACAGTATGTTGCTGGTTGTTGATTCATTTGTCTTTGACTTCATTTAATTTTTTAGCTCATTGAGATTCACAGAAGATTTTAATTGATGACTGTGTTTAGAAGGAAGGCTATTAGGTTATTGAGCACCAATATCACTAACATGCCTATGAATGGCTGTGTTTTCTGGATGTCTTAAGTACACGGCAATTTCTTTTATGAATGAGCATCTAACGTGACTGATTTCCACAAGAAAGACAAGTGCTCTTTTGATAAGTGCCAGAGAAGAAAATCACTCAGAGTGTATATATACACCTACAAACAATTAGGACTATTTTTACACATATTCAGAGACTTCTTCATAGGTACTATGGCCTAAATGCAGAAGCTACTGACCCATTCACTGCTAATGGTGTTATGCAACATCTGGAACATGTTGGAACATGTGGAAGAAGGCATAGATTAGGGTTTTATAAATTAACAAAGTTAATGTTTAAGACAAACTGTATTAAGCCAAGTAGCAATATGGTTTCACTAAATTGCATTTAAGCTAATCAGATTCATAAAAAGGGTTATTTCATTAATTTTTAAAAAAAATTCCAAGTCTAGCTTTAATTTCCTGCACACAGAGGGTTTGGGAACACACATAAACTAGTCCTAATTTCACTCATTAATTTATTCAGGAACATTCAGTAAGTACCCACTATATATTAGTCACCATGCCAGGTGCTAGAGATGCAGAGATTAATAAAATAATCCATGACATTAGTGAGCTCCCAGTCAAGTAGTGATTCTGAAGTGAGATCAGGAAAGGCATATGCACTTATGAAGATATACTGTCATTTTCAAGGGCCAATTATCAAAGTACCACTTGATTCTGATCTTGAGGGAGAAGGGTTTGCTCTCTGATGGGAATGTGCTGCATATGAAGACCCAGTGGTAGTGGGAAAGGCCAAGATGTTAACACAAAATTATAGTATTAATAGCCATATAAAGGCTACTATAAGGGTACACAATTTTACCTAGTAATAGTCAGGAAATACCTGATAGGCAGGAGAAAATATGTGTTTTGTAAAAAGTCTCAAACTCTGGAGATACTGACTTAAGAATCATCAATTTGTGAGTGGGCAGTGAAGCCCTGAGAATGGGTGAGATCACTCAAAAACAGTGTATGAAACTGGGGGAAAATAGTGAAGTTGTTATCACTGTCATCATCAACATCCTAACCATATATTGAGTGATTTTTACTATGTGCCAAAGTACTTTATATGCAGTATCTCATTTAACCTTCACAAAAATCTTACAAGTTTAGGTGCTCTGGGACTTCTGGCAATGCTAACATTTAGGAGGCTGGCAGATGATGATGCTGTCTATCAAGTGGGTCTGAAGAGAGCCACCAGAGAAACAGAATGAGGAAAAGGGTGATGTCATAGAAACCAAAGCAGAATAGTGTTTTGGGAGGGGAGAAGTCAGCAGGGCCACATGTTGCAAAGATGCCAAGGAAAATGGGTACAAAGGAGCCACAGGTTTTCCAACTCAGAGATTGAGGGTGATCTTATGGGGAGCATTTTCGAAAGAGTGGTTAGGGAGGGATGAGAAACACATTATAAAGGGTTGAAGAAAGAGTGGGATGTGCAAAGGAAAGGCAATTAAGGAAATGAATTGGGCTGGAAAGGGAAAATGGAGTGGAACTTGAAAGGGGAGTGGTACCAAAAGGAAGAAAAGAACAGTAGAAAAGAGAAGACTGAAGCACTTAGCCAAAATGTCCTATATCCAGAAAGAAGGTAAGAATAGAAGAGAGAGAAAGGATGGGGGCAAGGAGTGACCAAGAGGTGTAGTGAAAGAATAGGCCTTGAACAGGGAGAGGGGACTCTTAGTGAGGTTGAAAGAAAGAAGTAGAAGACCTAGAAAGAGAGGGGCACGTGGGTGGCTCAGTCGCTTAAGCGGCTGTCTTTAGCTCAGGTCATGAACTTGCATTTCATGAGTTTGAGTCCCGCCTCGGGCTCTGTGCTAACAGCTTAGAACCTGGAACCTGCTTTGGATTCTGTATCTCCCTCTCTCTGCCCCTCCCCTGCTTACACTTTGTCTCTCTGTCTCTC
Source organism: Hyaena hyaena (assembly GCF_003009895.1). Lineage (NCBI taxonomy): Eukaryota > Metazoa > Chordata > Mammalia > Carnivora > Hyaenidae > Hyaena > Hyaena hyaena. The sequence continues at coordinate 1,149,760 of NW_024080948.1, read as the reverse complement.
AAAAATAAAGATTAAAAACATTTTTTTTAAAAAAGAAAGAACTGGGGGGAGTTTACTAATAGGGAGTTCTGTTTTGGTCTTAAAAGTCAGAGGCAAAGTTGTCTGCTGCAAATTAGGTTGTCAGGGTACTTGAAGACAGCAAGGCAAGTTTGTGATGTGGGGCATAATTACTTATATTCAAAATGTCATGTATGATATTCTGAAGACTCTGCTGAAGACTTTAATCAGAGTTGGAAATAGTAGGGGATATATCCTAATAACTCCTCCTTCTCTTTTGCAAAAAACATGAATCCATATTCTCTAGATGGATCCCTGCCTTAGATTTTGGGTACGGGGTTTCCTCTGTGGAGGGGAATGGGAAAAGGTAGTATAAAGATAAGTAAAGGATGAGAGCAAAATCATGAATGGGGGTTGAATTCTATTTAATTTTTTTGGATACATACTGAGATGACCATGCAGTTTTGAATTACATTAATAAAGTTTTTAATATAAACCATTCCTGTGGTAATATCCTTCTTGAACATGAAATAGAATTTGATTTGTTTGTATTTTATTTGGAATTTTGCAACTATGTTTATGGATAAGATTATCCTACAATTTTTTTCTTCTCTTACTGCCTTTGTTTTTTAGCTTAAAGTGTATGCTAGTCTCATAAGCCAGCATGGTGTATCAACATGTGTAACAAATTTTTTTCACCATTGCGTCTTGCACTCCCATATTTCTTTCTTGGTTCACTTTTATTCTGGCTTGAGTACATTCCTTAATAGTTCTTGCAGCAAGAGTGTTTTGATGGTAAATGTTCTAAGTCTCTGTAGGTCTTTCAATACATTTATTTTGCTGCTATTCTAAATTATAGTTTGTCTAGGTATAGACTTTTAGGTTCACCCAGTCTATGAACATCTCTGGATCTCACCAGTTCTAAACCCACTTTTATGTTAATTACTCAGTTCAACATTTCTGAACTACATAGATAGTATGAATTTGAACCACATGAATGGCCAATTTAACGCATGCGTGGAGATCTAGTTTCTCTCCAGTATCTATTTCCTTTCCAAAGTACTGGTTAATGGGGCGCCTGGGTGGCTTAGTCGGTTAAGCGTCCGACTTTCGCTTAGGTCATGATCTCACGGTTCGTGGGTTCGAGCCCCACGTTGGGCTCTGTGCTGACTGCCAGCTCAGAGCCTGGAGCCTGTTTCAGTCTGTGACTCCCTCTCTCTCTGACCCTCCCCTGCTCACGCTGTCTCTCTCTCTCTCTCTCCTAGAAATAAATAAAACATTAAAAAAAATAAAAAAAAAAACAAAGTACTGGTTAATGAACCATAATTTCCTTGCGAAACCAGGCTCCCAGAAACAAAGAGATAGGGGTGCAGCTACTTTGGAAAAACAGTTTGGCAGCTTCTCAAAATGTTAAATATAGTTCTAATCTGAACCAGCAATTCTACTCAAGAGAAATGAAAACACATGTCCACATAAAAACTATCCAAGTATAGTTCACAGTTCTGCCACTAACTAGCAGAGCAGATCTGTTAATGCTTTGGGTTAAAGTTTTTTCTTTAAAAATGTAAAAGGAAATATATATTCTAAATTATCTCAAAGAAATCTTTTGATAATAAAGTTCTGTGATGTGGAAGTGGAAATAAAATTGGAGATGCATTGCTTAGCAAAGGTCTCTCATAATCATATGCACTCAAGGATAGAAGATAGAAAGTATTTAGACTGTTTATTTATCTCATTTCCTTAGAGAGAGAACAAAGCCTCCCTGGAATACCTTTCCATATTCCTCTGGTGTCTAGAAAGTACCTTGGTTGGTGAAAGAAATGATACTGTGAACTCCAGAACACTGTCAGGACAGCCTTCAAATCCAATGGAAAGACTATACAGGTTAGTAAAAGGAAGATAACTTACAGAGGGAAGATAATTCTTTTGTGTGCATCATGCTCTGTGCTAATTACTTTATATACCTCTCTCATTTACTCTTTATGTCTGATGTAGATTTATTGTCCCTATCTTTTAAATGTAAATGTTTGGATAGAGGGAAAATTGAGGCTCACAGAGTTTGAGAGATTTGAAAACCCATATTTTTATCATATTTCATCCACCTCTATACAGAGAGTCAAATTCTTCCATGGAACTTTTCTCCTCCTTCCTTGACCATCTTGGCCCACCATGATTTCTTCTTCTGCACTTCTCTAGTGCATATTACCAGTATACCAATTTCACACCATAACTTTTTGCAATGTTGATTATATTTCACTTATTTATTAATAAGTAAGCATTTATTGAATAGCCACCATGGAACCCCACTAGGCAGTAGGGATACACAAATGAGTGACCCTGCCTTTAGATGTTAAAATCTAGTGGAGGAGACAACCCCATTAGCAGTTTACTCACACCCCAGTGAATTCTAGGATTAAGTCACTCTTTCTACTTCTGTCTCCTCCAATCTAGAACAATCTCATGTTAGCTCTCAGGGAAAAAAACTTAATAGTGAGCCTGAAAGTAGCAAAACTAAGTTTTAAGGGAAAGGGAAATTTTTATTTTTTGAGAGAGAGAGGGAGAATGCAAGCAGGAGAGAGGTACAGGGAGAGAGAGAGAGAGAGTGAAAGAGAGAGAGAGAAAGAATTCCAAGCAGGCTCTGCACTGACAGTGAAATGTGGGGCTCTATCTCACAAACCCTGAGGTCATGACCTGAGCCAAAATCAAGAGTTGGCTCCTTAACCAACTGAGCCACCCAGGCGGCCCAAGGGAAAGGGGTATTTTAACTAATGAATTATAGTAACACATACTCCATAAGCTTCAAGGACAAAACACAGAGGAGGTAATGATTGACTGAGAACTTAAATTTTCTTAAGTAATAGAACCTATCCAGGGCAGAGGGGATTTGAACCAAGCACCTAGCCCCATGGCAGTTCAAAATGGCTGGTGTCTTACTGTTTTAACCCATCCTACAGTAGGGGGAAAAGGTCTTATCATTTGCTGGTAACTAGGCATGGCTTCAGGAACAAAACTATTTCAGCCACTGTTCTAGCCAGTTATGCTACTGGCTATTCCTAAGCCAGTTATGCTACAGTTATTCCTAAGATAGTCTGCTTGAGTGCAGTGACAACTTTCTAATAGATGGTAAAGGTCCACAAAATAAAAGTTATGTCAGCAAAATCTGATACATAGAAAAGATTCTGACTACCTCTGGTTTCTTCCTGATTCTTTTAGTCAAACCTGGCTCTTGCTCACTAGCAATGTTAAATTCCATTTTTTTCCCTTCAGTTTCATGTTCTAGGATACTGAGTCAAGCCAATTTAATGAGTGCCTTCAATGTGCAAAGCAATATGGTAGATACTTAAAGAAGATAATGAATAAGAGAGGATTCCTGCTTCAAAGAGTTGTGAGTCATGTAAATAATTACCTAGAATATGGACCTGGTACTGTCATGTTCTCGGACAAGTACTTTTACTCTCAAGAGTCCTGTAAATGAGCCAGACATATGACCTAGTACATTCCACCCCATATTGCCATCTTCAAGGTACTGGACTGGGCTGTGTTAAAGACTAGGTATACTAATAGACTTGTCCCAGAAATGAACATTGCAAGCATTTTTTGAAATACAGCCAAGTTCAGACAGAGGCTCTCTTGGTCTTACCATGTGATCTGAGAAAGAGAGAGATCAATTTTTGTTATTTCATAGGATATTCACCCATATCCTTCCTAGAAGTACCCTTGAGGAATATTTCAACCCAAGCCTCATACCACCTATGAAGCAACAGATGAAGCAGGTAAGTACATTCTCTCTAAAATGTAGAATGTAGAGTTAAAGGAACTGGAATTTACTGAGCACATACCATGTGTTACACATATCATAGCTCATTTAAAGTTCATGTTAACACTGTGGAGTATCATTGCCCCTATTTCACATCTGAGGAAACTGAGGCTCAGTGAGGTTAAATAACTTGTCTAAGGTCACATAGCTAGTAAGTGGTACTGATTCAACTTGGAGAATGGTACTGGATGAAGTGCTAACTAAGCAATCTATTAGGGGCACTTGGCTATCTTAGTCAGTGAATATACAACTCTGGACTTCGGGGTCATGAGTTCAAGCACTGCACTGGGCATAGAGCTCACTTTAAAAAGGAGGTGGGGTGCCTGGGTGGCTCAGTCGGTTAGGGTCTGACTCTTGATCTTGGCTCAGGTCATGATCTCACAGTTTGTGAGTTCAAGCATCAAGTTGTATAGAATTCTCTCTTCTTCTCTCTCTGCCTCTACCCCACTCATGCTCTCTCTCTCTCTTTCAAAATAATTTAGAAAGAAAGAGAGAAAGAGAAAGAGGAAAGAAGGAAGGAAAGAAGGAAGGAAAGGAAAGGAAGGGAAGGGAAGGAAGGAAGGAAGGAAGGAAAGAAGGAAGGAAGGAAGAGAGGGAGAGAGAAATCTGTTGGATTCTGGTTGTACCGGGGATCTATCATGGCTAAGTAATGTTTCAAATTATCAAACTGCTCCAAAGCCATGGACAGGAGGCCCCTGCACAGCAGATTGAACTCCAGGGAGACCCAAACAATGCCTGAAATTCAATTGCACCAAATCCCTTTGTAGTCCAATATTAAGTTTTGTCCATTTTAATTTTAGGCTGCTTTCATATTAGGAATGTATTAGAAAAGTAGCCTTAAAGCAAAATAAGTCACACCAGGGAAACTCCTGCTGATTTGGTAACATCCTGGGAGATAGAAATCCTTGAGGCAGAGGAGGCCAGGGAGCAGGAGAGTATAGAGGTCCCTTATCCCTGAAAGCTCTGAAGATCTGGGAGGCCAGATAAAGTGGTTAGAGGAGTGGTCCCACAGCTTGAGGTCATTAATAGCCCAGGGTTACATAAAAAGGAGTGGGAAGGCAGGGGATAGCTTTGGTCAGGCTACCAAAGTCACTGAACCAAAGGTTGGTCTCTGAGTTCACGGACCCTTCCCACTCAGCAATTTCCATAGGTAAGTCCAAAGGAGAATTACTTCAGGAATAGATAATTTAACTCTGCTCTTCTGATAGAAGGGTTTCATCACCAAGATTGGAAAGAAAATGGGTCAATGGGGATGACATGATTTACTGATGAGGTCAACTTATTTTTCTGTAAGGAGCTTGGCAGGAATTATCTAAAGAAATAGACAACCCCCAAATCATTTATATCTAACTTTGCAATGACTTAAAGTGGCACTTGGCAGTCATAGGGTTCCTCATTATGTTTAACTTGGGTTGAAAATCAAAATGTGTAATCTTTGGGAATGCACTGATTAACGAATGAGGGGAACAAAGTGGAACAAGTTGGTTGTCTAGAAGTTGCCATTGATGATCCATTGATAGTCGTAAATGAATAATTCACAGAAGCTGGTTCTTTGCTAGAATCTGGGAACAGAGCATCAGCACTAAACTAGGGTGGGCAGAAAGATTCATTGGCCAGACGATTTCTGAAATCTTTCCATAGCTGGTTTATACCCTATGAAAGGAGGAGGGTTTTTTATTTTATTTTTTTAAAATTAAAAAAAAAATTTTTTTTTAATTTATTTCTAGGAGAGAGAGAGAGAGAGAGACAGCGTGAGCAGGGGAGGGTCAGAGAGAGAGGGAGTCACAGACTGAAACAGGCTCCAGGCTCTGAGCTGGCAGTCAGCACAGAGCCCGACGCGGGGCTCGAACCCACGAACCGCGAGATCATGACCTGAGCGAAAGTCGGACGCTTAACCGACTAAGCCACCCAGGCGCCCCAGGAGGAGGGTTTTTTAAAAAAATATTTATTTATTTTTGGAAGAGAGAGAGTGAGCGTGGGTGCTGGAGGCCGAGCCAGCTCCAGCAGGTCCAGGGGTCCCTGAAGGATGGACGGTGTCGGTGAGTGAGAGAGTGAGAGAGCCCCGAGATTCTTTCTGATCACCAGGCAGGCATCTCTGTCCTGTTGGTTTTGGTGACTTTATTTAAAGTTTCAAAAACAATATGAGGTCAGAAAAAGGAATTCTTTTACAATGGAAGGTCTTTTGCGATGACAATTGCAGAATTATCCTAATCATAGTGAATTTATGACCAAAGAAATAACAGGATGCTCTTAGTGGAAAACAGGATAACATATAGGTTAAGTTGTATATAGATAAGCTAGGAGTTATTCTGTCTGGCTCTCAAGAAGATGAATGTTTCTGAATTGGTTTGTTTGTGGAAACTACCAAAGGGGGCTCTATATGTATCAGTCATTGCATCTGGGTTTATGTTTTAATTACTCTTATATGTCCTCTTCCCAGCTGCCAGTGTAAGGGAGGATGTTTGTGGAGTGTAGGCCTTGAGGAAGGGACTGCCATACATCACCAGTTAGTAAGTAACTATAATTTAGGTTCTTCTGACATGGGACCAGACTCAATTGTAACTCTTGTTTTCTTATTCCCCTTTATTATCTAAGTCTTGGATCTACAAAACCTATAGAAAGAGCCTTTTGACAATGATCCATAGAGCTTTTATCTAAAATCTCTTTTGTAAAGGCAGGAATATGCTTTTCCTTATGAGGTATCTGTGTTCAGAACATGGGTCTGGTATGGAATATTGTGAGGCCTGGTCAATACCAGCAGGCTTATTTCCAACATGAGGCAGTAGTAGCAGAAGAAGATACCAGTTTTGTTTTTCATGGCAGGAGCTGTGCAAACATTGCCATTTCCTTGCTGTGACTGCCATCCAGAGAGGCCGGTGCGCCTCCCGGCACGTGGGAGGGGCAGAGAGAGAGGGAACAGAGGATCTGAATCAGGCTCTGCACTGAGAGCAGTGAGCCCAATGCAGGTCTCAAACCCGCAAACCTGAAATCATGACCTGAGCCAAAGTCAGATGCTCAACAGACTGAGCCACCCAGGTGCCCTGAGAGGAGTTTATTTTCAGTCTTAGTTTTCCTTTGGCATCTAAAGTCCCTTCTCAGAAGAAAAGTAAATTCCCTGCTGTGGACTAGGGCCAAGTACATAAGGTTTGTCAGTTTCATCTCTGTCTACAGGCCTATTAACTTTAAGGTGGGCTTCCTCAGGGCTGAATGTCTAATGATGGTGTTTTCACCTTTCTCTTAGGAGGGCCTTGAATTTCCTAAACTGACTTTGAGAAACTCAGATATCTATTTTATAAATAGTAGATATAGATACTATGTATCCATCACTCATGTTATCTGTACAAAATCAAGAAAATTTACTCAAATGGATACAAACTTAGGATACCAGTCCCTTACATATAGCAGATAAGGAGTGTTCCTTAGTGGTTTAAATGCAAGACACATCTGGAGCACTTCATTATGAGGGGGAACCTACTTTGAAGTTGTTTTGCCACTTGAAAAGGGGACCCCTGCAAGAGTAAAGAAAGTTCTTTATTAAAATTCAGATCTCCAGGGCGCCTGGGTGGCTCAGTTGGTTAAGTGACTGACTTTGGCTCAGGCCATGAACTCAATGCTTTGAGAGTTCAAGCCCTGTGTTGGGCTCTGTGCTGACAACTCAGAAGCCTGGAGATTAATTCAGATTCTGTGTCTCCCTCTCTCTCTACCCCTCCCCACTCACACACATACTCTCTCTTTCTCTCTCAAAAATAAGTAAATGTTAAAAAGATAATTTAAAACAAAAAAGCCAGATCTCCAAGTTCAAAAGAGGAGAAAGAATAATTTTCTTCAAGATTCAGTCCTTAGAACCAATTTTATTTTGCTAATTTATGGCATTTCCATACCTTGCTTAGATTTTAGGCTGAGCCTGTATCCATTGGAGGTGGAGATAAGGGAGTACCTTTCAGAAAGCCTGTCTTTCTCTTGGGGTCCCTAGAGTCCTATTTGGACGATTTGGTCTAATAATACCATTTTATTCAGTCAGCCTGCTCCAGGTATTTATTGAACATCTATTATGCATGCCACCCTCTCCTAGGTGCAAGAGAGAATGTGAAAAAAGAAATCTTACAAAATTTACAAAATGTTGTAAAAAGGCTTACACAAACTTGTAAAGGAAGTGAAGTTGGCCTTTGAAGATCCTCTATTGGTTATGTTGATTTACTTCCAGTATCTAGTAGCCCCAGTTTTAGCTCCCACATCCCAGGCCTGATTTACTCTAATGCATCAAAATTTTTGTTTCTAAAAGTTTAGGGCATGTACCAGTGATAGTACATGAGACGATATTGAGTCCTAAAATCAGGACATGGTTTTAGGTGGTAAATGGACAAGCATAAAATAATAAAGAATCACATCATGAGAAAATAATTCCCTTTGCAGTCCTCTTTCAAGCCTGGTTTACAGGTAGAATAAATTCTCATTTGGGCCTAATATGTATTTAACATAATCCAACACTTATCAATCTTCTTGTCAACCAAAAAAAAAAAAAAAAAAAAATAGACCTCAGGCCTAGAGTTTTTTTCTGGCAATAGTAGCTGGTTAGAATTTAATAACATTGTTTTATTAATTCATTTTCTTTCCTAGGATTATATTCTTTTCATGACAAATGAACTGATATGATATAAATTTTCCTTTTCACATCAATGTATTTAAGTTTTGGAAAAGATAGTTGATTTTGTAAAAAATTAAATAATAATATAGGTGATATGGGGATATGGTTGAGTTTCTCATGCTGTTATTGAAATGACTGAAGCTTAGGAAGCATTTCTTTTCCTCAACTCCAGCTCAACCAGGGTTACTGTTCTTGACCCATTCTTGCCCTCTCCTTGACCTAAACCAACTCAGGATTGAGATAATGACTGATAATGGGTCAGAATCATATTTCTCCAATATAAGCATCATATTGGAGGGCTTTCAGGTCTTGGGCCTAAAGAGACCATTATAATGGTAGGAATTTTTGAAACGATAAGCAAGGTAAGATATTTGTAGTAAATGAAACTTCTACAATGATAGTATTGAGTGCCATGAAGTGCTTCACAACCCTATGAAGCATTTATCAGATGAGGAAACTGAGGCATAGGGTGGTTAAACAAAACGTTTTCTCTGTCACTCAACCAACAAGGATCAGAGCTCAGGTTCAAAAGCCAAGGTTTTTCCACTACACCTTCTGTCTCGTGTTCAGAACCTCTGTGCTTACATATTCATTCCCCCTGAGTGTAAGATAAAGCAAACCCTTAAAAAAGCCACATGGATAAAGTCTGAGAAAATCAAGGAAATGTGAACAAGTATATAATACATGGTGAAACTGAGAGATGTTATGGAAATATGTTCAGAGTGGCAAGGTCACCTAGAGGAAATGAGGACTCTACCAGAGTGATACACTCCTTGCATTCATCTCTCTGCCCTGCCTTCTGTCACACTGGCTCACAAACATCCTTGTAGGGTCAGGCCAGCTTTGATCCCTTCTGCTGCCCACAAGCACTGAGGAAGGAGCAAGTGCTCTTATTGCTTTATTTCTGTCTCTGGAAAGGATGCCTCTCCTCCTAGCTGCAGTCCTTCCTCACCTGGGGCTGGTAGACTGCTGTTTTAGGGCACATAGAAGCAGACAGACTTCATCTGCTTCTAGAGACAAGCTATTTGCAGAGCTTCCGTGGGCTCTGCCACTGTCCCTCCACAGTCTTTCTAACCCAAGGTCATAGGCCAGCTATGCTCTTAATCAGAAGTCTCAGCAAGATTTCAAGTCCCTTGGGGCCCCTGGCTGGCTCAGTCAGTAGAGCGTGTGACTCTTAATCTCAGGGCTTAGTTCAAGCCCCACATTGGGCATGTAGCCTACTTAGTTTAAAAATAAATTACTTAAATAAATAATTAATTTTTAAAAAGTTCTAAATCCCTTCAGGAATCCTACTTTGTCATGTTAACTCAGAGCTTTGAGTCAATAGCTGAGAATTTCCTCTGTGACAGTGTCAGGGGGAAGGGCTAGGGCCCATGTCCTGCCCATCCAAATAGATTTAATCTATTGCAGCCTTGGCATCATCACAATCACACCCAACTTTACCAGTTAGTTTACAGAGCCTCCCACATGGGAACTGAGTAAGATATAGGTATAAAGGCAGTTGGTAAACTCCAAAGCCCCAGAAAAATGTATATGATGATACTATCAGGGGTTTCCTAGCCCATTCCAGAGTTTAGTCCTTGGATCTCTTTCCTTCTCTTTATTCCTATTCTCCTTGGGTGACTTCATCTGTTCCCCTGGTTCTAATTATGATCTATAGGCCAGAAACACCCAAAATCTGCATGTCTGGCTTACATCTCTTCCTAAAACTTTACCTTTTATTGTGAACAAATTCCTAGATATCTCTATTTCAGTGTATCCCAGAGATACTTTAAAGTAAACAGAACTCACCTCCTTCATCACTAAGCCTTGCTCTTCCTTTGGAGTTTAGCATCTGGTTGGTAATACCATCAGCCACACAGTCATCTGAGCTAGACACTGGAGAGCCTTCACTAATTTTTCCTTTGCCTCATCCCCATGCATCCAAGACCCTTAGATCTGTTGTTTCCCCCCAAACTCACTAATTCAGGTGCTCATTTTTCTTTCCCCTGTATGTTTCTGCTTTAACTTAGATTAGTTTTTCTCGTCTCCTTGTCTCCAGATGTGTCACTTCAATCTCCCCTCCACACCTCTGCTAGCATATTTGTAAAGTTAAATCTGACCATATGTGTCCCCTGTTTAAAACCCTTCAGCAACACTACAGGATATGATCCAGGCTCCTTAATCTGATATATTTAAGGCCCTCCCTGTCTGCTTCTTTTGACCCTTCAGGCCCTTCCTGCCCCCACCTTTGTTTCCCTCCTCATTACCTTTGCTATTGCTGACCTTTCTGTCTTAAATGTGGTCTTCTTCTGTCATCAACCTCCTATCCCCATACAGATAATACTATTCATTGTTTAAGATTCAATTCAGACATCACTTCTTCCAGGAAGGAAGACTTCCCTGACTAGTCCCATCCTCTGGTCCATCAGGTGCTTACACATCTTATATATACTTTTATCAATGCACAGATCTCATTTATTGTTGTTATTTACTATTTCTTATAATTACATTATACTTTTGTGTCTCTTCTCCTGAACTATAAGCCTTTGCAGGCAAAGACAGTGTCTTTATATCCTCCATTTCTAGTATAGTGCATGACATAAACTAGCTCCCCAATAACTGTTTGAATGATTGAATGTTAGAATAATATTACTAGGTTTAAAAAATCTCTTTAATAGTGCACTGGGTGGCTCAATTGTTAAGTGTCCAACTTTGGTTCAGGTCATTATTTCATTGCTTGTGGGTTTGAGCCCCACATCAAGGTCTGTGCTAACAGCTCAGAGCCTGGAATCTGCTTCAAATTCTGTGTCTCCCTCTCTCTCTGCTCCTCCCTTGCTTGTGCTCTCTCTCTCTCTCTCACTCTCAAAAGTGAATAAACAGTAAAATTTTTTAAAAAATATAGTTAATAGTAAAGATATTTAATGTAATTAATAAAATGTTAGCTAAACCTTAATTACCTGGCATTCTCTTGCCCCAAATCCCTGAGCATTTTAGCTAGTGAACTAAATAGATTTTTCTGAATATATTTATGCCAAAAATTACATAGTGACATTGCAAAAAGATACACCTTAAACATTCCAGTGCCCAGTTTGGTGATTACAGGTCTTGGCTTTTCCCCTTGTCTTGGCACTACTGAGTCTCCAAAGAGCTCCAGGTGTAAGAGAAACACACATCTCAGTCTCCCCAAACCAACTGGGAAGCAGAGCTCTGGTATGGCCACTTGGGGGCAGTACAGACTTGCAGATGGGTTTCACACTGAGCTTGAGGAGCCCCAATCCTGAGTGAGCAATACCAGTTTTATGTGCTATTCTGTCCAGCAACCTTTCCTCCCACTTCCAGGGGACCTTGGCCAAGTCTACCTTTGACTCAGGCTCCCACTGAATTGGTAAGAGAGGGACTGGCATAGACAACTGGAATAGGCAGCATGCCCACTGATACACACATATCCTGGAACACTTCCAGCTTCCAACTACTGAGAGGCAGGTTAACAAATCATATTAGAAGTTTTTTTGAGCAAGAAACCTAAATACTTTAAAGGAAAGGGTAAAGGCTGGTGTTAAACACTGTTAACAGGTAAAGCTTTGTTCCATGACGTATAGTCATGGAAACATTACATTTCTTAGTTTTCTAAATTAAATACCCTTGGCTCCCATCCACCAGTGGGTAGAAAATCCAAGAAAGCAACCTCAGTCCTTTTTCAGGGGCTTATAGGTATCTGGGGGAAACTCTCTGATCAGTGCCTGCCACCTTGGAGCTCTTTGCCCAAGACAATTGTCTATTCTAGGACCTTTTCTCTAAGTGTAGCTGGGGGCATGGAGACTTCTGCAATGGCTCCCAAATAGCAGTGCCTTTGCTCACCTCCCTGAGCACACACATCCCCATCCCTCATGATTCTACCATCCCAGGGATCTGTGGGAGAGTAAGAGCAGGACCTGGCTGCACAAGGAGACTGCAGTGCCTTTTAGCACCATTGGCTCCAGAGCCAGACTCAGGAAATTTTCGTCCACCCTCCTCTAATCCTAAAAGCATTTCCTTCTCTCAGGAAAAAACAAAAAAACAAAAAAAAAAAACCACCAAGCTTTTGTCACCTCTGAGATTCTGTGCTGATTTCAAAAACAAAAGCCTGTTGATTGTTTGTTTCCTGAGGAGAGAAAAGTCCTGGTTTCCAGAACAAAAAGCCCTCTTCATTATTTTGGGATTGGGAGTATAGAGAAAGGTAGGAACAATTCATTTTTTTAACAAAGAACAAAAATGGGCGACACCACAGAAAATAAGACTGGTGATTCATCAAGCAGGTTAGCCCAACAAACACTGATAAGAGCCTATCATACCTTGTTCCCGGAGTCTGGAGCCTCTCCAAGAAGACAGTAGGCCAAACTGTAGGTGGAGATTCGTATTGATCCTGACCAGCCTCAGACTGCTTCAGATTGGAAATAAGCAGCAAACAGGCTCTGCCATCTTCTGCTAGATCCTGGATTAACTGGGGAGGGTGTTGCTGGTACACCCAGGTTCCAGTTCCCAGGAGCTGGTCTGGTTTAGGCCTTCTTATTTCCTGGTCTGAGGAAGGACTTTGAAGAGTGAGACAGAGAGAGACATAGACAGAGTACAAGCAAGGGAGGGACAGAAACAGAAGGAGACACAGAATCTGAAGCAGGCTCTGAGCTGTCAGCACAGAGCCTGATGTGGGGCTTGAATTCACGAACTGTGAGATCATGACCTAAGTTGAAGTCAGATGCTTAACCTGCTGAGCCACCCAGGTGCCTCTACATTATGTTTTATTTATTTCTAGGAGAGAGAGAGACAGTGCGAGCAGGGGAGGGTTAGAGAGAGAGGGAGTCACAGACTGAAACAGGCTCCAGGCTCTGAGCTGGCAGTCAGCACAGAGCCCGACACGGGGCTCGAACCCACGAACCGCGAGATCATGACCTAAGTGAAAGTCGGACGCTTAACCGACTAAGCCACCCAGGCGCCCCTACATTTTTTTTTTTTTAACGTTTATCCATTTTTGAGAGAGAGCGAGTGAGTGGGAGAGGGTCAGAGAGAGAGGAAGACACAGAATCTGAAGCAGGCTCTAGGCTCTGAGCTGTGAGCGCAAAGCCTGACACAGGGCCCAAACTCACAAACTGTGAGATCATGACCTGAGCCAAAATCAATGCTCAACCAACAGAGCCACCCAGGCACCCCTAAATTTTACACTCTTGATGCATGTCTTGCTTATCTCACCCTAGTCTGTCCATTGGCTATCCCTGCCTGAGCTACATGGAGCCCTTGTAGTTCAAGTGATGTGGGGAGTGGCCCACTATGTGTGAGACAGTGAGACACAATCATCTCATCCTGACCTTGGGTCAGAGTTGGGGGCCCATTATCCTAGCCAAGAACTTCTCCCAGACCCTCAGATGGACTGTATTGAAGCTATAGTTTTGAGGTACATTGAGATTTCTGGGCATCAAGCCAAGAGTCCTTTGATTTCTGTCATAGAGGGAGAGAATTTGCTAACATACTTCCACTCATTAGGGTTCATATAAAGATCACTATAGAATGTAGGCTCTTCTGATGTGACTAAATCCACATTCTTCAGCATGGCCCATAAGACCAGCCCTTCACTACTTCATTTCATCTATATTTCTAGCCTCATCTCTAGCCAATTTCCTATGTACACTCTGCTCTCATCTCAGGAAACAATTTGGTCTGCCTGCTGTTTTCCAAGCATAATAAGTACTTTCATCCCTCCATGTCTTTGCTCATGCTGTTTCCTTGCCTGGGATACCCTTTTTCTTCCTCTCTGACTGATGAATTCTTTACTGATTTTCAAGGCCCAAATCAAATGTCATCTCCTCTGTAGTTTCCCCTGACATGTCCCCCTTAATGAATTTCATAACACTTCTGATAGGCCCATTTTCATGTAGCTGTTTCTTATGTGTCTCCTTATCGATGGTGAACTCAGTGAATGACTTGAGAACTCAGGGAAAAGCAACCCCTGATTTTACTTCCTTCCCCCCTCTTCTTCAACCTATGACTTCATTCATCTTTGTATCCACAGCTTTTAGCATAATGCTGGGCACAGAGGAAGTACTTAACAAAGATCTGTTGACTATGATGAAAGCTGGAAGGCATCAGACAAAATGTGGTTGTTCTTTTATTTTCACTTTTTATTTCCCCTTCTCAGAAGATTGCTTACTGGTCCCAATTTCCTCCCCTGATTATTTCTGTTCTTTCTGGCCTATGCATACCATTTCAATTTTACCTAGCTTTCTTTGGCTAGCTCTCCCAGTCCTAACGCTCCACTCATGTATTCCACTGTTCAGCACATATTTATTGAACACCTCCTGCTCTACAGGCACTATTCTAGGCACTGAAGATACAGCAGTGAACAAGATGGACGGGATATTTTCATGGAGTTCACATTATGGTTGTATAACTTAGACTGAAACAAGTAAACAAGATACAGGTATACCTTGGGGGATATTGCAGAGTAGTTCCAGACCAGCACAGTAAATGAATATCTCAAAGCAAGTCAAATGAATTTTTTGGTTTCCCAGTGCATATGAAAGTTGTTTACCCTCCACTGCAGTCTATTAATAGTGCATTATGTCTTAAAAAAAACATGTATGGGGCACCTGGGTAGCTCAGTCAGTTGAGCATTCAACTATGGCTCAGGTCATAAACTTGCAGTTTGTGAGTTTGAGCCAGCCCTACATCAGGCACTGTGCTGACAGCAGAGAGCCCGCTTCAGATCCTCTGTCCCCCTCTCTCTGCCCCTCCCTCACTTGTAGTCTCTCTCAAAAATGAATAAAACATTACAATAAAATAATTCAACATAGACATACATTATTAAAAAATATTTTGTCAGGGTGCATGAGTGGCTCTGTTGGTTAAGTGTTTAACTTTTGATTTCGGCTCAGGTCATGATCTTAACAGTTCAGGGGATCAAGCTCCACTTTGGGCTCTGTGCTGGCAGAACAGAGCCTGCTTGCTATTCTCTCCCTTTTGTTCTCTGCTCCCCTCCTGCTCACATGCCCGTGCACATGTGTTCGCTTGTTCTCTCTCTCCCCCTTCTCTCAAAATAAAATAAATAAATATTTTTTTGCTAAAAGAATGCTAACCACGATCTGAGCTTTCAGCTAGTCTTGATCTTTTTGCTGCTGGAGAGTCTTGCCTTGATGCTGATGGCTGCTGACTGATCAGGGCGGTGGTTGCTGAAGGTTGGGGTGGTTGTAGCAATTTCTTAAAATAAGACAACAGTGAAGTTTGCCAAAACAATTGATTCTTCCTTTCACAAACAATTTCTCTGTAGCATGCAATGCTGTTTGGTAGCAGTTTACTCACAGTAGAGCTTCTTTCAAAATTGAAGTCAATCCTCTCAAACCCTGCCACTGCTTTATCAACTAAGTTTATGTAATATTCTTTAAAAATTTTTTTTAAATGTTTTATTTATTTCTGAGAGAGAGGGAGACAGCATGAGCAGGGGAGGGTCAGAGAGAGAGAAGGAGATACAGGCTCTGAGCTGGCAGTCAGCACAGAGCCCGACGCAGGGCCTGAACTCAAAAACCATGAGATCATGAACTGAGCTGAAATTGGACACTCAACCGACTGAGCCACCCAGGTGCCCCTATGTAATATTCTTTAAAAAAATGTTTTTTAATTTTAGAGAGAGAGCGAGTGGGGGAGAGGGGCAAAGGGAGAGAGAGAGGAAATCTCAAGCAGGCTCCATGCTCAGCTCAGAGCCCAACCCCAGGCTTGATCCCATGACCCTGGGATCATGATCTGAGCTGAAACCAAGAGTTGGATACTCAACTGACTGAGCTGCCCACATGCCCCAAGTTTATGTAATATTCTAAATCCTTTGTTGTCATTTCAGCAATCTTTACAGCATCTTCACCAGGAGTAGTTTCCACTTCAAGTAACTTCTTTCTTTACTCATCCATAAGAAACAACTACTCATCCATTTAAGTTCACTGAAATAGCACTTTAAATTTCCTTCAAGAACTTTTCCTTTGCATCACAGCTTGTCTGTTTTTTTTTTTTTTTTTAATTTATTTGAGAGAGAGCATGCATGTAAGCAGGGGAGAGGGATAGAGAGAGAGAGAAAGAGAGAGAGAGAGAATCTTAAGCAGGCTTCATGCTCAGTGTGCAGCCTGACATGAGGCTCGATCCCATGACCTGGGATCATGAACTGAGTCAAAATCAAAAGTTGGATCCTCAACCAACTGAACCACCCAGGCACCCCACTTTTCTAATGTTTGGTGCAAGAGGCCTAGCTTTTGGCCTATCTCAGCTTTTGACATGCCTTCTTCAATAAATTTAATCATTTCTAGCTTTTGATTTAAAGTGAGAGATATATGATTCTTCCTTTCACTTGAGCACTTAGAGGCTACTGTAGGGTTATTAGTTGGCTTAATTTCAATATTGTTGTGTCTCAGAGATTAGGGAGGCATGAGGGAAAGAGGAGGGAAAGAGATAAGGGAACAGCCTGCTGGTGGAACAGTCAGAACACATTTATCTTATATATGAGCACAGTGGGTGGCACCTCAAAACGATTACAACAGCAAAGATCACTAATCACAGATCACCATAACAAATATAATAATAATGAAAAATCTTGAAGTATTGTGAAAATTACCAATTTTGATGCCTTCTGAATAGTGATTAACTTCCTCTAACCTTCACCTTCCTTACTGATCAAATCACAGAATTTTCTTCTAGTGAATCCCATTGAAGCTTATCTGAAGTTAATGTGACTACAGCTGTCAGAAGCACCAATTTATGGGATTAGAGGTTTTGTGTGATCCCTTATGTCAGACAATACTTCCCTTCTCTATCTCTTCCAGAAGGACTAAGTCCTACTCTCCCATCTCGAGGGAGGGTTATCTCACTAGAGATAGACTGAGATGGAAATCGGGGGGTAGCATGGAGGGGAAAAAATCAGTTCTTTGGACAGACATTCACAGATGCCTGAACCTGCCATCTACCTCTTTGAATCCAGGAATGTCTCCCCACCCCTATCGCCATTCTTTGTACCCCTCTCCACACTGCATGTTACCCTCTGTTGCAATGGCTGTTATGCCCAGCTGGGAGAGAAGTCCAAAAGAGCTGGCATCCTCTCTTAGATTCCAGAGCAGTTGCTTAAAGAGGCCAGAGGGCTTCCTGACACTGGGGACATGAAATGCTCTCAGTAAGCCAGGAGCCAGAATCAAAACCATATGGTTTGCTTTGCAGTAAAGATCACAGAGCCTGGAAAACTAGAGGAAGGAGGACCAGCCAGGGGACAAGCTTTTTGGGGTAAGGGGAGGTGCCTACCCTAATCCTGGCAGCCCTGTACTCACAAGTATAGCCCTCCTGCTTAAGGGGCCTCCTGTCCTTGAACTCCTGGCCCATTCAGACTCTCCTCATGTCCATACTGGTAGAAGTTCAAACAATAAAGGCTGGAAGAATGGGACTACTACTCTCTGGAACATCAGGATTCCCTAAAAGCCTCCTGACCAGATGCCCCCCCAAATGGAAACTGTCCCTATTTGCTCTTGTCTCTAATGAACTGATATATCCCACATCTTAAAAATATTTTTTAAAAAGCAACCCTTATCTACTTGCTTACCATGCATCTAAATAGCTTCAAATTCTCTAAGAGGGGATCTTAGATTTTTCCAAGGTGCTCCTGAGGGAGAATCCATAAGCATTAAAAAGAAACACATGCTAATAGCACCATCTAAAGTGATAGACTACATGGACCCAGTGTGGCAAGCCTGGATTTGGATCTGCTTGAGATGCTAAATGTGAGGGCTTATGTTAGTCCCAGTGGGTTCCTGTCCTTACTGATATATGAACAGCAATTATTTATGCACCAATTGGGGAGAAGGTGCTGCATTGCTGAAACTGGGGTAGCCAGTAGTGTCTTTTCCTTTGCAGACCAAGACCAAGACACCTGAGGAAAGGTTGAACCCAATTCCCACTGTCCACCTACTATCTCCCTGCTCCCCAACCCAAACCATGGCTTCAGTGGCTCCATGCAAAAAGCAGCATTTGTGGGCAAAGTTCTATGTTCACATGCCCCCATGTGCATGCATGAGTTTGGGGGAAATGCCTTTGTTTTAGGGCCCAGGCTGACCTATAAATGGGAGGAATATTCCAGGTAGCCCATTGATATAAGAAAGGGGTAGACCCTAGTGCCTTAGAGTTGATAGCCTGCTTCATAAGTCTCTCTTATAATCTCTTCACCAAGGACAGATCTGCAACATTATGAGTCATGGAAGAAAAAGCAGAAGTAAAATAAAAATAAAAGAAACATTGGGTTTTCCTAACTTTCTTCTACAATTAAGCTTCTAGAGCTCTTGGGCACCAAACATGCCCCTCAGTACAATCCACTGGGAGCACCTGGGTGGCTTAGTTGGTTAAGCGTCCAGCTTCAGCTCAGATCATGATCTTAGGGTTCATGAGTTTGAGCCCCACATCGGGCTCTCTGTGGTCAGCACAGAGCCTACTTGGGATCCTCTGCCCCTCCTCAGCTCTCTCTCTCTCTCTCAAAAATAAATAAACATTAAAAAAATACTAGCCACCAAAGACATGGGCCTAGAAACTTCAAACATGTACTCACAGAAGATTTAGAAAAGCTAGAGCCAAGGCTTTGCTCATCTTCCGATATTATTTCTCATTGCCCTTCAAGGACTACACACAGAACCCAAAGGACTGGCTCTTTGGGTGAGTTCAGTGAGGCATTGCCAGTCATATTCTGGTCAGCCACAAAAATAGTATTAAATTAAGCTTCAGACAAGCTTGCTAGAGTGTATTAGCCACTATTGGGTTGGCAGGATTCTTTTGAAGTTTTTGACTCAAATAAGTTATATCTTTATTTTTATATGTTTTCTATTTTCTTGTATAGACCCCATCTTATTTAAGCTTCACAATAATACTATGCTTTGGAAAGGGGAAGTATGAATATCACAATTATATACATGAGGAAACAGACACAAAGAGATTAAATGACTTGCCCAAATTTATCTAGCTCTGTTGTTACCAGAATCAGTATTAGAATGCTGATTTCCTAACTTCCAGTTCAGTGCCTTTTCCATTCCACCTTAAGAGAAAATATTCTCCAAAAAGTTTCATTAAGACAGTGGTACTTGGCAATCATTGGACCCTTTATCTGGGTTCCCATTATATTTATGGGGTCTTCCTTTTCAAGGCACATTTCTCCTTTGCCAGAATGTGCCACCCCAGGTTCATATGCTGTTCCTGTGCATGGAACCCACAATCAGGTTGCATACCATTATCTCAATTCATTCCCCAGTATCTCCATTGAGGATATTATTTACCCATATTACTGATAAAGAAGCTGAAGCTCAGAGAAAGCAGATAAATTAATAAATTAGCCTAAAATCCTAAGGCTTATAAGCGGCAGAGCTGAAATCAAGTCTTCTAACCTTTTGATTCTCTTTCTGCTATACCCCAGAGATGCAGAAACATTAGTCATAAATGTAATCAAACATAGATCTTCTCCTCAAGACATGAACGTGTTTGTGGACTTTATCTGCATGAGTCATATTCTAGGGATGGGACAGCATGCAATGTAGTAGAGAACTTCCAGTTTCTCCAAAAGTAGCAAATACTCCTCCCACTGGGTATCCACACAGAAATATGTGAGCATGCTCACATGGCATGTACTGCCCCACCTCCCCCTGACAGGGATTTGGTCACAGCTACAGCATCTTGACAACCTATTTAAACCAACTTGCAGTAACTGGCAGCAAAGTATCACACCCTAGCAGGCTGAGTCATTGAGCCTCTGCAGACTTTGGAAGAGAGAATCATTAGCTGAAACATTCAAGAACCAGGGGGTCCCAGAGAGGTATGTAATAAATTCCATCCAGATGTTGGGATTGGCTTTTTTCTTTCTTTTTTTCTTTTCTTTTTTTTCCAATCACATTGAAAGAGTGAATAAGTTGTTTTCACCTTATCAAGCAAGGTGGGAAGAACATCGTTTCCTTTATTCTTGGGTGGATCTACACCAAAGGATCAAGAGGGCCAACAGAATCTGGATAATTCAGGGTGGCCTCTGAATTATCAGAGAGCATCAGGTACACATGAAAGAATTATATAGATAGGTAAATGATATTGCAAATACTTCAGCAAAATCCAATTAGAGGTCTTCAAGTCCATTGCAATTTAGAGCTTCCACGCTATTTTACCTATGGTCTGGGCAGCCTGATGTTTGAAATCCTCCTAAGAAATTATGGCTGTGTAAATTGGTCCAACAAATAGCTGAATATGGATATTGTTCTGTTAGAGAGAGGAAGGGAGACCTAGCTGTAAGCATTATATTTTATCTCACAGTCTAGCAGCTTTGTCATGCTTTATGGCTAATAATCGAGTTATTAAATAACTCAAAAAGTCCTCTCCAGCAGTCCAGGCTCTATTAGGGTTAACTTTTGCTGTGGGGCTAGGATGAGGAAAAACAGATCTTCCCAAGCTGAAGCCTCAGTTGACATCCTCTTCACCCCACACCTGAGCTCCTGCTCCCTGGAAGAGAAACCTGAGTAAAGACAGCTGTGGCAGCAGAGAAGGGTTCTTCTTGGCAGTGGCTGCTTCTGACTTCAGAGATGGGGGCACTAAACTAGAAAACAGTGCTGAGAGAGAGGACCAGGAAGTAAATGACACAGAAATGAGAAACTCAAGGAAGAAAGGACCTGATTTTCCTCCTCTCAAAAAGGTGTGCTTTGAAAGGTTCACCTTTTCATCTGGACTGGTGAGTTTTGAGAGTTTTAGTCCTTACACTATGTGAACAGAACAAAAGAATCTTACCTGTTAGTGGATTAAATAAGTGAGCAAATGAGTTTTAGTCCTTACACTATGTGAACAGAACAAAAGAATCTTACCTGTTTAGTGGATTAAATAAGTGAGCAAATGAAAACATTTTGAGGTGTTTTTTGCTGAATTCCTGTCAATTATTATAGCTTCCTTTAAACATGCTTGTTTTGGTTCTTTTAAGTTTTGTTGAAATCTGCAGTGGAAAATATGCTTCAAAGGGGGGAAAAAACACCCAACACACTTCGGTGTCTTGCATTTTGACCCAGCCCACAAAACTGTTAGAAGAATCTTTGCCGACCCACCAGAGATCCCCGGATTCACTTGGAGAATCATTGATCTATAAACAACGTCTTGATTTCAGAACCTTTCTTTTGATTTGGAATTATCTGTTATTGACCACAGAACTGCTACTGAGGATTCCTGGGACAGGGGCCTGTATAGTGAGAGGTGAGCCCCAGTGTGGGAAAAAGAAATCTCTTTCTCTTTCTCAACGGGTGTTGTGATACAGTACGTATGATATCTATGCTTAGTGTATCTATGGACTCAATTTCTTCTCTTCTTTTCGTCCTCTGTCCTTCCTCCTTTTCATCTTCTATTTTTTGTTTGTTTCTTCTATAGTAAAAAATTTCCCCCAAGACCTTGGTGCCTAGATGATTTTTTCCTGGCACATTCCACTGATTGGAGTTTAGGAATCACAGTTTCTTATTTGGGTGCATAATTTTTCTAAATATTTAAGCACCTAAATTATTGTAAAAGCAGCCAGCCACTGCCCATGCCTTGTAGGCAGGTAAGTGAGATAGTACCAGAGAAGAGAGGGCTTCAGGTCTCTACCCTTCACCGTGCCAGAACTCGGATCTCTTTTGAGATACATGTGGGAAAGAAGAACCTTCATGGAGGGAGCGGCCATGTTGCAATGCCGACAATACGGACGATACGAAGAGCAAGTCAAGGGAGAAATGGAACCCTGGAAGCATGAAGTAACAAATCTCCCAACCAGGCTGAGTCCTAAGAATGAGATAGTTCCTTTGGTCAAACTTCTCTGAAAATAAAGGAAAAGACACTGACTCACGTTGAAGGTAAGGAGAGTATCTGCGTCTTCTCTGCTCGGGACACTAAACACTGATGGCTTCACTTTGGGCAAATCCTCAGCAGGAAGGCCCCATGCAAAGGTAATTATCAGGAATGGGGGCCCATTATAGCCTTTTGTTTTTGTTTTTTTTTTAATGTTTTATTTATTTCTAGGAGAGAGAGAGAGAGAGACAGCGTGAGCAGGGCAGGGTCAGAGAGAGAGGGAGTCACAGACTGAAACAGGCTCCAGGCTCTGAGCTGGCAGTCAGCACAGAGCCCGACGCGGGGCTCGAACCCACGAACCGCGAGATCATGACCTAAGCGAAAGTCGGACGCTTAACCGACTAAGCCACCCAGGCGCCCCCCATTATAGCCTTTTGATTTGGTCACTCAAACATCCTGTCAGACAGATGTAGAAAGGAGATCGACCCTTACCTCAAAAGAAGTAAATTGTAGATTGAAGTGTTTGGTTTCAGTATCTGTCAGGTTGAGGCTTTGAAAGCAGATCTGTGGTCTAGGAAATGCATATGGGATTCTATTGCCTTGGAGCTCTGAAAATTCAAGGATATAAGGAATTGTATAACCCAGATTGAGACAATTACTTTAAATTGGCTGTTTTGCTGTTGAGTACAATAACCCTCATTTTGTGTAACTGGCTCTGAGTTAGAATGCAGTCTTTCTGGGAAAAGGGCTGTTTCTGGTTCTACAAGAAACTCTAGAGAAATCTCAAAAGTTAAAATAACTAAAACTTGCCCAATATCTTGGTTACACCATGAATATTTGTCTCTTCCAAGCACTTCTGCATATGAGTAAGCATTCTAACAAAGATGCCGTTAGAGTCGGGACAGGGAAGCAAAGAAGCCAAGTATCCAGAGTTGGGCAAAAGACGTAAAGAACCAGAGCCAGGACACTAGTCAAGAAGAGAGAGGAGTTCTTCTAAAAGAGAAATAGAAAATAGGAACTAAAAAGATCAGATAGGGGACGAGGGATAGGGAGGGCCCAGGGTCTCATCTTTGATCTAAATAAGTATAATTAGAGAGGAAAATATACACAGAGAAATAGATTATGATTTGAGAGAAAGAGGTCTTCAGTTGGATAGGGAAGATTTATTGATATTTTGGGGAGAAAATGGAAAACAACTGTAAAGCTAGAGTGTATCCAATTTAAATACCTTGTGTAGCTGAGTCTGGGAGCCAAAGTAAGCCCTCTAGCCCGTAGAGGTCTGTGTGTTGCTCATAGGGCAGCTCTCTTGAGGAAAAAGAAGAAAAGTGGGGGTGGGGGGTGTGTGTGGCAGAGGGTGGAGAGTTCCATAAGCCCCTCTAATGGCTCCCACAAGGCAGGATTCAGCCATAAATTGCCTGCTAGACAGCCACCAGTTTCATCTCCATCTGTTCTCCAAACTCGTTCTTAAAGAGTTTTCTTTATATTCAGGTGTTTTTAAAAAGAATCAACTTGAAGCAAAAGTACTAAATTCAAAACATTCTAAACCACAATTTGAATCTTGTTTAAGAGATGAGAGGATGAGAAGTGTGACTCTATTCATTTGTTTAGAAATGGTTGTTGCAGACAGGATCCCAGGCGTTACATGTTTTAATCTTCCCTTGGTTTATTCTGCTCTCAAGTGCCAATGGGCCTCATTCAATAGTCAGTAATGGGCTTTTGGAAGGCAGAAAAGCAGTTATTTAAAATTGTCTCCTTATGTCCTGTAGTTACACCACCTGACATTTGCTTCCTGGGAAGTGTATGCAGTGCTGACTCACTGGATATCTTTTTTAAGTGGGTTCAACTGCGAAATAAGTTAGGAGGCCATCTCCATCCTCGCCATCACGATAAATTAGGGACACAGAGGAAAAACTCACTAGACCCACGTGAAGGCATTCATGGCTTAGAGCCTAACCTCAGAGCTGTCAGGTGCTGTCAGAGCTGTCAGGTGGCCTGGCTCACAGGAGTCCTTATTCACAAAACTCAGGAGCAGAAATGAAGGGACCAGTTTCTGGTACTGCATCTACCTTAACTGCCTGTGAGACTTTAATCTAGTCCTTGATCTGCTCAGGGCTACCATCCTATGCATCCAATGGGAAAGCGAAGACTAGCCTCCTCTACTAGCAAGTATGCTTGTGGATAAGATGACAATCAAAAGTATCTACCTTAGCTGAGGTACAGAGAGCCAGGTCAGAGAGAGGGGGAGAGAGAGTACATTGTGGTAGCTGACTTTATCACTTTATTGCTTAATTTTAAAATCCTTATCTCCTTCTTCTCTGAGCTCCTGAATAGTCTGGAAATACTTTTATTTTGTTTTAAATAAAGTTTTCATTGAAAGTTTTCCTGTTGAAACAATAGAACTCCCCTGTGACCCAGCAATAGCACTGCTAGGAATTTACCCAAGGGATACAGAAATGCTGATGCATAGGAGCACATGTACCCCAATGTTCATAGCAGCACTCTCCACAATAGCTAAAACATGGAAAGAGCCTAAGTTTCCATCAACTGATGAATGGATCAAGAAGATGTGGTTTATCTATACCATGGAATACTATTTGGCAATGAGAAATAATGAAATCTGGTCTTGTGTAGCAACATGTATGGACCTTGAGGTTGTTATGCTGAGTGAAATAAGTCAGGCAGAGAAGGACAAATATCATGTTTGCACGTATAGGAGGATTAGGAGGAACTTAACGGAGGACCATGGGGGAGAAGAAGGGAGGAAATGGTGGGGGAAAGGGAGAGAGGCAAACCATGAGAGACTCTTGAATGCTGACAAAAACTGAGGACTGATGGATGTAGGGGGGGATGGGCATGGAGGAGGGCACTCGTGGGGATGTGTGTTATGTGAAAACTAATTTGACAATAAACTATTTGTAAAAAAAAAAAAAAAATTGTGTCCAAGCCGGGTACTTCACTTGCTTCACCCTAGTCCTGGCTCTTATCCCATTCTGTGTCTTTTTCACTTTCTTTATAGTGTTACTTGTTGAAAAGGAGTTGCTAATTTTAATGAGGTCCTATTTTTCATAGTTTTATAGTTTTCTTTTATAGTTAACATATTTTATTTTTTAAAATGCCTAATGTCTGGAGTGCCTGGGTGGCTCAGTCAGTTAAGCATCTGACTTCAGCTCAGGTTATGATCATGGTTTGTGGGTTCAAGCCCCACGTCAGGCTCTTTCCTGACAGTTTGGAGCCTGGAGGCTGCTTTGCATTCTTTGTCTCCCTCTCTCTCTTCCACTCCCCCACCCACACTCTGTCTCTCTCTCAAAATTAAATAAACTTAAAAAAAATGATAACATTTTAATGTTTATTTCTTTATTTTGAGAGAGAGAGAAAGAGGAAGAGCAGGGGAGAGGCAGAGAAAAAGGGAGAAAGAGAATCCCAAGCAGGCTCTGTGCTGCTAGCACAGAGCCCAAAGTGGGGCTCTAACTCACAAACTGTGAGATCATGACCAGAGTAGAAATTAAGACTCTGACACTTAACTGCCTGAGCCACCAGGTGCCCCAGTTAACACCTTTTTAAAAAAATTCTGTCTAAAATATTTTTTCTTACCTAAATTCATGAAGATATTCTCCTATGATTTTTTTCTAGAACAGTTCTGTCCAACAGAACATTCTGCAGTGATGGAACTTTTCTCTAAATGTGCCATCCAGTATGGTAGCTACTTGCCACCTGTGACTCTTGAGCACTTGAAATGTGGCTATTATGTCTGATGCACTGATTTTTAAATTGTATTCACTGTTAATTAAATTAATTAATTGTGGCTAGTGGCAAAGTAGTCTGTGTTGTCCACCTGGAATTGATTTTGAGGTGTGGCATGATGTCAAATATTCTCCCCCCCCCACTTTCTATAGATATTCAATTGACCTAGCATCATGTACTGAAAAAATTGTTAATTCCTCGCTTTTATATTTAACCAATTGTTTGTATGTGGATCTGATTCTGGAATGTCCATTCTTTTCTGTTTGTCTATTAGTATGTCGTTGTGCCAATTCCATACTGTTAAAATTTTTATACATGTTACAATAACTTCTTTACTGGTGTTCCTCAAGACTGTCTTGACTAGTTTTAAACTTCTACATTTCCACATGAATTTTAGAAAAACTTTCCAAATTCCACCAAAAACAACAAAACCCTCCTGGGATTTTGGGGGGAGATTATATCAAATCTATATACTACTAAAGGAATCTTTTGTTTGTTTTGAGAAAGAGAGGGTGCAAGTGAGCAAGGGGCAGAGAGAGAGGGAGAGAGAATCCCACGCGAGCGCTGCACTGTCAGCACAGATCCTGAAGTGGGGCTTGAACTCACCCAATGCAGGGCTCAAACTCATGAACTATGAGATCATGACCTGAGCTGAAGTTGCATGCTAGCCAACTTAGCCACCTAGGAGCCCCTAATATGGGAATCTTTATTAAAAGTTCCTATCCATGAATATGGATGGGCCTCCATTCATTGAAGTCTTAAGGTTTTTAAATAATGTTTCATAGTTTTCTGTGTAGAGGTCTGACAGATCATTCACTGGATTTATTCCTTATTTTACATTTATTATAGTTAGGTAAATGGGATGTTTTAATGTCCAGAGGTTTTTTAAGTTTTTAAAAATTTTACTTCCATTGTAGTTAACATACGGTGTTATACTAGTTTCAGCTATACCCTAGTGGTTCAATAATTCTATATATTACACATTGCCTGTTGCAATAATTGTTCTTTTTAATCCCCGTTACCTATTTCACCCATTTTCCTCTCTGATAACCATCAGTTTGTTCTCTATAATTAAGAGTCTGTTTATAGGTTTCTCTCTCTCTCTTTTTATTTTCTTTGCTTGTTTGTTTTGTTTAGTACATATGTTCACCACATATGAGTGAAGTGAAGTCATATGTATTTTTCTTCCTCTCATTGAACTATTTTGCTTAGCATTATATTCCACCTCCACCCATGTTGTTGCAAATGGCAGGATTTTATTATTTTTTATGGCTGAATTATATATATATACACCACATCTTCTTCATCCATCTATTGATGGATATTTGGGCTGCTTCCATAATTTGGCTATTGTAAATAATGCTGCAATAAACATAGGGGCTCATGTATCCCTTTGATCAGTGTTTGTGTATTTCTTCGGTAAATACCCAGTAGTGTGATTACTGGATCATAGGGTAGCTTTTTTTTTTTTTTTTTTTTTTTTAACATTTTAAGGAAACTCTGTACTGTTTTCCAGCATAGCTGCTCCAGTTTGTATTCTCACCAAAAGTGGACAAGGGTTCCTTTTACTCCACAACCTCTCCAACACATGCTGTTTCTTATGTTTTTTTATTTTAGCCATTCTGACAGTTATGATGTGAGATCTCATTGTAGTTCTTTTTTCCCCCTCATTGTAGTTTTGATTTGCATTTCCCTGCTGATGAGCGATGTTGAATATTTTTTTATGTATTTGTTGGCCATCGGTATGTCTGCTTTGGAGAGATGTCTGTTCATGTCTTCTACCTATTTTTAAATTGGATTATTTGTTTTGGGGTTTTAAGTTTTATAAGTTTTTATATATTTTGGATACTAACTCTTTATTGGTTATGTCATTGCAAATACTGTAAAATCTTGGTTTGCAAGCATAATTTGTTCTAGAAACATGCTTGTAATCCAAAGCATTCATATATCAAAGTGAATTTCAAGAACTATTGGCTCATTGTGATCATGTGACATTTGGCATCAGGTACTATTCATATTGCAAGACATCTCTTGTTTATCAAGTGAAAATTTATTAGAAATGTTTGCTCGTCTTGCAGAGTACTCACAGAACAAGTTACTTGGAATTCAAAGTTTTACTGTATCTTTTCTCATTCCATAGGTTGCCTTTTAGTTTCTTGATTATTTTCTTCACTGTGCAGAAGCTTTTTATTTTGATGTAATCCAATAGTTTATCTTTGCTTTTGTTTCCCTTACCTCAGGAGACATAACTAGAAAAATGTTGCTATCCCCAATGCCAAGAAGCTACTGCCTGTGCTCTCTTCTAGGATTTAATGGTTTCAGGCCCATTAAAGGATTTAGTTCCTTAATCCATTTTGAGTTTATTTTTGTGTGTGGTGTAAGAAAGTGGTCCATTTTTATTATTTTGCACGGAGGTGTCTAATTTTCTCAACACCATTTGTTGAAGAGACTATCTTTTTCCTCTTGCATATTCTTGCCTTCTTTGTCAAAGATTAATTGCCCATATAATTGTGGGTTTATTTATGGGTTTTCTATTCTGTTCCATTGATCAATGTGCCTATTTTTGTGCCAGTACCATACTGTTTTGATTACTACAGCTTTGTAATATAACTTGAAGCCTGGGATTGTGATACTTCCAGTTTTGTTTTTCTTTCTTTTTCTTTTTTAAAAGTTTATTTATTGGGGTACCTGGATGGCTTGGTCAGTTAAGCATCCGACTTTGGCTCAGGTCATGATCTCGTGGTTCATGGGTTTAAGTCCTGTGTTGGGCTCTGTGCTGACAGCTTGGAGCCTGGGGCCTGCTTTGGATTCTGTGTCTCCCTCTCTCTCTCTCTCTGCCCCTCCCCCAATCATACTCTGTCTCTCTCAAAAATAAATAAATATCTAAAAAATTTAAAATTTGTGTATTTATTTTGAGAGAGAGAGCATGCAATCATGAGCAGGAGAAGGACAGAGAGAAAGGGAGAGAGAGAATTCCAAGCAGGCTTTGCATTGTCAGCACAGAGCCTGACAACGGGCTTGATCTCACAAACCATGAGATCATAACCTGAGCCAAAATCAAGAGTAGGATGTTTACCTGACTGAGCCACCTAGGTACCCCCAGTTTTGTTTCTATTTCAAAATTGCTTTGGCTATTGGGGGACTCTTGTGGTTCTATACAAATTTCAGGATTGTTTCTTCTAGTTCCATAAGAAGTGCTGTCGGTATTTTCACAGGAATTGCATTAAATCCATAGATTGCTTTGGATAGTATAGACATTTTAACAATACAGTAAAATCTTGGTTTGTGAGCATAATTTATTTTAAAAATGCTTGTAATCAAAAGTACTCATATATCAAAGTGAATTTCAAGAACCAATTGTCATGTGACATTCAGTGTCATATACTACTCATATTGCAAGACATTGCTCATTTATCAAGTAAAAGTTTATTAGAAATGTTTGCTTGTCTTGCTGAACACTTGCAGAACAAGTTACTTGCAATCCAAGGTTTTACCATATTTGTTTTTTCAATCCATGAGCATGGAATATTTTCCATTTGCTTGTGTCATCTTCAAATTTTTTCATCAATGTTTTACAGTTCTCAGATGACAAGTCTCTCACCTCCTTGGTTAAGTTGATTACTAGGTATTTTATTCTTTTTGATGCATTGTAAATGGGATTGTTTTCTTAATTTCTCTTTTGGCTACTTTATTATTAACGTATAGAAATGCAACAGATTGATTTTGTAGCCTACAACTTTACCAAATTCATCTATCAGTTCTAGCAGTTTTTTGGTGTAGTCTTTAGGGTTTTCCATATATAATATCATGTCTTCTGCAAATAATGAATGAAAGTTTTACTTCTTCCTTACCAATTTGGATACCTCTTTCTTGTATGATTGCTATGGCTAGGACTTTGAGTACTATATTGAATAGAAGTGATGAGAGTAGATATCCTTGTCCTGTTCCTAATCCTAGGGGGAAAGGTCTCAGTTTTTCACCATTGAGAATGATGTTGGCTATAGGTTTTTCATATATGGGCCTTATTATGTTGAAGTATGTTCCCTTTAAACCTACTTTGTTGAGGGTTTTACTATGAATGGATGTTGTACTTCGTCAGATGCTTTTTTGCATCTATTGAAATGATCATACGGTTTTTATGCTGTATGTGATGTATCACGTCGATTGACTTGCAAATATCAAATTGTGCGTGCATCTTAGGAATAAATCCCACTTGATCATGGTGAATGATTTTTTTAAATGTATTGTTGGATTTGGTTTGCTAATATTTTGTTGAGGATTTTTGCATCTCTGTTCATCAGAGATATTGGCCTGTAGTTCACTTTTTCTGTACTGTCTGTCTTTATTTGGTTTTGTGGTGAGGGTAATGCTAGCCTCATAGAATGAATTTGGAAGATTTCTTTCGTCTTCTGTTTTTTGAAATGGTTTGAGAAGAATAGGTATTACCTCTGTTTGAATGTTTGTAGAATTCACCTGTGAAGCCAGCTGGTCCTAGATTTTTGTTTGCTGGGAGTTTTTTTTGTTTGTTTGTTTGTTTGTTTGTTTTACTGCTTCAATTCATAGCTGGTAATCGGTCTGTTCAAATTTTCTATTCTTCCTGACTCAGTTTTGGGAGGTTATATGTTTGTAGGAATTTATCTATTTCCCCTAGGTTGTCCAATTTGTTGGGATATGACTTTTTCATAATATTCTCTTATAATCCTTCATATTTCTGTGGTGTCAGTTATTTCTCCTCTTTCATTTCTGATTTTATTTGAGTCCTCTCCTTTTTATTTATTATCTGGCTAAAGGTTTATCAAGTTTGTTGATCTTTTCAAAGAACCAGCTCCTGGTTTCATTGATCGGTATATTGTTGTTGTTGCTTGTTTGTTTCATTTTGTTTCTATTTCATTTATTGCTACTGTAATCCTTTAAAAATTTTTTTAACATTTATTCATTTTTGAGAGACACAGACAGAGTGTGAGTGGGGAAGGGCAGAGAAAGAGGAAGACACAGACTCTGAAGCAGGCTCCAGGCTTTGAGCTGTCAGCACAGAGCCTGATGTGGGGCTCAACTCAGACTGCGAGACAAGCCATTGTTACAATAGTTCTACCTTTCATAACACCCATGCACTTACCCTTACTGAAATCTTTATTTCTTCATACATCTTCAAGATACTGACTAGTGTCTTGTCTTTTCATCTTGCAGGACTCCCTTAAGCATTTTCTTGCAAGGTAAGGTCTAGTAGTAACAAATTTCCTCAGTTTTTATCTATCTAGGAATATCTTTATTTCTACCTCAGTTTTGAAGTACTTTAGGGTGTTTTACATATAATATATCATCTACAAACAGAGATTATTTTACTTCTTCCTTTCCAGTTTGTATGCCTTGCCCCTTATTTCTTTTTCTTGCCTAATTACTCTGGCTAGAGCTGCCAGTAATATTTTGAATAGAAATGGCAAGAGTGGTCATCCTTGCCTTGTTTCTGACTTTGCAGGAATAGCTTTCAGTGTTTCACGATTGAGTATGATGTTTGTCATGAATTTTTCATATACGGCTTTTGTTTATAGCCATATATGAAATTATATTGAAATGTATGAAATTATGTATGCAACCATATTGTACGTTAAGTTGCATTATAGACTCCTTCTAGTCCTAGTTATTTTAGTGTTTTATTTTTAATCATAAAAGGATATTGAATTTTACCACATGCTTTTTCTTTATTTGAGATGATCATTCTCTTTCATTCTTTTAATATGGTGTATAACATTGATTGGATTTTGTATATTGAACCATCCTTGCATTCTAGGAATACATCCCACTTAGTCAGGGCATATAATCTTTAATTAATCTTTAATATGCTGCTGAATTTGATTTTCTAGTACCACGTTGAGGATGTTTATATTAATGTTTATAAGGATATTGGTCTGTAGTTTTCTTGCAGTGTCTTTGTCTGGCTTTGATATCATGGTAATGCTGGCCTCATAGAACAAATTAGGAAGTTTTCTTTTCTCTTCAGTTTCTAGAAAAGTTTGAGAAGGATTGTAGTCTTTTTTTTTTTTTTTTTTGAGAGAGAGAGAGAGAGATAGAGAAGGCACAAATGAGCAAGAGACAGAGAGAGAAGTGGGGCTCATCTCAAGTGGGGCTTCTTGAGCTCACCTGATGCAGGACTTGAACTCATGAACCGTGAGATCATGACCTGAGCTGAAGTCAGATGCTTAACCAGCTGAGGCACCCAGGTGCCCCAAGAAGGATTGGTGGTCTTAAATGTTTATAGATTTCATCAGTGAAGCCATCAGGTCCAGAGGTTTTTTTGCTGGAAGATCTTTTTTATTATTACTGATTCAATCTCATTACTAGTTATAGCTCTATTCAGATTTAGTATTTCTTTGCGATTTAGTCTTGGTAGGTTTTGTTTTTGTAGGAATTTCTCCATTTCATCTAGGTTATCCAATTTGTCGGCATACAGTTGTTCAAGGTACTCTCTTAACTCTTCTTTATTTCTATAGAATTGGTAGTAATGTCCCCACTTTTGTTTCTGATTTTAGTAACTTAAATCTTCTCTTTTTTTCTTACTTTTCCTAGCTAAAGGTTTGTTAATGTGGTTGATCTTTTTGAAGAACTAACGTTTGGTTTCATTGCCTGTACTGTTTTTCTATTTTGTTTATCTCTGCTCTAATTTATTTCCTTCTGTTAAATGTGTGATTAGTTTGTTGTTGTTTTTCTAGTTCCTTAAGTTGTAAACTTAAGTTGTATTTGAGTTTTTTGTTTTTAATGTAACCATTTATAGCTATAAATTTCCCATTATGACTGCTTTCATTATGTCCCAGAAGTTTTTGTATGTTGTGTTTTTGTTTTCATTCATTTCTAAGTATTATATAATTTCCCTTGTGGTTTCTTCTTTGATCTATTGCTTACTTAAATGTGTTGCTTAATCTCCACAGATTTGTAATTTTCTAGTTTTACTTCTGTTACCGAGTTCTAACTTCATCTAATTGTGTTCAGAAAAGATACTTTTATGATATCTACCTTTTTAAATTTCTTGAGGGTTGGGGCGCCTGGGTGGCTTAGTCGGTTAAGCGTCCGACTTTTGCTTAGGTCATGATCTTGCGGTTGGTGGGTTCGAGCCCCACGTCGGGCTCTGTGCTGACTGCCAGCTCAGAGCCTGGAGACTGCTTCAGTCTGTGACTCCCTCTCTCTCTGGCCCTCCCCTGCTCACACTGTCTCTCTATCTCTCTCTCTCTCCTAGAAATAAATAAAACATTAAAAAAATTTAAAAAAAAAATAAATAAATTTCTTGAGGGTTAATTTGTGGCCTAACATATAGTCTATCCTGATAAATGTCCCATGTGCACTTAAGAAGAATGTCTGTGCTCTTGTTGTTGGTTAGAGTGGTCTATATATGTCTATTAGATCTAGTTGATTTATTGTGTTGTTTAAAATCCTCTGTTTCTTTACCTTCTGTCTTTTTTTTTTATAAATCATTTTTGGAGTGTGAGATATTGAAGCCTCCAACTTTTATTTTTATGTCTATTTCTCCCTTCAATCTGTCAGCTTTTGCTTCATAATTTTGATGATATGTCTGTCATTTGGTAAGTAAACGCTTATAATTGTTATATCTTCTTGTTGTGTTGAAACTTTTATTACTATATAAAGTCCTCTTGTATCTTGTGACTTTTTTTCATTTCAAGTCTATTTTGTGTGATATCAGTATGGCCATTCCTATCTTAGTTACTATTTGTATGGAATATCTTTTCATTTTCAATCTGTGTGTCCCTTTCACTTTAAAGGGAGCCGTTTGTAGACAGCATATTGTTGAATCATGTGTTTTTATCCATTTTGCCAATTTCTGTATTTTGATTGGAGAGTTTAACCCATTTACATTTAAAGTAATTACTGACAAGGAGGGACTTAATTCTGTCATTCTGCTGTTTATTTTCTATATGTCTTATAACTTTTTTGTCCCTTACTTGCTATATTACTGTCTCCTTTAATATTTGATTGACGTTTTATAGTGAATTGTTTACATTTCTTTCTATTCATTTTGGGTATATTCTATAGCTGTTTTCTTTGTGGTTACCATGGAGATTACATTTCACATCCTAAAGTTATAACACTCTAATTTAAACTTGTACCAGCTTAATTTCAATAACCTACAAAACCTCTGCTCCTTTGCATTTCCATTCCCTTTCAGTTGTTGATGTCACAAAATTATGTCTTTAGACATTGTGTACCCAAAAACATTAACTAGTAATTCTCTTAAATTCATTAGTCTCTCCTTTTTTTAAGTTTATTTATTTATTTTGGGAGAGAGAAAGAGAGCACCAGTGGGAGAGAGAAAAATCCCAAGCAGGCTCTGCACTATGTGTTAAGCCCAATGTGGGGCTCAATCTCACGACTGTGAAATCATGGCCTGAGCTGAAATCAAGAGTCAGACACTTAACTGACTGTGCCACCAGGCCCCCCATTAGTCTCTTAAATTATGTAGAAAACAAAATGTAAAATTATAATCCAAAGTTATAGTAATACCAGCTTTTAGAGTAATAATTATTTTTAAATGTCTCTTAAATCATCTAGAAGACAAAATTAAAGTTACAAGCCATTGTTACAATAGTTCTACCTTTTATAACACCCAAGCACTTACCCTTACTGAAATCTTTATTTCTTCCTACATCTTCAAGATACTGACTAGTGTCTTATCTTTTCATCTTGCAGGACTCCCTTAAGCATTTTCTTGCAAGGGAAGGTCTAGTAGTAACAAATTTCCTCAGTTTTTATCTATCTAGGAATATCTTTATTTCTACCTCAGTTTTGAAGTACTGTTTTCACTAAATAAAGGATTCTCAGTTACAGCTTTTTTTCTTTTAGTACTTTGAATGTATCTGCCCATTGCCTTCTGTTCCCTAAAGTCTGTATGCTAAAGTATGCTAATTATTTTGTTGAAAATCCTTTGGATGTGATGAGTAGCTTCTCTCTTGCTAATTTCAAGATTCTGCCTTTGTATTTGTCTTTTGAAAGTTTGATCACAGTGTGTTTTCTTGTTTCTTGGTTTCTGAGTTCATCTTAATTCATCGCCTTTGTTGGACTTCTCATTTATGTTCCTGCCTTTATCAAATTTGGAGAGTATCTAGTGATATTTCTTTAGATTTTCCCCCTACCCAATTCCCTTTCCAACCCAATCCCCGCCTCTTTTTCCTCCTCCTCCTCTTAAAATGCATGTGTTGTTGACTCAGTCCCACTGATCCCTTAAGTTCTGTCTTAAAAAAAAAATAGAATTTTTTTCCTTTCTGTTCTTCAGATATGATAATTTCCAGTGTCTTATATTGAAGTTTACTGATTCTTTCTTTCTCTTGCTCAAATCTGCCTTTGAATTCCTTTAGTGAATTTTTCTTTACCATTGTACCTTTCAGCTTCAGAATTTCTTTTTTTAATGTTTATTTATTATTTATTTTGAGAAAAAGAACATGAGTGGGAAAGGGACAGAGAGAGAGGGAGAGAGAGCATCCCAAGAAGGTTCTGAGCAGAGCCCGATATGGGGCTCAAACCCACAAACTGTGAGATTATGACCTGAACTAAAATCAAGAGTTGGATGCTTAACCAAGTGAGCCACCAGGTGCCCCAAGCTCCAAAATTTCTTTTTGATTTCTTCTTAGGTTTTCCAACTCTTTGTGGACATTTCCATTTTGTTTATACATTGTTTTACTGACTTTCCCCACATCTTCCTTTAGTTTTTCAAGCATTTTAAGATGGTTATTTTAAAGTTGGCTGGTATATCTGACATCAGGTGTTTTTCAAAGACAGCTTCTGTTGTTTTGTTTTTGTTTTTGTTTTTTTACTTTGTTTTTTTAAAGTGTTTATTTATGTTTGAGAGAGAGGGAGAGACAGAGCATGACCAGAGGAGAATCACAGAGAGAGGGAGACACAGAACCCGAAGCAGGTTCTAGGCTCTGAGCTGTCAGCACAGAGCCCAATGTGGAGCTCGAACCAACTCATGAGCCATGAGATCATGACCTGAGCTGAATGGATACTCAACTGACTGAGTCACTCAGGTGTCCCTGTTTATTTTCCTTTCAATGGCTATGTTTTCTTATATCTTTGTATGCTTTGTGATTTTTTTTTTTTTTGATCTGGATACTTGATACTGTATACTTGAATCTAATAATGTACTATTTCTGGAATTCACATTTTCCCCCTTTCCCAAGGTTTGCTGTTTTTGATTATTTTTTGTTTTGTTTTGTTGATTGTTGATTGACTGTTTCTTTTGCCCAAGATCAACCTGAGGCATAAACTTAAGTTCTTCTTAGGTCTTTTCAAAGCCTTTTTATGGTCACTTTTAAATTTCTCTTGTACATATAGTTGTTTTTGAATGTCCTAGTCTTTAACGTTTGGCTTCCAAGAAGGTAAAAAGCGAGAAATGAAAGGGAGAATGGATGCTGGCTCTTTAAATGTCCTGAAAGTCACTTTGGCTATAGAGCAAGGGGCTTGCAACAATGAGAGGTGGTGCAACAACATTGACCACCCACTTTTTTGCATGCACATCTGTGATCAGAAGCAGGAATCAGCAATCAGAGCACAGATCCTGATATTTGGAGGACAGGGTTCTTTTTTGCCCACCCTGGTACAGCAAGCTGTGTGCAAGCTCCTCCAGAAACATGTGCACAGCTTCCTGCCAAAGGTAGCTGCTACTATGCTAAGAGCCAAAATTAAGCACAACTTATTTTGCAAGCTTTCCCCTGGAAAAATCTTCAACATACTTTAGAGTTCCTAAATATTTACATTAGACAAATTCTGTCAGTTTAATTGTTGTCTAAGTGGGAAAGCTAATTCCTTGTTATTCTTACTCCATTTTCCTGTCATTCTCTGTAGGAGCTCTTCATTTTTTGTGAATACAAATTTTTGCCATGTATATGTATTGGAATATTTTTTTGCTCAGTTGGTTGCTTGCTTATTCACTTTCAAAACAGTGTCCTTTGGTGCACAAAATTTTTTTTTAATTTTTAATGTTTATTTATTTTGAAAGAGAGTGAGTGAGTGTGTGTGTGTGTGTGTGTGTGTGTGTGTGTGTGGTGTGTGTGTGAGTGGGGGAGGAGCAGAAAGAGAGGGAGACAGAGAATCCCAAGCAGGTTCCACACTGTCAGTCTAGAGCCTGACATGGGTTTAAATTTACAAAACCATGTGATTATGACCTGAGCCATGATCAAGAGTCAGACATTTAACTGATTTAGCCATCCAAGTGCTCCAAAATTTAATTTTCTTAAAATCCAACATTTTACTTTTATATTAAGTACATTTTATGTTATGCCTAGGAAAGCTTTGTCTATTCCATGGTTGTAATTCTTCTAGAAACTGTATGGTTTTAGCTTTTACATTTAGGTTTGTGATTCATCTTGAATTATTTTTGTATATGGAGTACAGTAGAGGTCAAAATTCTTTCCATAGAGGTATCCTGTTGTTTTAGCACAATTTGTTAAATAGTCTCCTTTCCCAATTGAATTGACTTGATGCCTTGGTTGATAACAATTGACTGTATATGTTTGGGTCTATTTTTAGACTTGACTCTGTTTATTAATCTATTACTATCTACTTACATTGCAAGTCTGCTATAGCTTTATGGTAAATTATGAACTTGGGAGTATAAATATTCTAACTTTGTTCTTTTTTTCAATATCATTTTGGTTATTCTATATCCTAGGTCCTTTGCATGTCCATATAAATAAAAAGAATCACATTGTCAATTTCTTCAAAAAAGCTTGCTGAACTCCAGAGGTGATTTGAGCTTGTATACGATATTACATCCCTTCAGAGAAGGTTTACTTTTATTTTTGTCAAACAAATGGGCTAGAGCCTGAATGCCGTCTTCCAATAAATGTTTGAGAAATTCAAAGCTGAGCTTCAGTCCTTATGAAGACAGGTCTACTTCCAATTCTTTATTCCTAGGGTAAAGTCTTTTGTGGTCCCTGTTGAAAACCAAGGGTGATTACTAGGGACCTTCTTCCTTTTCATGCTCTTTGCAATAATCTTTTTGTCTTTTCACTCGTGGCAGGGAAATTGCTGAAAGCTCTTTTCACCTTCTCAGTGCTTTTTGTTTTTGGAATCAGCAATGATCTGCAGGGTAAGCCAAACACCAACTCACCTTTTTTAGTTTTCTCTTTTCTTCCAGATCTTGGACCAGCAAATTCTCATCACTTTGTTAATTTTTCTATGGAGGTTTGGTTTCAGCATCATCTGGGTGGTGAGAGGAATCTACCACAGACCCTTAGACCAGAATGAGAGATGCCACAAACAGAATGTGATATTTGGAGCTACTCACTGTGCTTTATAAATTTTCCACTCACCTACTCTCCCCAGAAAATGGGAAGTTGGAGATAATATCCCCTTGTTTGTTATCTTCATTCAGCCTCACTAGGGCAAAACAACATCACCCATTCATCTTTTTTCCATTGTGAGCTATAGCAGCATCTGGGATTTATAGCTTGATAATACTGGAGAGCACTCCTCCTATTTGCTCACTATAGCTTAATCCAGGAACTTTTCTAAATTGTGTATATATATGTATATATATACATATATACACATAATACTATATATTATATATACATATTATCACATTCAAGCCTCATAATGATCCTACAGAATATATACTGTACAATTTTTAAAACCATTCTTCTTTTTTCTTTTCATTTCATTTCATTTACTTATTATCTATTTATTTAGAGAGAATGTGAGGAGGTAAGGAGCAGAGGGAGAGAGAGAATCTTAAGCAGGCTCCACACCCATTGCAGAGCCCGACACGGGGCTCAATCTCAGGATCATGAGATCATGACTGGAGCCGAAGTCAAGTCAGATGCTTAACCAACTGAACCACCCAGGCGCCCACCACTCTGTTTTTAATTTAGGGCTCTAAAAGACCCTACCAAGGGTTAAATAGCTAGTGCATTTGCAGAGCCACAAGTCTAATAAGCTTTGGAGCCAGGCAAATCTAATTCTGCCTCGCTCTAAAGTCTTTTCTCTCGAAGTATGAAAAAGAGGCAGAAGTTCTTATTTAAACAATTAGACGATGCAAGAGTTTCTAAACAGAAGTATAATTAATGAATTTGTTTATTATTTCTCTCTCACAGTGGCCACCAGTATTAATCTCAGTTAGCAAGAGTCTGTTGAGCATTTACCAAAGGCTCAGTAAGTAGGGTTTGACGGGCAAAGGTAAGGTTATGAGTGGGTGGTGAGAGGAACAGAGCACAAAAATGTTAACATTAACAAACATTTTCTGAACACCTAAACACTGAGCTTGTTTATTCATAATACAAAACAAGAAGTGTAGGGATGCCTGGGTGGCTCAGTCTGTTGGGTGTCTGGCTGTTGATTTCAGCTCAGCCTGCATGGAGCTCCACACTGTCAGTGCAGTATCAGTGCTTGGGATTCTCTTTCCTATCTCTGCACTCTGCCCTACATGAGCATGGGCGTGCTCTCTCTCTCTCTCTCTCTCTCTCTCTCTCAGTATCTCTCTCTGTCTTTCTCTTTCTCAAAATAAATAAACTAAAAAAAAAAAGTATAAAATATGGTCCCCACCCTCCAAAGCTTACAGCCTAGTTACTTTAGAGGTCATTTATGTAGCATCTACATGTACAATCTAGATACCTATTAAAGATACAGATAATACAAAGATAAGCCTAGACCTTAAGTCTAAAGGTGA
Organism: Hyaena hyaena; assembly: GCF_003009895.1. Lineage (NCBI taxonomy): Eukaryota > Metazoa > Chordata > Mammalia > Carnivora > Hyaenidae > Hyaena > Hyaena hyaena. The sequence continues at coordinate 1,110,100 of NW_024080948.1, read as the reverse complement.
ATCAGAGTGACAAACAAGCACTTTCAATATAAGATATTGAGTTAAAAGAAACACAGTTCTCATGAAAGCATGGAGAAGGGGGTATTGCCCTCAATATGGGCAATCAGGGAAGCAGGAAGAAATGAATCCTGAACTAACATGGGAGAGGCAGAATGAATGCATCTGAAGTACTTAGCAAGGAACACTGACAGTATATGTGTTCTGAATAGAATGATACTGATTATATGGCACCAGAAAAAGCCAAAAAATATTCTATAACTGAGCTGTTTCCTGAATAACTTCAGGATGGGAGCATCAGACTACTAGCCTTTCCTTATCTTACCTTTACTTTTACAACTCCTAAAGCCCATTCTGTGTTGTGAGGAGTTTTTCTCTCCTCCTTTCTCCCTACTTCCCTACCTTCCTTATATCCTTTACTTTGTTTTTTTTGTTTGTTTGTTTTACCCAAAAAATATGGAAGTCATAAGAGCTGGAGAAACTTGGGAAGTCTTTATTTATTTATTTTTTTAATTTTAATTTTTATTTTTTTATCTGAAGGTGTTTTATTTTAAAATATTTGGACTTCCAGTTCCTTAATTTTTTTTTTTTACAAATAGTTTATTGTCAAATTAGTTTCCACATAACACTCAGTGCTCATCCCCACAAGTGTCCTCCTCCATGCCCATCCCCCCTCCCCCCCACATCCATCAGTCCTCAGTCTTTGTCAGCATTCAAGAGTCTCTCATGGTTTGCCTCTCTCCCTTTCCCCCACCATTTCCGCCCTTCTTCTCCCCCTTGTTCCTCCGTCAAGTTCCTCCTAATCCTCCTATACGTGCAAACATATGATATTTGTCCTTCTCTGCCTGACTTATTTCGCTCAGCATAACACCCTCAAGGTCCATCCATGTTGCTACACATGGCCAGATTTCATTGTTTCTCATTGCCATGTAGTATTCCATGGTATAGATAAACCACATCTTCTTGATCCATTCATCTGTTGATGGACACTTAGGCTCTTTCCATGTTTTAGCTATTGTGGAGAGTGCTGCTATGAACATTGGGGTACATGTGCTCCTATGCCTCAGCATTTCTGTATCCCTTGGGTAAATTCCTAGCAGTGCTATTGCTGGGTCATAAGGGAGTTCTATTGTTAGTTTCCTGAGGAACCTCCACACTGTTTTCCAGAGGGGCTGTACCAGTTTACATTCCCACCAACAGTGTAGGAGGGTGCCCGTTTCTCCACATCCTCGCCAGCATCTAGAGTTCTCTGATTTGCTCATTTTAGCCACTCTGACTGGCGTGAGGTGGTATCTCAGTGTGGTTTTGATTTGTATTTCCCTGATGAGGAGGGATGCTGAGCATCGTTTCATGTGTCTGTTGGCCATCTGGATGTCCTCTTTGGAGAAGTGTCTGTTCATGTCTTCTGCCCATTTCTTCACTGGGTTGTTTGTTTTTCGGGCGTGTAGTTTGGTGAGTTCCTTATAGATTCTGGATATTAACCCTTTATCTGATATGTCATTTGCAACTATCTTTTCCCATTCCGTTGGTTGCCTATTAATTTTCTGGGTTGTTTCCTTGGCTGTGCAGAAGCTTTTAATCTTGATGAGGTCCCAACAGTTTATTTTTGCTCTTGATTCCCTTGCTTTTGGGGATGTGTCAAGTAAGAAGTTGCTGCGGTGGAGGTCAAGGAGGTTGTTTCCTGCTTTCTCCTCTAGGGTGTTGATAGTTTCCTGTCTCACGTTCAGGTCCTTTATCCATTTTGAGTTGATTTTTGTGCATGGTGTGAGAAAATGATCTAGTTTCATTCTTCTGCATGTTGCTGTCCAGTTCTCCCAACACCATCTGTTAAAAAGGCTGTCTTTTTTCCATTGGATATTCTTTCCTGCTTTGTCAAAGATCAGTTGGCTGTATACTTTTGGGTCCACTTCTGAGTTCTCAATTCTGTTCCATTGGTCTATGGGTCTGTTTTTGTGCCAATACCATACTGTCTTGAGGATGACAGCTTTGTAGTAGAGGCTGAAGTCTGGGATGGTGATACCTCCCGTTTTGGTTTTATTTTTCAGTATTACTTTGGCTATTCGGGGTCTTTTGTGGTTCCATACAAATTTTTGGATAGTTTGTTCTAGTTTTGAGAAGTATGCTGGTGCAATTTTGATTGGAATTGCATTGAATGTGTAGAGTGCTTTAGGTAGTAATGACATCTTAACTATATTTATTCTTCCTATCCATGAGCATGGAATGTTTTTCCATTTCTTTGTGTCTTCTTCAATGTCCTTCATAAGTTTTCTATAGTTTTCATCATACAGATCTCTTGTATCCTTGGTTAGGTTTATTCCGAGGTATTTTATGGTTTTTTGTGCAATTGTGAATGGGATCAGTTTCTTGATTTCTCTTTCTGTTGCTTCATCATTGGTGTATAAAAATGCAACTGAACTTGGGAAGTCTTTAAACAGAACTGATACTTAAATGGTTTATGATAATTAAATGTAAAAAGGGAAGGCATTGAAAGGGAAACAAATGCCAGCTGTTGAGTCAGTTGGACCCCTATCCTGAGTCCTTATACCATGCTTTGGGAACACTGAGCTAAATCTGTCCAGTGGGTTGAAATGAACAGGACGTGTTTGTGGGTAGTAAATGGGAAGCATGTGTGCCATAGTGGGAAATAAAGCCCTATAAGCAAAATGGGATACATTGTAAAGGGCCTGGGAAACAAACAGAGGAGTTTAGACTTGAGATGGTTAATACCACAAGTCCTTTTAGGCTTTTGAGCAGGTGGGCAGGGAGTAGTAGGTGGAAAAGATTTGAGAGAAGGAGACTGATATCATACAGACTAACAAGAGGCTGTGTGTGAGTCTAATTCTTGTGATAAAGGTTTCTAGGGTATGGCAAAAGGAATAGAAAGAGAGGAGTAGGAGACATTTTAAAGAAAGAATGGACAGGGTTTGTGGACAAAGAATGTTTACCTTTAGGATATCAGTGTTTACCTTAGAAATGCCCAGTTAGACAGAAATGCTGATGCATAGGAGCACATGTACCCCAATGTTTATAGCAGCACTCTCAACAATAGCTAAAACATGGTGGGCACTGATGTTGATAGCATTAAGAACAGTTGATAGCAAAAGGCAGTGTTGGACCATGTCTACATGGGTTTTTTTTGTTTTCATAGCACATGGACAGGGAAGATAAGCCCAGGAGGAGGTGAGATTGCCAGCCTGATAGTGCGTTCCCTCATACAAACCATATGATTGTTTTGCCAGGTTATAATGCTGAATCTAAAGGACAAAGAACATTAATTAATTCATTGTCCCCAACTTTTCCTAGAGCTTAAGATGTCCCCTCCAGATGCTGGGGTTGGTACTCTCCTTCCATAGTCACAAAATCAGTATGTTCTATACCTATTCACCTTTTCCAGTTCTTTCCTATTCACACTCAACTTTTCATTTCAAACTGTCAAATTTGACTGAGACTGAAACAGATATATAAAGATATAGCCCCACCTTAGCTTGCTCAGGAAACTGCAGGAAGATTGAGTGAATAGTATACTGAACTTAGTAGTCCTTGTTCTCATGATTTAGGACCATGTCAGTCTGACAAGAGAATCTCGATAGCTCAACCAGAATTATGTTTGAATACCCCAGACATCATTGTGGCTGGGCTATCCCCAAGAGAGTATAACAACCAAGCTGACCTGATGCCATTGTTGGCAAAAAGAAAGATACATTATGCCTAGGAATGGTCAGGCAGAATTCCTGAATTTCAAAAATAGGTCTATATAACTCTTCACTGCATTCACCCTGATCATTAACTAGTAAGCAGCTAAGATGATTCCTTTCTAGAGAAAGCCATATTCAAAAACCAGATTTCCTTTCTAAAGTATGTGGACCAGGAGGATTAAAAGAAGTAAGAGTCAAGGATGCCTGGGGGGCTTAGTTGGTTGAGCAACCAACTCTTGATTTTGGCTCAGGTCATGATCTAAGGGTCATGGGACTGAGTGCAGCATGGAGCCTGACTGAGATTCTCAATCTCTCTCTCTCTCTCTCTCTCTCTCTCTCTCCCTCCCTCCCTGGGCCCCCTCCCCTGCTTTTGCTAAGAGTCAGAAACTGTTTTGAATTTATTTTTTAAAAGTCCATTCCTAGACCACTTCTATTCAACATTGTACTGGAAGTTCCAGCCAGGGCAATTAAGCAAGAAAAAGAATAAGATGCATTCAGATTTGAGAGAAAGAAGTAAAACTATCTCTATTGACATGATCTATTTCTACATGACATCATTTTGTACACAGTAAATCCTAGGAATCCACAAAAAACAATTAGAACTAATAAACAAAGTTCAGCAAGGTTGCAGGACACAACACTAAAATACAAAAATCAATTATATTTCCATATATCAGTAGTTGGCAATATAAAAATAAAATGTATAAAACAATTACAAGTAAAATAGCATCAAAAAGAGTAAAATGCTTAAGAATAAATTTAATAGGGGTGCCTGGGTGACTCAATTGGTTAAGCGTCTGACTTAGGCTCAGGTCATGATCTCATGGTTCGTGGGTTTGAGCCCCACGTTGGGCTCTGTGCTGACTGCCAGCTCAGAGCCTGGAGCCTGCTTCAGATTCTGTGTCTCCCTCTCTCTCTGACCCTCCCATGCTCACGCTGTCTCTCTCTGTCTCTCTCTCTCTGTCTCTCTCTCTCTCAGAAATAAATAAATAAAAATAAAAATAAAGAATAAATTTAATTAAAAACCTGCAAGATTTGTACACTGAAACCCCCCAAAATTGTTTTTTATTTTAATTATTCATTTTTATTTAAATCCAAGTTAGTTAACATATAGTGTAATAATGATTGCAGAAATAGAATTTAGTGATTTATCACTTATGTATAACACCAAGTGCTCATCCCAACAAGTGTTCTCCATAATGCCCATCACCTACTTGACCCATTCCCCTACCTAACATCCCTCCAGCAATCCTCAGTTTGTTCTCTGTATTTAAGAGTCTCTTGTGGTTTGCCTCCCTCTGTTTTTATCTGATTTTTGCTTCCCTTCCCCTACTCTCATCTGTTTCATTTCTTAAATTCCACATGAGTGAAATCATATATTTGTCTTTCTCTGACTGACTTCTTTCACTTAGCATAATACACTCTAGTTCCATCTATGTTGTTACAAATGGCACCCCAAAATTTGTTGAAAGAAATTAAAGAAGACTTAAATGAATTGAGAGACCTCCCATGTTCGTGGACTGGAAAGTTTAATGTTGTTAAGGTGGGAATTATCCCATAATTGAGCTACAGGTTCAATTTAATCCCTATTAAAATTCTAGATGCCATTTCTTTGCATAAGTTATCAAACTGATCCAAAATTTCATATAGAAATGTAAGGGACCTAAATGGCCAAAACAATCTTGAAAAAGAAGTACAAAGTTGAAGGAGTCACGCCTTACTAAAAAAGATTCAAATCTTACTACAAAGCTATAGTAATCAAAACAGCATGGTACTTGTGTTAGTCATGGTTTTCCAGAGAAACAAAACCATTAGGAGATACACGAGCACGTGCACACACACAATTCTCCCTTTGGTAGTCAGGATCAATCACCCCAGCCAGTATAGTAACTCCCTTCTTTGCTTGAAGAGCATGAAGAGCACAAAGTGTGGAGATGGCAGTGTTAACTTCCAGATCAACAGAATCATTGTTGTATCTCCTAGTGAAAGCATTGCTCCCTCAGGAACTCTCCTCTAGGCCAACAGAGCATACAGTCATGGGAACAGGAAGCAAAAATTTTGCTAGTGGACAATAGTAAGTAGTGCCACTTCTATTTCTACCCCTTGATTCCTGATCTGTGAATCCTGGCTATCAGAGAAACATATAGTCAGAACATATACAGCTGTCTGCAGAACCTTGCCCCAGCCCTGAAAGATATTGTTACTTAGCTGGCATTGTCACTGAATCTTCAAAAGGCCATTCCACCATTCTATCAATCCTGCTACTTCTGGATGGTAGAGAACGTGATACATAAGACCAATGAATTCCATGGGCATAGGCCCACTGCTACACTTCTTTTGCTGTGAAATGAGTTCCTTGGTCAAAAATAGTGGAATACTATGACAATGGATAAGGCATTCTATAAGTCTATGGATGGTAGTTTTGGCAGAAACACTGTGTGCAGGGAAGATAAATCCATATTAAAAGTGTCTATTCCAGTGAGAATAAAAGGCTATTTAATGTAATCAACCTGCCACCAACTAGCTGGTTGATCATCTCAGGGAATGGTGCCATATTTGAGATTCACTGTTAGCCTCTGCACCTGGCATATTAGAGGCTCAATGGTGACCATAGCCAGGTTGGTCTTGGTGAATGGAAGTTCATATTGCTAAGCCCATGCATAACCTGAAAAGCTCTCATGGTCATATATCCAGAAATAATTGTTAGCCAAATATCTGGGCACTGTGGTCTAGTCAAATTGACACATAAATTAACAATTATAGTATTGGCCTAAGGATAGATATATAGATTAGTGGGATAGAATTAAGTGATTAGAAATAAATCAATTCATCTATGGTCAATTGATTTTTCACAAGCATGTCAACACCATTCAGTGGGGTAAAGGACATTCTTCATCAAATGGTGCTGGGACAACTGGATAGCCACAGGCAAAATATTGAAATCAGACCCCTACCTCACAACACATTGAAAAGTTAACTCACAATAAACCTAATGTAGCAGCTAAAATTATTTTTTTAACTAAGTTAGTCTTTATTTTATTTACTTATTTTAATGTTTATTTATTTTTGAGAAAGCACGAGCAGGGGAGGGGCAGAGAGAGAAGGAGACAGGGGATCTGAAACAGGCTCCACACTGATAGCAGAGAGCCCAATGCAGAGCTTGATTTCACAAACCATGAGATTATGACCTTAGCTGAAGTTGGATGCTTAACTGACTGAGCCACCCAGGTGGCCAGACCTAAAATTATTAAACTCTTAAAAGAAAACATATAAATAATAAGAAGACATAGGAATTTTCATGTAGGCAATGGTTTCTTAGATATAACACCAAAAGTGCATATGAAAAGAAAACAAATAAATTGGGCTTCACCAAAATTTAAAAATCTTGTGCTTCAAAAAGACACCATCAAGGGGTGCCTGGATGGTTCAGTCGGTTGAGTGTCCGGCTCCGGCTCAGGAGATGATCTCATGGTTTGTGGGTTCAAGCCCCGTGTCAGGCTCTGTGCTGACAGCTCAGAGCCTGGAGCCTGTCTTCAGATTCTGTGTCTCCCTCTCTCTGCCCCTCCCCTGCTCTCTCTCTCTCTCTCTCTCTCTCTCTCAAAAATAAATAAAAACATTAAAAAACAAAAGACACCATCAAGAAGGTGAAAAGATAACCCACAGAATGGGAGAAAATATTTGCAAATCATTTATCTGATAAGGATTTTTAATCCAAAATATATAGTGAACTCTTAAAACTCAACCAAAATACAAATAACCCTATTTTAAAATGAACAAAGAGGGGCACCTGGGTGGCTCAGTCAGTTAAGCATCCAACTCTTGATTTCAGCTCAGGTCATGACCTTGCAATTCATGGGATCAAGCCCCACATCAGGCTCCACGTTAACAGCATGGAGCTTGCTTGGGTTCCTCTGTCTCCCTCTCTCTCTTCCCCTCCCTTGCCCGTGCTCGCTCTCTCTCTCTCTCTCATTCTCTCAAAATAAATAAATAAACTTAAAAAATAAAATATGGCACCTGAGTGGTTCAGTTGGTTAAGCATCTGACTTTGGCTCAGATCATGATCTCATGAATCTTGGGTTTAAGCCCACATTAGGCTCTGTGCTGACGGCTCAGAGCCTGAAGCCTACCTCAGATTCTGTGTCACCCACTCTCTCTTCCCCTCCCCTCCTCATGCTCTGTCTTTCTCTCTCTGTTAAAAATAAATAAACGTTTAAAAATGTTTAATAAAAAATAAAATAAGGAAAGGATTTGAATAGACATTTCTCCCAAATAGATATACTAACGGACAAGAAGCACATGAAAAGATGCTCAACATCATTTGTCATGAGAGAATTGCAAATGCAAAACCACATGAGGTAGAATTTCACACACATTAGGATGGCTAAAATAAAGAAGATAGTAACAAGTATTGGCAAGATTGGGGAAATTAGAATCCTTATGTAAGCTGATGCTATTATAAAATGGTGCATCCACTTTGGGAAAGTTAAACAGTTCCTCAAAATGTTAAACCCAACAATTCCACCCCTAGATATATGCTAAAAAAGAAATGAATATACATCCACACAAAATCATGTACTCAAATGTTCATAGCAACATTATTCACACCAGCCAAAAAGTGAAAACAACCCAGATGCCTGTCAACAGGTGAATGCATAAATTAAATGTAATATCTCCATAAAATAGAATGTTATTTAGTCATGAAAATAATGAAGCACTGATACATGCTACAACATGGTTGGAGTTTGGAAGCATTATGCTAAGTGAGTGAAAGAAGTCAGTCACAAAAGACTACATATTGCATGACAGCTGCACAACTCTGAATATGCTAAAAACACTGTATTGTACATTTCAAAAGAGTGAATTTTATGCTATTTGAATTATATCTCAATAAAGTTATTTTATTTTTTTAAGATTAAAAAATTTTTTTCTTAATGTTTACTTATTTTTGAGAGAGAGACAGAGCACAAGCAGGCAAGGGGCAAAAAGTAGGGGAGAATCTGAAGTAGGCTCCAGGCTCTGAGCTATCAGCACAGAGCCCAGTGTGGGACTCAAACCTACAAACTGCCAAGATCATGATCTGAGGCAAAGTCAGATGTTCAACCCACTGAGCCACCGAGGCACCCCAAGATTTTTTTATTTTTAAGTAATCTCTATACCCATCACGGGGCTCAAACCTACAACCCTGAGATCAAGAGTTGCATGCTCCACCAGCTGAGCCACCCAGATGCTCCTCAAGTTGTTATTTTTCCTTTTAAAATTTTATTATTTATTTTGAGAGATAAACAGCACAAGTGAGGGAGAGGCAGAGAGAGAGGGAGACAGAGAATCCCAAGCAGGCTCTGTACTGTCAACATGGAGTCCAATGTGGGGCTCAAATTCACAAAACTGCAAGATCATGACCTGTGGTGAAACCAACAGTTGAACGCTTAATGGACTGAGGCACCCAGGTGCCCATGAAGTTGTTATTTTTAAAAATACCTATTCCATCCCTCAATGATGCCAGCAGTCTGAAAATGATAAGGGGAATGAAAGAAATGTCTATCAAATACTGTGACTATCAGCCCTTTGTTGCATGAGCTTTTGCAATAAAAACTGCAGTTATGGTTCAGATATCTAAAATCATGATACACATTAGTTTCAAGGGTCACAATGTTACAGGCAGAGTTGACTGATCAGACTAAAACAGCAAAGCTATAACTTGAGAAAGAGTCAACAGCAATGATATACCAATGGAAACCCTCAGAAAGGGTCAAAAGTCTTGATGACATCAATTTGCCAGGAGCCAGTACTGTCAATACTCAGTACAATATGGCCTCATCAGCCAGTTTTTGGCAGAAGTCAAAGTCTGGCATGCAGGAGTAGCTTCTACATCAGAAACATTGAGTACTTTGTGATCAGTTTATGATATGCTGCCATGTCCAATGTGATGATGGATTCAGGTAGCCATTGCCGCAGTCTGGGTGGTACAAGCTTGATCAGCAGCTTGATTCCAAATGATCTTATTAGAAAATGAGCCATTATCATGAGTCATCCAGATGGTTCAACTGGCATCTGCAATTTGTTTCCACAGCTCATGACCCACAGAGGAGTGCCTTTAATCTATCAGTCTGTAGTCTTCCAAGCAGTAGACTGGACAGTGAAGCCTTTGGCAACAGCCCAAGAGTCAGTAAAAATATGGCATGACTAGTCCTAAGGTAAAGGTGATGGCTTTCATTTCAACCCATTGTGCTAATTGGCCCTTACTATAGTTGGTCTTCTGGAATTGCTATTGGGGCCAGCCATCCAGTGGACATCATCAGTTTTCATTTTATCAAAGCCATCAGTGAACTAGGTTGAACCATTTAGGAGAAATTCTGCTGAATCAAGGGCTCAATTGAGCCAGTGAGGGGAGAATTTTCACATAAAGCTGACATGTTCCCTGGGCCATCCAGCTGTGCTATCAAATATACCATTTCCATTTGACTAGTGAAGCCCGTTGGACCTTTCCCTAGTTAGTTGTAGAGTTCTTGTTGATCCACCCAAAATGAAACTAACAGGCAACCTCCATGGTTCAGGCATTCAATTTTAACAAGGGTTGAAAAGATTAAACAGTTGCCTTTTTGGGGGTAAGGGAGGATTGTACTTAATGACTGCATCAAGCAGGTGGTGCTACTATATTATGAAATGACCTGTAGCCTTCAACTCATGCTCTCATTTCCCTTTTTCTTAAGAATCTATATTGTTTCTGCTGTTATTCCCTATTCAACCAACCAAGCTTCTGAGGTTTTTATTCCGACCAAAACTCAAGGTCCTCTTTGTTGACATTATTTATTTCAGCTTTGGGGACTCTGTACTCATTAGCCATAGATAGCCACATTGCCTTTTTACTGGGGCCCTGGGGCTTGCTGTCCATTGTCATCTCTTCCTCTTCCTGCTCTGACGGGAATGAGTAACAACCATTCAAGCACCATTGGATGGCTTGTTTCCATCCTCACTCTCAAACTGCTCTGTCTCATTAATATATAGAGCACTGGGAGACCTTTACTCCCCACCTACCACCCACAACTTAGGCAAAATCATTCACTACCAAAGTCCAAAGAATCTCCTCATAACTACAAATCTTGCCCATGGGATCTAAGTCTTATCTTCCAAAGAACATCCCATCCTCAGAATTCTCGAGTCAGGGATTTGACTTTATCCTACTTACAAGCTGTGTGGAAAAAACCTACTAGTCTTCCTGAGTAGAGAAAAGCTGAGTACTTCCCTCCTGCCTTTTACTCCTGTATGTCTCCTTTACTCTCACACTACAACATTCACACTTCAGAAACCAGAAATGTGGGGGTATTTCCCCACACCAAGCAATTCTCTGTAACACCAGCTGAGTGTCCTACAATTCAACTCAGTTCTAACACTGAGATACACAGAAATAGTATTAGATTCCACAGGTTAAGAGCCCAGTCCCACAGGACTGCTCCCCATCACAGAGAATGCTACTCACAAGCCCACTCTATCACCTGTGCTTCTAACTAACTGGCTAGAGATTGGAGGTTCCAGCAACTCCCTCCTTGGGTTTGATTAATTTACTAGGGCAGCTAATAGAACTCAGGGGAACATTTATATTTACCTATTTATTAAAGGATATGATAGGGGCACCTGGGTGGCTCAGTCGGTTAAGCGTTTGACTTTGGCTCAGGTCATGATCTCGCAGTTCGTGAGTTTGAGCCCCGCTTCGGGCTCTGTGCTGACTGCTCAAAGCCTGGAGACTACTTTGGATTCTGTGTCTCCCTCTCTATCTGCCCATCCCTGACACACACTCTGTCTCTCTGTCTCCTTCAAAAATAAACATTAAAAAATTTTTTTAAGGAAAAAAAATAAATGATATGATAAGGGATACAGATGAACAGCCAGATGAAGAGATACATAGGGTGAGGTCTGGAAGCATAAGAGCATCTGTCCCCATGGAGTTGGGGTATGTCACTCTCCTAGTATATGGTGTGTTCCACCCACCTGAAAGCTCCTGCAAACTAGTACTATTTTGTACTTGTTTCCTAGAATCTAGTACTAGATTCCTGTGGAGGCTTCCTCACATAAGCATGATTAATTATTAACTCCACTTCCAGACAATCTCTCCTCTCTGAAGAAGCGAAGCTTGGAGCACCTGGGGGCTCAGTCAGTTAAGCATCTGATTTGGGCTCAGGTCATAATCTCTCAGTTCATAAGTTCGAGCCCTGCATCTGGCTCTCTGCTGTCTGCCCATAGCCTGCTTTGGATCCTGTCTCTCTCTGCCACTTCTCTGCTCATGTTCTCAAAGCACAAATAAAATAAATAAATAAAAACTTAAACACTGGGTATTATATGGAAACCAACTTGACAATAAGCTATTAAAAATAATAAAAATAAAAATAGCCTATTATGCTTTGAAAAAAAAATAAAACCCTTTTTATTTAAAAAACTAAATAAACATTAAAATAAATAATAAATTTATTATTAAATTTAATAATACATAAAATAAAATAAACATTAAAATATTCAAATAAATAATAAATATAAATAAATAAATTATAAACATTATAATAAACATTATACATATATTTAAATAATAAAATAAGTAAATAAAAAATAAATAAACATTTAATAAAAAGCAAATGTTGGGAAGGCGCAGCTGAGAATTCCCAACTTCTAATCGTGGCTTGGTCTTTCTGGTGACAAGCTCCCATCCAGGAGCCCACCCAGAGTCACCTCATTAGAAGAAAAGATGGTATTAGTGCTGTTATCACTTGGGAATTTATCATTGTTTTAGGAGCCCTGAATCAGGGATGGAGGTCAGAGACCAAATATTAGGATAAGAGATGCTCCTAGTGTTCTTATCACTTAGGAAATTACAAGGGTTTTTAGGAACTCTGTGCTGGGGGAGGAGTGGGAGGGCAGAGACCAATATATTTTCTATTATCTCCTACAAGCTAATAAGCTGGCATGTTACTGTTGTATGGATGCTGGCAGAAGACACAGACTCCTAAATGTCCATACTAGCCAAAGCAATCTATAGCAATCCCTATCAAAATACCAATAACACTTTTTACAGATCTAAAACAAACAATCCTAAAATTGTATGGAACCAGAAAAGACCCCAAATAGCCAAAGCAATCTTAAAAAAACAAAAAACAAAACAAACAAAAAACAACTGGAGATATCACAATCCCAGATTTCAAGACACAGTACAAAGCTACAGTAATCACACTACAAAGGCACAAAAATAGACACATAAATAAATGAAACAGAATAAAGAGCCCAGAAATAAATCCACAATTGTATGGTCAATTAACCTTTAACAAAGGAGACAAGAAAATGCAATGGAAAAAAAATAGTCTCTTAAAGGTGTTTGGGAAAACTGGACAGCTACTTGTAAAAGAAACTAGACCACTTTCTTGTACCACACACAAAAAAACTCAAAATGGATTAAGGACTTAATTTTTTTTATTTGAGAGAGAGAGAGAACATGTATACAAGTGAAATAGAGGGGCAGAGGGAGAAAGAAACAGAGAGAGAGAGAGAGAGAGAGGAAGGGAGAGAGAGAGAATCTTAAACAGAATCCACATTCAGCACAGAGCCTGACTTGGGGCCTGGGATCATGACCTGAGCTGAAATCAAGAGTTGAATGCTTAATTGACTGAGCCACCCAAGTGCACCTTGATTAAAGACTTAACCGTGAGACCTGAAATCATAAAAATCCTAGCAGAGAGCATAGGCAGTAATTTCTCTGGCATCAGCCATAGCAATGTTTTTCTAGATCTATCTGCTGAGGCAAGGGAAATAAAAGCAAAAATAAACTATCGGGCCTACATCAAAAACAAACAAACAAACAAAGAAAATCTTCTGCAGACCCTATCAAAATAACACCAACATTCTTCACAGAGCTAGAATGTGTATGGAACCAGAAAACACCCTGAATAACCAAAGCAATCTTGAAAAAGCAAACGGAAGCTGGAGGCACCACACTCCCGGACTTCAAGACATATTACAAAGCTATAATCATCAAGACAGTATGGTACTGGCACAAAAAACAGACACTCAGATCAGTGGAACAGAATAGAGAACCCAGAAGTGGACCCACAAATGTATGGCCAACTAATCTTTGATAAAGCAGGAAAGGATATCTAATGAAATAAAGACAGTCTTTTCAGCAAATGGCTGGGAAGACTGGACATGCAGAAAAATGAACCTGGACAGCTTTCTCACACCACACACAAAAATAAAATGGATGAAAGAACTAAGCATAAGACAGGAAGCCATCAAAATCCTCAAGGAGAAAGCAGGCAAAAACCTCTTTGACCTTGGCCACAGTAACTTCTTACTCAATATGTCTCCAGAGGCAAGGCGAACTCCAAAAGCAAAAGTGAACTACTCAGACCTCATCAAAATAAAAAGCTTCTCCACAGCAAAGGAAACAATCAGTAAAACTAAAAAGCAACCGATGGAATAAGAGAAGATACTTGCAAATGACATATCAGATAAAGAGTTAGTATCCAAAATCTAGAAAGAACTTATCAAACTCAATACCCAAAAAAGCAAATAATCCAGTGAAGAAATGGGCAAAAGACATTAATAGACACTTCTCCAAAGAAGACATCCAGATGGCCAACTGACATATGAAAACATGCTCGACATCACTCATCATCAGGGAAATACAAATCAAAACCACAGTAAGATACCACCTCACACCTTGTCAGAATGGCCAACATTAACAACTCAGGTAACAATAGATGTTGGCGAATAGGCAGAGAAAGAGGATCTCTTTTGCACCACACTGGTGGGAATGCAAACTGGTGCAGCCACTCTGGAAAACAGTGGTGGTTCCTCAAAAAATTAAAAATAGAACTACCCTCTTTCTCTGCCCTTCCTCTGAAACAGTACAACTGTTTGTCTCTCAAAAATAAATTTTAAAAAATTTTTAAAAAGCCTTTGCAAAAACACAAGAAACAGCAATGGTTGCCAAGGATATTGAGAAAGAGGAAAACTTGTGCACTCTTGGTGGGAATGTAAACTGGTGCAGACACTGTGGAAAGCAGTATGGAGGTTCCTCAAAAAATTCAAAATAGAATTATCATATGATCCATTAATTCCCCTACTGAGATTTGCCCAAACAATATGAAAGAACTAATTTGAAATGATATTGTACCCCTGTGTTATTGCAGCATTATTTACAATAGCCAAATTATGGAAGCAGTCCAAGTGTCCACTGATAGATGAATGGATAAAGACGGGGCAGGGGGGTGTGCCTGGGTGGCTCAGTTGGTTAAGTATCTGACTTTGACTCAGGTCATAATCTCGCATTTCATGAGTCTGACCCCCACATTGGACTCTCTGCTGTCAGAACAGAGCCTGCTTCAGATCCTCTGTCTCCCTTTACCCCTCTTCCACTCATTATATATATAATATAATATAATATAATATAATATAATATAATATAATATAATATATATAACAGAATACTACTCAGCCATAAAAAAAGAATGAAATCTTGCCATTTACAACAACATGGATGGATATAAAGAGATCTAGAGAGCATAATGCTAAGTGAAATAAGTCAGTCAGAGAAAGAAAAATACCATATGATTTCACTTATATGTGGAATTTAAGAAACAAAACAAACAATAAAAAAGGAGACAAGCCAAAAAACAGCCTCTAACTCTGGAGAACAAACTGATCATTATCAGAGAGGTGGGTGGGGTGACGGCTGAAATAGATTTGGGAAATTAAATACACTTATTTTGATGGGCACTGAGGAATATATAGAATTGTTGAATCACTATGTCATACACTTGTAACTAATATAACATTGTATATTATGGGGTTAAGAAAATAAAGAAATACAAAGAAAAAAAGAAGAAGACACAGACTCCTAGGTCAAAAACAAAGGTCACTGCACAGCAAGCAACATGAAGTATGTTTACATTGGTTGCCCTTGCCCCACATGTACCAAGGGGGTCACTTGGAAGGCCCAGATGGTTCCTTATGCAAGTGATGGGTTGCATTACAGCAGAGGAATCCTGAGCTTGAGGGACCTGTCATTTTACAGCAAGGAGTAAGCAAGTCTGTGCTTTGTCCCAGAGGATGACTTTAAGTCATCCCTCAAGATTGCTCACTGCAGGGACACCTGGGTGGCTCAGTCGGTTAAGTGTCAGACTCTTGATCTTGGCCCAGGTCATGATCTCATGACTGTGGGTTTGAGCCCTGCATCAGGCTCTGTGCTGATAGCATGGAGCCTGCTTGGGATTCTCTCTCCCTTTATCTCTGACCCTCACCCACTCGTTCTCTCTCTCAAAATAAATAAATAAGCTTAAAAATTTTTTTAATTAAAAAAAAAAAGATTTCTCACTGCAAATACAATCCTGAGAAATGGCCTAGATAAAGAACAGTCAGAGCCTTGCACTCTTTTTTTTAATTTTTTAATGTTTTATTTATTTCTGAGAGAGAGAGAGCGACAGCGTGAGCAAGGGAGGGTCAGAGAGAGAGGGAGACACAGAATCGGAAGCAGGCTCCAAGCTCTGAGCTAGCTGTTAGCACAGAGCCCGATGCAGGGCTTGAACCCACAAGCTGCGAGATCATGACCTGAGCCAAAGTCAGAGGCTTAACCGACTGAGCCACCCAGGCACCCCTTGCACTCTTTTTTAATTAATTAATTATTTTTTAAGTTTATTTATTTATTTTGAGAGAGAGAGAGAGAGAAAGCTCAACCAGGAGGAGGGGCAGAGAAGAGAGAGAGTATCCCAAGCAGGCTCTGCACTGCCAGTGCTCACTGTTTTAGGGTTCAGACTCTGAGGTCATGATCTGAGCCCAAAACAGGAGTTGGCTGCCTCACTAACTGAACCACCCAGGCACCCTTGGGCCTTTCACTCTAGGCATAGCCAGCAAGATATACCGGAATGTCAGAGACTTGTGGAGGAGTGTTTCTTAACTAATGTACTGCTAGAAGGAATGTAAAATGGTGCAACCACTTGGAAAAACAGTTTGGCAGTTCTCAAAAAAGATAAACATATACATAGCATAAACATTCTACTTCTATGTATTTACCCATGTACAAAGACTTGTACATGAGTGCTCACAGTAGCTGAGTTTGTAGTAGTCAAAAACTGAAAATACCCCAATGTCCATCAATAAGTGAATGAACAACTTTGGTATTTTCATACAAGAGATTACTACTCAGCAATAGAAAAGGAATTAACTTTTAATATATGCAACAGCATGGATGTATCTCAAAAAATTTTTGCTTTGTGAAAAGGACAGAAAACAAGAGTACACTGTATGATTCCATTTATATAAAATTATAAAAAGTAAAAACTAATAGTGACAGAAATCTGATCTGTAGTTACCTGAAAGGCTCAGTAGGAGAGGGGCAAAGAGAAGAATTAAAAGAAGCAGAAAACTTTTCATAGTGGTGGATATGTTCGTTATCTTGATTGTAGTTATAGTTCTACCAGTATTTACAGATATCAAAACGTACTTCTAAATGTATATTAAATTATAAACTTTAAATATGTGCAGCTTATTGGACACCATTTATACTTTAATAAGGCTGTTAGAATAAGCAATGATGTTCATCACAGTATTTCTGTAATATAAAAAACTAGAAACATAATTTTTATTAATAGGGAATACTACATAGTGATTTTGACAATTTTGGTTGTATGTCTGCATTTCCTGATGTGAAAAGATGTCCACAACATGTTAAGTGAAAAGTCAGACTACACAATTTGCATATTGTCATTATAACTACCATCTGCTGAGCATTAACTCTGCTCCAGGCAGAGGACT
Source organism: Hyaena hyaena (assembly GCF_003009895.1). Lineage (NCBI taxonomy): Eukaryota > Metazoa > Chordata > Mammalia > Carnivora > Hyaenidae > Hyaena > Hyaena hyaena. The sequence continues at coordinate 1,092,617 of NW_024080948.1, read as the reverse complement.
AAACACTTAACATGAATTTTTTCATTTATGCCCGTAACTACCCTGTGAAATATGTGCTACTATTTGCTGCATTTGACAGATAAGGAATCTGAGGTACAGAAACCCGGTTTAAGATCAAGCTAATAAACTTAGATTGTAACTGAATATTATTCATTCCAGAGCCGAATTTCTGAACCTCTCACTATATTACACTATTTCCTCTACGTGTACTATGATCCCCACCCCACCCCCCACTTATTTTAAGGTTGTGTGCAATATATATGCAGGTAAAAGAGTTGGAGAGAAATACATTCAAATAATTATAAAGCTAATTATGAGTACTGGATTTATATTCTAGATTCTTAATGCATTATGTGATTTTTTAAAATTAGCATGTATAAGCATATCAATTTTCCTAAGCAGAAAAAAATAATAAAGTAAATTTCATTGGAATAATAGAAATGATAGCATAGAGCTTCTGTTCTTATGGTATACAGTTTAAGAGGAAAGTCTCTGGAATAAGACTCCTTGAGTTTAATCCCAGCTCCATCGATTTTATAGTCATATAACTCTGGATGAGAGTTTCTTAATCTCTCTAAACTCCACTTTTCCTCCTCTAGAAAATAGTGACACCTAGAGTTACTACAAATGAGATAAAGCACACAAAGTGTGTAGCACAAAGCCTGGCGCAGCATACATTGTCAATCAAATGTTATTACATTGTTATTATCTTGTATTCAGCAAACAAGTTGTCTGACATCCAACTTCTTAGTAAGTCCCAAAGCATCATCTTAAAAACAGGATCTGCTTACCTCTTAGAGAAAAAATACATTTACAAGAAAAGCTCTGTTGGTGAATCAGAAGGGGGAAAAGAGTTTTTCAGGAAATAGTTAAAAATAAGTTCACATTCTAAGGATCAGAGGGACATGAATTTCAAGAAGGATGCTAATCAAGTCACTGTGAACACTACGCAAGGACACCTTTTCAAGGAAAAGGCTTACAGCGAGATTCTTAGCCCCAACTCTGGCTAGACTTGCAGTCAGACCCCAGAGTCATGCTGAACCCATCTTTTCCTATTTCTTCTTTGAAATGTTTCCTTGACTCATCTTAGGAAAATGGGAGATGAGCTCCTTGAAATCAAACAATATCTTCTAAAATATGTAGATCTTATATATTCTTATATTATCTTCTATAATTTGTTTTCCCTATGAGATTAGCCCATAGCTGCACATCTAGAGCTTTCTAGATGTAGAGCTTTCTAAATGTAGCATTCAACAGCTACATTTTCCTGTAAGTGGTGTTAGGGTATTTGAGAGGCAGTATAGTGAAATAGTTCCAAACAAGTTATTTAACTGCCTGTGTCTTCTCAGCTGTTTAAAGAGGATAATTCTGAGTTTATGAAGTCATTGTGAGAATTAAGTGAGGTAAGATATATAAAGTGCTAAGAAAAAGAAGATATATAAAGTGTTTAGCACAGTGGCTAGCACATGGTAATAAATCACTATTTGGTAGCTGTTAGTATTATTATTATTATTGCTGGCCTAGGCCATATCCAGATCTTCCAAGAGGGTAAAAAAACTAGAAATTAAAGATTATGAGATGGTAACCTGAGTCTTGGACTGTTATTTATATACTTATTCTGTCATTAATTCATTTCTTCTTGACTTTGACCAGTGTAAGAATGGAGGATTTTGCAGAGGAGTAAAAGGTTGTTGGAAAGGGAAAATTTACCCCTACCCCTCTTGGTTCTTTTGGTTAGTCTAATAATTAAATTGACACAAGGTAAAGAGGAGAAAGGCAAATTTAATTCATACATATGGGAGTTCATAGAAATATAAGATTCAAAGAAGCGACCAAAGCAGGCAGTTTTTATACATTTTAAAACTTTTTTTTAATGTTTATTTATTTTTGAGGCAGAGAGTGAGCAGTGGAGAGGCAGAGAAACAAGGAGACATAGAGTCTGAAGCAGGCTCCAGGCTCTGAGCTGTCAGCACAGAGCCCATCATGGGGCTTGAACCCACAAACCGCGAGATCATAACCTGAGCTGAAGTCAGATGTCTAACTGACTGAGCCACCCAGTTGCCCCATCTTTACACCTTTTAGAGAAAGAAACAATAAATTTTGAGAACTGACAAGGCAAAGAAGTTTGAGCTTGAAGTAGTAAATTAGTAAAAAAAGTAACAAGAACAAGAATTAGTAAAGAAGTAACAGCCTTTTTGGCCTTTAATTCCCTTTTTCTGGTAATAAAGATGTTACCTTTTCTTCTGGTACAGAGGCAGTATCTTTCACATGGGAGACTTATTTCCTGCTTTCAGGGGAACAAAAGAGGGCCAGAGTGCCCTTGTTGGATCAGCTGTTTCTTAAATAATTGAAAATAATCAATATGTCAGAGTGGCATATTATAGGGTGGCCTGCCCTAAACCCCATCAGGTTTAAGAAGAAATTGACAGGAGTATTGAATGCCTACCTCAGAGCACAGGAGACATATGTTCAAAATCTTACAGTATAGAGGGAAAAGTTTTCCCAGAGAGAGAATCCAGAAGCTTATAAGAAAAGCTTCTAAATAAGTCAATACTTGAATGTAGACTCCTCCCTCTACAAACTCTAGTAGGACAGAGTTCTTCTCTGAATTTTTTACTATTGTATCTTCAGTCTCCAAGATGGCTGGCACAAAATAGATGTTCAGTAAATATATGAATTTGTTGAAATTGAATAGATTAATATACTAGAACTCTTGAGAACCCAGATGTTTGCCTTTGTGATTTTAGAACTTTGGGAAAGTCATCCTAGTCCACAAATTGCTTCAGGTTATTGCCCTGACCTAGTGTAGAATTGTTCTCACTCAAGGTCTATCCTTTTGGGTTAATATTTTGTATCATCAAGAGGCTGTTAAACTGAAGATGTCTCTTTACAGAGAAACTACAACTCGTTCATATGCAAAGCAAAAAGGAAGATGGGAGAGAGGAAGGAGCCTAAATAGTGCTGGAGATTTCTCCATTGTTCCATTCAATAATCTTATTACTAGTGTGAAATGGGAGGTATAAATCTGCTATTTCCTCAGGCTGTCTCAATTCTTGTATGATTAGCTTCTTACCTACCTGTGAGTTTAGTGATTAAAGAACAGTCTTTACTGCATGGTCCCCACCTGCAAAACTGCTCTTTAATCTGGTGCTTAACTGAAGTAACAGCAATCTGTTCTGGCACTGGAAGGAAAAAGGGTTGTGTGAAATACATTAAGACACTATAACATTGATTAAAATAAATAAATAAAGTACCCCTGGAACATTTCTGAAAATTGAACAAAAAATAGTCTATAAATTTTTAATTGGTATCACACTAACCATATCCTGGGGCCACAATGCAATTAAGTTAGAAACCAATAATTCATGGAAAAACTGGAAAACCTCACATAATGGGAAATTTAAAAACATACTTCTTAACTGTTTATAGGGTAAAAATGAAATTATAGGGGGCCTGCGTGGCTCAGTCGGTTAAGTGTCCAACTTCGGCTCAGGTCATGATCTCACAGTTCATGGGTTCGAGCCCGCAGTCGGGCTCTGTGCTGACAGCTAGCTCGGAGCCTGGAGCCTGTTTCAGATTCTGTGTCTCCGTCTCTCTCTGACCCTCACCTGTTCATACTGCCTCTCTCTCTCTCAAAAATAAATTAAAAAACATTTTTTAAAAATTAAAAAAATAAATTATAATAGAAATTAGAAAATACTTATAACTAAATAGTAGAAAACCTGCTCCATATCCAAGCTTGTATACAACCAAGCATTGTTTAGAAGGAAATTCATAGCCTTAAATGAAAAAAGGAAGAAAATCTTAAAATTAAAGAATGAAAGCATTCAATGTATGAAATTAAGGAAAAAATAGCAGAATTAAATACAAATCAAAAAAATGAGTAATAATAAAAATGAAGCAGAAATTAATGACTAAGAAAGCAAACATACAATAGAGAAGATCAACAAAGCCAAAATTTGGTATTTTGAAAATATCTCTAGTAAAATTAATTAAGTAAACAAGAGAAAATGTGAAAATCAACAACATTATAAATGATATAAAGTGATATAGCAGGTGGTAAAGAGATTAAATAGGTGCAAAAAATAGTATAAACAATTTCAGACCCAACAAATTTCAAAGCATGAAATACGTAATTTCCAACTGATTGATGTAGAAACAGAAAACCTGAATTGTCCTCTGACCATTAAAGAAATTGGATCATAGTTTGAAAATCTTACCACACCCTGTATGATGTACTTTCACAGGCCTAGATGGTAAGTTCTATCAAATTTTTAAAGAATAGACAATCTTATATAAAGTTACCAAGGAATTTTTTTAAACACTTTTTTTTTAAGGAGGGACACTTTCTTCTTGTGAGCCTATGAGGGTAGAATAACTGATACCAAAGCCAAGCAAAGTTAGTGGTGGAAAACAGGACAGGAAAGAAACCCTGTACTATGTTACCAAATTGGGTTTATACTAGGAATGCAAAGTTGGTTTAACAGTGGAAAGTAAATTAATCTAATTCACCACATTAACAGATTAAAGGAGAAAAACCATTTGATTGTACCAATTGATGAAGAAAAATTTAAGATCTGTTTATGGTTTAAAAAGAAAAAAAAGGCAGGGAGCCTGGGTGGCTTAGTTGGTTAAGCGTTTGACTCCTGATTTCTGCTCAGATCATGATCTCATGGTTTGTGAGTTCAAGCCCACATCAGGCTCTACACAGTGCAGAGCCTGCTTGGGATTCTCTCTCTCTCTCTCTCTCTCTCTCTCTCATAACTAACTAACTAAATAAAACTTTAAAAATAAAAATAAATTTAAAAAAGAGAAGAAAAACAACAGAAAGGAACCTTCTTAATCTAAGAAAAAGCATCTATAAAATACCACACGTAATTGTGAAATGTTGAAAGTATATCCTTTGTTGAAAGATGAGCAAAAATTTTTCATCTTATTCAACATTATCCTGAAGACAATTGCCAATACGATAAGATAAGAATAAAAAGTAGGGTTGGTTAGGCATCTGACCCTTAATTTTGGCTCAGGTCATGATCTCATGGTTTGTGAGATCTAGCCCCACATTGGGCTCCCCTCTGGCAGCACACAGACTGCTTGGGATTCTCTCTCTCTCTATTTCTCTCTCTCTCCCTCTGCCCCTCCCCTGCTCACATTATCTCTCTCTCAAAATAAAATAAAATTAAGTTTTAAAAAACGGTTGTCTTTTAAAAAAATCTTTTTAAATGTTTATTTTTGAGAGAGAGAGAGACAGAGTGTGAGCAGGGGAGAGGCAGAAAAAGAGGGAGATACAGAATCTGACGCAGGTTCCAGGCTCTGAGCTGTCACCACAAATTCCGATATGGGGCTCAAACTCAAAAGCCAAGAGATCATGACCTGCATTGAAGTTGTATGCTTAACTGACTAAGCCACCCCGGTGCCCCCCCAAAAAAAGATTGTTTTAATTTTTTTTTAAGGTTTTTTTAATTTATTTCTAGAGAGAGAGAGTGAGCAGGGGAGGGTCAGAGAGAGAGGGAGTCACAGACTGAAACAGGCTCCAGGCTCTGAGCTGGCAGTCAGCACAGAGCCCGACGCGGGGCTCGAACCCAGGAACCGTGAGATCATGACCTAAGCGAAAGTCGGACGCTTAACCGACTAATCCACCCAGGCGCCCCGATTGTTTTAAAAAAAGAATAAAAAATAAAAGATATAAGGATTGGAGAGGGAGAGAAAGAATGGTGATTTTGTTGGATGTATGTCCATCTATGCAGAAAATTCAAGAGAATCTATAGATGAATTATTAGAATTAAGAGAATATAGCAAGGTTGATGGGTATAAAAAAGTGTATAAAATTTATAGCTTTTCCATATACAACAATAATTAGTAAGTACAGTTTAATAAGATAACATTTACAATAGCAACAACGAAAAATATTTAGGAATAAATCTAGTGAAAGTTGTGCAAGTTCTATTAGAAAATTTTAAACTATATTAAAAGACATTGAGGAGGGGCGCCTGGGTGGCTTAGTCGGTTAAGCGTCCAACTTTCGCTTAGGTCACGATCTCACGGTTCGTGGGTTCGAGCCCCGCGTTGGGCTCTGTGCTGACTGCCAGCTCAGAGACTGGAGTCTATTTCGGAGTCTGTGTCTCCCTCTCTCTCTGACCCTCCCCTGCTCACGCTGTCTCTCTCTCTCTCCTAGAAATAAATAAAAATATATATAAAAAAAAGACATTGAGGAATATCTAAGTAAATCAAAAGATATGTTCACATTAAAAGATATTGTAAAGATGATATTTCTCCTCAGATTGATTTATAGATTTAATGTAATTTTGATAAAAATCATAAAGTCTTTTCTGTGGAATTTGAAAAGCTGTTTTTATAATTTTTATATGGAAGAGCAAAGGACCAGGAATAGCCAAGATATTCCTGAAGATCAAAGTCAAAGGAGTAGTCCTACCAGAGATCAAGTTTTATCAAGTTTTAAAACTATAGTAATTATGATAGTATTTTTTTTTAAGTTTAATTATTTATTTTGATTTGGGGGGGGAGGGCAGAGAGAGGAGAGAGAGAATCCCAAGCAGGCTCCATACTGTCAGCACTGAGTCCAATTCAGGACTTGAACCCATGACCTGTGAGATCATGACCCAAGCTGAAATCAAGTTGGACACTTGACTAAGCCACCCAGCACTCCAATTATGATAGTATCTTTAAAAAAAATTTTTTTTGATGTTTATTTAATTTTGAGAGAGAGTTACAGAGCAGGAGTGGGGGAAGAGCAGAGAGAGAGGGAGACACAGAATCTGAAGCAGGCTCCAGGCTCTGAACTGTCAGCACAGAGCCCGATGTAGGGCTCAAAGCCACAAAGCACGAGATCATGACCTGAGCCGAAGTCAGCCCCTTAACCAACTGAGCCACTCAGGCGCCCCCAATTATGATAGTCTATTAGGACAAATAGCCCAATGAAACAGAATAGAATTCACAGAAACAAACCCCTGAATATGTAAAAATTTGATTTATGACAGAGGTAGCATTGTAGAAAGGAAGGAAAAAGATGGATTGTTCAACAAATTGTGCTGGGAGATTATCCTTGGAAAGAGAGTTTAATTATCTATACTTGAAAAAAGAACAATTTTTTAAAAACCCAGGGTGTCTGGATGGCTCAGTTGGTTGAGTATCTGACTCTTGATTTCAGCTCAGGTCATAATCCCAGTGTCTTGGGATCTAGCCCTGCATTGGACTCTGTACCCAGGGTGGAGCCTGCTTAAGATTTGCTCTCTCTCTTCATCTCTCTCTCTCTCAAATTAAAAAAAATTGCTTCTTGGCCTTTTGGCTAAGATCAAGTGTGAAATAAAAAAAAAACTTAAGTTAAAAAAAATGCTCATAGTAGAATGCATCAGAAGATATCTGTAAGACCTCAACCAACTTTAAGAAAGAGAAGGAAATGAATACTTATTAAGCAACTATAATGTGCCAGGCACTGTACATGGAACTGCTTATGGGTGCTTAATAAGTATTTGTTAAATGAATGAATTTCTCACAATAATGCCATTTTCAGATGAGAGAGTCAGAGTTTATTAATTTGTCCAAAATTATACAACTAGCAGAGCTGAAGTTCAAGCTCAACGTTTTCTGACACTTGTTTGTTCAACATGCCCTCCTGCCTTTGAAGTGTTGGAATAGTAGAAAAGGCAAATGGAATGTTTCCTCTTTTTTATTTTAAAGATTTTATTTTTATTTTTAAGTAATCTCTACCCAACATGGGGCTTGAACTCACAACCCTGAAATCAAGATTACATGCTCTACTGACTGAACCAGCTAGGCATCCCTAGAAAGCTTCCTCTTGAAAAGAATGTTTATAGCCTGAAGTCAGAATCAGTAGTTGTAAATATACTATTTTCAAAATATCTTAAATATTTATTCATTTGATGGTGAAAAGCTTCTTAATATGCTGATGATAATATATAACATAAGTATTAGTATTCTTTGAATGAATGAATGAATGACTTAAAAATGTAAAATTATATTTATTGTATTCTCCTCATAGTTTACTGTGAGGAGTAATCATTATGTTTTGATTACAAGTATTGATTTTATTGATAAATATTGATTAATTCTAAATTTCTGATAAGCAAATCAAAAGCACTGTGGAAATATAAACAGACTTGTACATATCTTTGAGCATTCATGAATTTAATGAAGACAGAATATCATAAAACAATTAACCTTGGCAACTGAATATAAACAGAACAATAATAAATGAATATGCTGTTTATTCTTCCCTTGGTTTTCAGCTAAAATAAATAGATGATAGACATTTAGTTGTTAAATCACCATATCTAAGAGGTCTGTAAATGTGGGAATAAGTCTGAGTCCATTAGATCATAACAGACTCTCATTTGTTCATAACATTTTAGAGCTGGATCAGACCTAAAGTAGATCAGCTAAATTCCCTAGAGAAATTCTCACACCTACGCACCGAGAAATTATATTCAAGGATGGCCACTGACCTAACTGCCCCTCTATAGGAACTATAATACTAAAGTTAAAATGAATGAACTAAAGTTTTAAGTATCCACATAGGTAAATCTCAAAAAATAGTAGCAAACACATAGTGCTTACTATATGCAGGCATTATTTTACATTTTAACTTACTTAATTCTTACAGAAACCTTATGATGTTTTTATATTACTATCCCTATTCTACATAGGGGAAAACTGAGCCTCAAAGAGGTTAAGCAACTTAACCAAGATCATTCAAATAGGATATAAGCCCAGGCTGTCTGCCCTGGAATCTTGGTGTTTGATTACCAGGGTATACTGCTTCTCAATAGTATGATATTACTGAAAAATCAAGATGCAGAAGGTCCATACAGTATGAAACCATTTATGTAAATGTTTTGAATCCTCAAAGTATCCCTGTGTTTTTATAAAATCATATATGTAGAAGTATAAAAATATTAATAGGAGTGGTACTCACCAACTCAGGATAGTGGTTACCTATGAGGAAAGGAGGAGAAATTAATGGGAGAGGGGGCTATATTTATAAGATTCTATTGTTTTATTTAAAAACTGAAGCAGGGCACCTGGCTGGTTCAGTCAGTAGAGCATGCTACTCTTGAGCTCAGGGTTGTGTTGAGTGTGGAGCCTACTTAAAAAAAAAACAAATTAACAAACAAAAACCTGAAGCAAATATGGAGAAAATACTAACATCTGTGGTGAGCACATAAGTGAATATAATACAGTTTATGTGACTTTTCCAAGGTCACATATGGTAAGTCAAAAAGATTATTTTTTTTAATGTTTATTTTTGAGAGAGAAAGAAAGAGACAGAGCGTGAGGAGGACAGAAAGAGAGGGAGACAGAATCTGAAGCAAGCTCTAGGCTCTGAGCTGTCAGCACAGAGCCCAAAGTGGGGCTTGAACCCACAAACTGTGAGATCATGACCTGAGCTGGTCGGATGCTTAACCAACTGAGCCACCCAGGCACCTCATGTTGTTGTTGTTGTTGTTGTTGTTGTTTAATGTTTTTTTATTTTTGAGAGAGAGACAGAAAGAGACAAAGCATGATCAGGGGAGGGGCAGAGAAACAGGGAGACCAGAATCCAAAGCAGGCTCCAGGCTCTGATCTATTAGCACAGAGCCCAACTCACAAACTCAGGAACTGCAAGATCATGACCTGAGCCAAAGTTGGACATTTAACTGACTGAGCCACCCAGGTGTCTCAAGATGATTTCTTTTTAAAGATCATCTAGTCTAATTCTCTCATTTAGGATTTGGAGTCAATCTGTTTTTCTCTCTCTCTGCTCCTCCCTTGCTCACACTCTGTCTCTGTCTCTCTCTCAAAAATGAATAAACTTAAAAAATTAAAAGAAAAAAGAATTCAACCACAAGAAAAAATACAGAAGGAGCACAAATACATGGAGGTTAAATACTATTCTACTAAGCAATGAATGGATGAATCAAAAAACCAAAGAGGAAATAAAAAATATATGGAGATAAATAAAAATGAAAACACAATGGTCCAAAATCAGTGGGATTTAGCAAAAGCTGTTCTAAGAGGGAAGGTTATAGAAATACACGTTTATCTCAAGAAGCAAGAAAATATTCAAATAAAGAACCTAACTTTATATCTAAAGGAGCTAGAAAAAGAACAAACAAAACCCCAAACCAGTAGAAACTAATAAATATTAGAAGCATAAATAAACAAAATAAAAACAAAAACAAAAACAAAAAACAGAATAGAACAGATCAATGAAACCAGGAGCTGGTTCTTTAAAAAGATCAAGAAACTTGATAAACCATTAGCCAAAAAAAAAAAAAAAAAGAGAGAGAGAGAGAGAGGACTCAAATAAACAAAATCAGAAATGAAAGAGGAGAGGGATGCCTAGGAGGCTTAGTCAGTTAAGCATTCAACTCTTGATTTTGGCTTAGATTATGATGTCACAGTCATGGGATCAAGCCCCGCATCAGGCTCTGCACTGAGAGTGGAGCCTGCTTGGGATTCTCTCCCACCCCCTCTTCTTTGTTCTTCTCCCACTTCTGCTTTCTCTCTCTCTCAAAAGAAATCAACATTAGAAATAAAAGAGGAAAAATAACAACTGACACCACAGAAATACAAAGGATTATAAGAATATTATGAAAAGCCATATCCCAACAAATTGGACAACCTAGAAGAAATAGATAAATTCCTACAAACACATAACCTCCCAAAACTGAATCAGGAAGAATAGAAAATTTGAACAGACTGATTACCAGCTATGAAATTGAATCAGTAATCAAAAAACTCCCAACAAACAAAAGTCCAAGGCTTCACAAGTGAATTCTACCAAATATTCAAATAGAGGTTAATACCTATTTTTCTCAAACTATTCCAAAAATAGAAGAGGAAAGAAATCTTCCAAATTTATTCTATGAGGCTAGCATTACCCTCACCCCAAAACCAGATAAAGACACTACAGAAAAAGTGAACTACAGGCCAATATCTCTGATGAAAACAGATAAATATTAGCAAACCAAATCCAACAATACATTTTAAAAAATCATTCACCATGATCAAGTGGGATTTATTCCTGGGATGCAAGCATGATTTGATATTTGCAAATCAATCAATGTAATACATCATATACAGCAAAAAAACCATATGATCATTTCAATAGATGCAGGAAAAGCATCTGATGAAGCACAACATCCATTCACGGTAAAACCCTCAACAAAGTAGGTTTAGAGGGAACATACCTCAACATAATAAAGGCCATATATGAAAAACTCCACAGCTAATATCATTCTCAATGGTGAAAAACTGAGACCTTTCCCCCTAGGATCAGGAACAAGACAAGGATGTCCACTCTCACCACTTCTATTCAATATAGTATTTGAAGTCCTAGCCACAACAATCACATAAGAAAAATAAAAGACATCCAAATTGGTAAGGAAGAAGTAAAATTTTCACTATTTTCAGATAACATGATACTAAAATGGAAAACCCTAAAGACTACACCAAAAAGCTATTAGAACTGATCAATGAATTCAATAAAGTTGTAAGCTACAAAGTCAATGTATAGAAATCTGTTGCTTTTCTATACACTAATAATGAAGTAGCTGAAAAAGAAATTAAAATTCCCATTTACAGCTGCATCCAAAAAACAAAATATCTAGGAATAAACTTAACCAAGGAAGTGAAAGACCTATCCTCTGAAAACTATAAAACATTGATGAAAGAAATTGAAGGTGACATAAACAAATAGAAAGTATTCCATGCTCATGGATAGGAAAAAATATATTGTTAAAACATCTAGTTTGCACGTATAGGAGGATTAGGAGGAACTTAACGGAGGACCATGGGGGAGAAGAAGGGGGGAAATGGGGGGGGAGAATGAGGGAGGCAAACCATGAGAGACTCTTGGATGTTGAGAACAAACCAAGGACTGATGGGTATGGGGGGGAGGGGACGGGGTGATGGGCATGGAGGAGGGCACTTGTGGGGATGAGCACTGGGTGTTATATGGAAACCAACTTGACAATAAACTATTTAAAAAGAAAAAAAACCTATACTTCTCAAAACAATTTACAGATTTAATGCAATCCTTGTCAAAATACCAACAGAATTATTCACAGAACTATAATAAACAATCCTTAAATGTGTATAGAAGCACAAGTGTCCTTGATTAGCCAAAGCAATCTTGAAAAAGAAAAACAAAACTGGAAGTATCACAATTCTAGGTTTCAAGTTATACTGGCACAAAAATAGATACATAAATCAATGAAACAGAATAAAAAGCCCAGAAATAAATTCATGATTATATGGTCAATTAACCTTTAACAAAGGATGCAAGAATATGCAACAGGAAAAAGATAGTCTCTTCAACAAATGGTGGTGGGAAAACTGGACAGCTACATGCAAAAGAATGAAACTGGACCACTTTCTTACAGCATACACAAAAATAAATTCAAAGCAGATTAAAGACCTAAATGTGAGACAGAAATCAATCAAAATCCTAGAGAAGAACATAGGCAGTAACCTTTTTGACATGGGCAGTAGAACTTCTTACTAGATGTCTCCTGAGGTGAGGAAAACAAAAACAAAAATAATCTATTGGGACTTCATCGAAATAAAAAGCTTCTGGGGTGCCTGTGTGGCTCAGTTGGCTGGGTGGCCGACTTTGGCTCAAGGTCATGATCTCGTGGTGCATGGGTTGAAGCCCCGCATCAAGCTCTGTGCTGTCGGCTCGGAGTCTAGAGCCTGCTTCAGATTCTGTGATTTCCTCTCTCTCACTCTCTGCCCCTTCCCCGCTCAAGCTCTGTCTCTCTCTGTCTCAAAAATGAAATAAACATTAATTTTTAAAATAAATAAATAAAAAATAAAAAGCTTCTGCACAGTGAAAGAGACAAGCAACAAAACTAAAAGGCAACCTACAGAATGGGAGAATATATTTGCAAATGACATATCTGATAAAGGGTTAGTATCTAAAATATATAAAGAACTTATAAAACTCAACATCCAAAAAACAAATAATTCAGTTAAAAATGGTTAGAAGACATGGATAGACATTTTTCCAAAGAAGACATACAGATGCCTAACAAACACATGAAAAGATCGTCAACATCACTGATCATCTGGAAAATACAAATCAAAACTACAATGAGTTATCTCATACCATTCAGAATGGCTAAAATCAACAACACAGGAAACAATAGGCTTTGGAGAGAATGAGAAGAAAAGGGAATCCTCTTACATTGTTGTTGGGAATGCAAACAGGTGCAACCACTCTGGAAAACAGTATGAAGTTTCCTCAAAAAGTTAAAAATAGTGGGGTGCTTGAGTGGCTCAATTAAGCATCCGACTACAGCTCAGGTCATGATCTTGCAGTCTGTGAGTTCAAGCCCTGTGTCGAGCTCTGTGCTGTTGGCTCAGAGCCTGGAGGCTGCTTTGGATTCTGTGTCTCCTTCTCTCTCTGCCCCTCCCCGACTCATGCTCTGTCTCAAAAATGAATAAATACTAAAAAAAAAAAAAAAAAAAAAAAAGCTAAAAAAAGTTAAAAATAGAAATACCCTACAATCCAGCAATTGCAGTACTCAGTATTTATCCAAAGGATACAAAAATACTGATTTGAAGGGGGACATGCACCACAATGTTTATAGCAGCATTATTTGCAAAAGCCAAATTATGGAAAGAGCCCAAATGTCTATTGACTGATGAATAGATAAAGAAGATGTGGTGTAGGCGTGCACACACACACACACACACACGAATATTATTCAGCCATAAACAAGAGTAAAATCTTGCCATTTGTAATGACATGGATGGAGCTAGAGAGTATTAAGTGAAGTAGCTGGAAAGTACATTGCTAAGTGAAAGAAGTCAGAGAAAGACAAATACCATATGATTTCACTCATGTGTGGAAATTAAGAAACAAAATAAATGAACATAGTGGGGAAAAAAGAGAGGCAATCCAAGAAACAGAGTCTTAATTATAGAGAACAAATTGATGGTTATTGGAGGGGAGGTGGGCGGGATGATGGGTTAAATAGGTGATGACTATTAAGGAGAGCCCTTGTGATGAGTACCGCGTGTTGTATGTAAGTGATGAATCATTAAATTCTACACCTGAAACTAATATTGCACTGTATGTTAACTGGCTGGAATTGAAATAAAATCTTGAGGGGAAAAAAAGAATGAAACTGGGCCACTTTTCTTACACCACACACAAAACTAAACTCAGACTCGATTAAGAACCCAAATGTGAGACCTGAAACTAAAAATCCAGGAAGAGAGCACAGGCAGTAATTTCTCTGGCATTGGCCATTGCAACACTTTTCTAGATATGTCTTCTGAGGCAAGGGAAACAAAAACAAAATTAAACTATTGAGACTACATCAAAATAAAAAGCTTCTGTACAGCAAAGGAAATAAGCAGCAAAACTAAAAGGGAATGGGAAAAGATATTTGCAAATGACATATCTGATAAAGGTTTAGTATCCAAAATATATAAAGAATTTATACAATTCAACACCAGAAAGAAAAAAAATCAAATTAAAAAATAGGCAGAAGACATGAACAGACATTTCTCCAAAGAAGACATATAGATGGCCAACAGACACATGAAAAGATACTCATCATCAGAGAAGTGCAAATCAAAACCACAATGAGATATCACTTTGTTCCTATCAGAATACCTAAAATCGAAAACATAAGAAACAGCAGATGTTGAAGAGGATGTAGAGAAAAAGGGAACCCTTGTTGTACTTACTGTTGGTGGGAATGCAAACTGGTACAGCCACTGTAGAAAACAGTATGGAGGTTCCTCAAAAAATTAAAATGGAATCACCATATAATCCAATAATTTCACTGCTGTTTACCCAAAGAATACAAAACACTAATTTGAAAGGATATTGTACCCCTATGTTTATTGCAGCATCATTTATAATAGCCAAATTATGGAAGCAACCGAAGTATGCATTGATACATGAATGGATAAAGAAGATGTGAGATATATATATGACAGAATCTTACTCAGCCAAAAAAAAAAAAGAATGAAATCCTGCCATTTGCAACAACATGGATGTAGCTGGAAAGTACATTGCTAAGTGAAAGAAGTCAGTCAGAGAAAGATAAATGCCATATGATTTCACTCATATGTGGAATTCAAGAAACAAAACAAACAAAGGAAAAAAAAAAAAGAGACAAACCAAAAAACAGCCTTTTAACTACGGAGAACAAATTGGTGGTTACCAGAGGGAAGGTAGGCAGAGGGATGGGTAAAACAGGGGAAGGGGATTGAGTACACTTATTTTGCTGAGCAATGAGGAATGTTTCGAATTCTACACCTGAAACTAATATAACTATATGTTAACTATACTGGAATTTTAAAAATATGTAGAGAGAAACAAGAAGTAAGGATAAATCAATGTAGAGCTATGCCCCTTCCTATCACACTTCCACTGCCATCCTGACAAAAACACATAATGCTTGCTGCAGGACTGTATGTTAAGGTGCTCCCGAGTCTCTAAGCTTCACATGACCCAGGAGGGCCATAAATTGTGGCCTGGTAATTCTAGTTTGTTTAAGTGAAACCCAAGTCAATAAGGAGAAGAAGAGAACCTCAGCCTAATAACCCACAAAGCCAGCAGAGGGGCAGAACCGTCAACTAATGAAAATTTACTTAGAAATTTGAAAATTATGAGACCAATATTGAAAGTCTCTAAAGAGATTTTACTAACAAGACAAGCTAAGCCTCAACAATCTGCCCATCTAGGATTTGACCTCTCCACCAAGTGCCCCTTAGCCACCCAGAATTTCTGAAAGAAGCTGAATTAAATCCTTAGACAGGATTTGTTTTTCCAGGTTAACCTCTTAGGCCAAAGTTTCATTCTATCTCCTGGGATCCATTGTGAAGTAAATTCTCATTAAATCTTGACCATGAGTATTCTCAGTGCAACCACTTCCTTTTCAACTTCTCCTAACTTCAGTGTCAACACCAATTACAATTCCAAGACTAAAGAAAAATATATGGAAATCAGACAACAAATATAGGGACATTAGACATCCTTGTGGCCACTAAGATGAATATGAAGGCAACGGTCTTTGCTTGGCTGAGAGCAAAAGGATGAGATGGGAAGCCAGCTGCTGGGAGCTCCCCAGGTCTTTTAAAAATCTCACTGCAACACATCTCGCCTGTGCTGCCTAAGGACATGGAAGACGCTCAGCTTCAGCTTCCCTTACATTACAGAGGCTGATTAAAGGGCACTGTAAGTAGGAGGAAAACACTCTTCTGCTGCCTGTAGCGATTCCATCTTCTCTGAGTCTAAGTTTCAAATGACCTGAGTTGCTAGAGATCCTCTCTATACTTTTGCTTCTCTTGTAAAACCTAGCCTGCTCTCCTGGTCTGCTTACTGCTGCTTTTCACCTGATGAAACATTACTTCTTCTCATTGTGCATCAATGGGAATCTTCCTGCCCATGAGATGGAGTGAAGTTTGGAATAATTTTTGTGATATGATTGGTTGTTCTCTTATTCTTGTCTTTGAAATTAGAGACAAGCAAGCAATAAGCGTCTTCTGCAGCAAGATCAGAAACAAAGTTCCTTTGGCTTCTGTTCCTTGAGGGAAAGCATATGGAGTTTAGTCGATAACTTAACTATGCTTTCAGAATGAGTGAAGCTGCTGTTACTTTGGAAAGTTTAAAGAACTTCTTAGATGAGGCATCTGGGTGGCTCAGTTAGGGTTGGGTGCCCGACTTCAGCTCAGGTCATGATCTTGCAGTTTGTGGGTTTGAGCCCTGCATTGGGCTCTGTGCTGTCAGCACATCTGGAATTCCATCTGCTTGGAATTCTCTCTCTCCCTCTCTCTCTGCTCCTCCCCTGCTCACCCTCTCTCTCTCTCTCTCTCTTTCTCAAAAATAAATAAATAAACATTTAAAAAATTAAAAAACTTCTTAGTCATCCTTTACTTCCCAGTTTTCAGGAAAGCTAAACAAATTTGTTTCACTTTATGCATCAGAATAGTTAGGAGTTTAGCATAAAGAAAGAAATTTACCTTCTGCTAACTAGTAACTTCTTTTCTTTACTCTGCTTTTTCTATTTTCTAGCAGTAAAAAATTAATTAATTAAAATTCCTTAGAAAGAAGTACTCTAAAATCTCAACTCTAACTCTAGAGTAAAATTTTAGTACTTCTGTAAATGTCTTCAAAAAGTCACTTATAGTGACAGATTTCTAATGCTTCTCACAGAGCAGAATTTAGGATTTGTGATCAATCTGCCTGTGTAGAACTGGTTCATTTCATATTTAGTAGAGCCAAAACAGACAACCAAAATTCTGTTTATGACAAAGCCTCCTTTTCCTTTTCTAAATATTTGAGATTTCAAAGTGGATGCTTGGGCACATTTTATTGCCCACAAGAAAAGCTCAGGTTAGGATTTTCAATTGCAAATGTATTTTCTCTACTTCAGCAACATTGGACACTTGTTCTGTCATTTTCATTGGAGAGATGCTAAGAGAAGGAATGACACACTGGAGGCACTTTGGGTTTAATTTTATTATTTTGGAGGACTTTGTCACATTAGGAGATCTTGACCCTCTCCAGAAACACTGGCCCAGGCATCTGTTTCAAAACTTTTTCTACCTTCTCTCAGAACAAATTCATATATACTCTTAAGATTTGCTCAGCTGTGTTTCCTTGGTTCTGCCTTGATCCTTTCCTGCAGAAAATTTCATTTGACATCAAAGCCTCTTCCCTTCCATTTGCTGTAAAGTTGTTGAGAGCTGTAGCAAAACCATCAGCCTAGCTTCGGGCCATGTTTAGTGAGTGCAGAATGTGCTCCAAGTCAAAGGAATTTAGAAGATCAGAAGACAGCATAGTCTTTTCTGGGAAAGAAGTGGTTTCTGGAGGACAAAAACAAAATCAGGGTATCCCCTGAGGTCTTGTTGAGTGATGAGCACTAAATCAGCCTGTAGGGAATGATGTCAGGAGATCAAAGTAATCATTTTAGCAGCTCCTATAATCATTGTATTCCTTGTATACTGTGGAAACAAATATCTGAGAAGCCTGGACTCTGACCCCTATTTCATTAGAACATGAAGACATTTCATGCTGAAAAGAAGCTGCCTGGATGATTTATGTCCTTTGCTTCTTGAGGAGGAACATAGCCTTAAGCCTTCTCTCAAATTCTAACTCAGGGCCCCTTAGGGAGATGCTAGGCCTCCTACATGGTTCTTGATCTCAGAAGAAGAATCCTGAAGCCGATTTTCCACCTAAGGCCAAAACCACCCATTAGAATATTATTCAGCTTGGGGGAGCCTGGATGGCTCAGTTGATTGAGCTTCTGACTCTTGATTTTGGTTCAGGTCACAATCCCATGGTCACGGGGTCAAGCCCCACAGCAGGCTGTGTGCTGAGCATAGAACCTGCTTGGGATTCTCTCTATCTCTCCCTCTGCCCCTCCCCTGCTTGTGGACTCTCTCTCTCTCAAAATAAATAAATAAAAACATTTAAAAAAGAATACTATTCAATATGGTATCTGTTAGACATAAACATTAGTCAGTTCAATCACAATAGCCAAATTTGTCTGTGTATGTAGAAAGAGCTCAAGAAATCAAATTGTTTTGGTATTGTTAAATAAAAAATTCTTATATGTAAGGAGGACTTTATTCAGGACTCTTTCAAGAGGGATAGTGCAATAAGGGATGGAGGTCAGGGTCAACTCTGAATACAGCAAAGATAGTTGGGGATTCATAGCCAACGAGCAGAGTGACATGTCAGTAGACGGAGGACTGAGCCACACCTTGGGCTCTGCGCTGAGGAGCCTGCTTGGGATTCTCTCTCTCCCTCTCCCTCTGGCCCTCCTCTACTAGGGATTCTCTCTTTCTATGCCTTCCCCACATGTGCTCTCTCTCTCTCTCAAAATAAATAAATAAACATTTTTTTAAAAGGGGAGGAACTCAATCAGATATTCTCAAGGGTGAGGATAGTATCACTAAATTGACAGCTTTCTTTTTTGTTTTTTTAACATGTATTTATTTTGAGAGTGAGAGAGAGAGCACACATGGTGGGGAAGGGGCAGAGAGAGAAGACAGAGAGGATCCCAAGCAGGCTCTGCACTGTCAGTGAAAAGCCCGATGCAAGGCTTTATCCCACCAACTGTGAGATCATGACCTGAGCTGAAATCAAGAGTTGGACCCTCAACGGACTGAGCTACCCAGGCATCCCTAAATTGACAGAATTCTTGCTAAAAACTGTGCTAGGCAGGCCAAAGACAGAATGAGGGCCAAGACTGAGGCCTAGGTGAGAAGTCTCAGAAGAGTCTCTAGTTTGGTCAGAGAGAGAGTCTTTGTCAATCACCACAAGCTTTATTCTCTCCTTCCCCATTTTTTCCCATCCTGCTCCCTCAGTCCTACCAGTTACATAAGAGAAGTCTCTATTTCCCTCAGCTGGCCCCTCTCTTAAACTTCCCAGACTCCCTCATTATTGAAAAACAAAGCTTTCCAGGGGCGCCTGGGTGGCTTAGTCGGTTGAGTGTCCGACTTTCGCTCAGGTCATGATCTCGCGGTTCGTGGGTTTGAGCCCCGCGTCGGGCTCTGTGCTGACTGCCAGCTCAGAGCCTGGAGCCTGTTTCAGAGTCTGTGACTCCCTCTCTCTCTGACCCTTCCCTGCTCACTCTGTCTCTCTCTCTCTCTCCTAGAAATAAAACATTAAAAAGAAGATATTTTTATTAAAATGATGTGAAATTATATCCAGCTGAATTTGAGCACAATATACCTAAGAATATATATTTATGATTTACTTATATGTACATATTTACTTCTATACATTTACATATATATTCCCCTGGACTTTGATTTCTATATATACATACAAATNCGTGGGTTTGAGCCCCGCGTCGGGCTCTGTGCTGACTGCCAGCTCAGAGCCTGGAGCCTGTTTCGGAGTCTGTATCTCCCTCTCTCTGACCCTCCCCTGCTCACGCTGTCTGTCTCTCTCTCTCCTAGAAATAAAATAAAACATTTAAAAAAAAAAAAAAAAAGAAAGAAAAACAAAGCTTTCCAGACTCCCAGGACTCCAGGTTCAACATCTCAACTAGCAGATATGTCTCTGACTCATTCCAGTTCCTGACAGCTCGGGTCAGTTTACTCCTCCCTTGATAAGTCAAGGCCCTCCCCACTTTGGGAAACTTGCTTCCCAAATGTGTGGGAGCCATCCCTGACAGACTCACTGGCAGCATTTGTAGTCCCCACCCCTGTGCAGAGATTTGTCAGTAGAGAAGAAAGAGCTAGTGATTAAGCAAACACACCACCCTCCCCTTAGCTGGAACATTTTTAATCAAACTGACAGTCAACTTCCACTAATGGAGTACTAACTATATAGAACTGAAGGAGTTCTAAAACCAGGGTGTGAAAAGCAGGGTAAATACTGTTTTGCTTTGCTTTGTTTTGTTTTTTATTTCTACCTTAGTGAGCTGGACTAAGCCTGAATGGCAGGCCACCAAATCAAGGAGTTTGTAGTTTTCCTCCTTTCCACTTCAGGAAAAGGTACCAACCTTCTTGTGTGACTCGAGTCAGGGAGACTGAGGATTGACTCCTCTCTCTTCACTCACTACTTCTGTCCTTTGGGCCACTCTGGATTTCAGTTTCCTCAGCTACGAAATGTAGTTTGTTAAGACGAGTAAATGTACATAACAGGCCTAGAGTAGAGTCTGGGATAGAGCAGGTACTCAATAAATGGAAGCTATTATGATTTATGTCCCTGCCTCTGTCACTAATTAGCAGTTTGAGTTGTCTTACAGGGCAAAGAGCAGACCGGTGGAAGAAGTTCTATCCTTGCCTCTTACTGATTCAAGTGTCTGCTTAGGAAGCTTTCCTACTCTGAGCCTCAGTTTTCTTATCTACAGAACCAGGGTGGATGGACAAAATTAATGTTTCTCATACATGGCTGTGTATCACAGTTGCCTGGAAGCTTATTAAAAATATGTCTCCCAAGGGGTCACCTGGGTGGCTCAGTCAGTTAAGCGTCTGACTCTTGGTTTTGGCTCAGGTCATGGTCTCATGTTTCATGAGTTTGAGCCCTGCATAGGGTTCTGTGCTGACAGTGCAGAGCCTGTTTGGGATTCTCTCTCTCCTCCTCTCTGCCCCTCCCCCGCTTGTTCTCTTTGTCTCTCTTGAAATGAATAACTACACTGTTAAAAAAAATTTTTTTTAAATATGTCTCCCAGGCTTCATTCCTAGAGATTCAGATTCAGTGTGCCTAGGACAAGGTTTGGGTTTACTTATTGCAAAAGCACCTAAAAGAATGGATAAACAAATGTGGTATATTTAAAACCATATACTAATTGGCAATAATAATAATAATAATAATAATAAAACAAACCACTTATGTATGCAACAAAGTGGATAAAACCTCAAAAATGTTCAGTAAAAGAAATGTCAGACACAAAAGATTTCATTCAGTATGATTCAATTTTTATTAGTACAAAAAACAGAAAAAAATGATCGATGATGGTTGGAGTCAGAATAGAGGTTACTTCTGAGGAGTAAAAATGGGTATTGACCAGAAAGAGGCACAAGGGAACTTTCAGCGGTGAAAGGAGGGTTTTATACTTTGAACTGAGTGGTGGTTACATAAGTGTATATAAAAGTTAAAATTCACCAAGCTGGATATTTAAACTTTGTGGGTTTTACTGTATGTAAATTGTATCTTAACACAGTACTGTGAGCAGGGTGGCAAAAAGCTCCCCTGATAATTCTAATGCATAGCCAGCCTTAAGTTTCTTGAACAAGATCCTTTAAGTTTCTTCCAGTTCTAAAGCCCTATGATTCTTTTTTTTTAATTTTTTTTCTTAAATAGTTTATTGTCAAGTTGGTTTCCATATAACACCCAGTGCTCCTCCCAACAAGTGCCCTCCTCTGTGCCCATCACCCCCCCTCCCCCACACCCATCAACCCTCAGTTTGTTCTCAGCATTCAAGAGTCTCTCATGGTTTGCCTCCTTCCCTCTCTCCAACTGTTTTTCCCCTTCTTCTCCCCCATGGTCCTCTGTTAAGTTCCTCCTAATCCTCCTATACATGCAAACATATGGTATCTGTGCTTCTCTGCCTGACTTATTTCACTCAGCATAACACCCTCANCTTCTCTGCCTGACTTATTTCACTCAGCATAACACCCTCAAGTTCCATCCATGTTGCTACAAATGGCCAGATTTCATTCTTTCTCATTGCTATGTAGTATTCCATTGTATAGATAAACCACATCTTCTTGACCCATTCATCAGTTGATGGACACTTAGGCTCTTTCCATGTTTCCTAAAGCCCGATGATTCTTATATCCTCATCATGGCCTCCTTGCCAGGCACTTTTATCTACAAAGCAAATTATCTCTTTTACCTTTTTTTGTCAAGCACAAAATCAAAGATATTAAGAAAAGCCAGGGTCCCATCCTAGCACTCAGATAAGGGCTGCAGATGAAACTCAAGATTTGTCCAAGCCCTAGTATGACAGAACACAGGCCAAGGAAAAGACATTGAATCACAATCAAATCTGACTTATTTTTAATGTTTTTTATTTATTTCTGAGATAGAGGCAGCCTGAGCAGGGGAGTGTCAGAGAGAGGGAGACACAGAATCCGAAGCAGCCTCCAGGCTCTGAGCTAGCTGTCAGCACAGAGCCTGACATGGGGTTCGAATCCACCAACCATGAGATCATGACCTGAGCTGAAGCCAGATGCTTGCCCGAGTGAGCCACCCAGGCACCCCTCAAATCTGACTTTTAACCGGTTGTGTAGGCCTGAAGGGACCAGGGAATCTGAAAATTTTCTGTTGTTGGATTTTTTTTTTCACCCATTCATTCATTCATTCATTCAGTTATTCACCAAATATTTATTGATGTGTGTGCCAGGCATTGCTTAGCAGTGAGGGTAGCAAAATGAATGTGACAACAAAGTCCCTGCCCTGTGGGAGTTTAAATTATACAAGAGAAAGAAGGCCAATATGAAGATAAACATCGATAATTGCTCATTTGTAAGAGCTATGAAAGAAATGGATGATGGGATAGACAGAAACTGGAGAAAGGACACTTTCAGATAAAGTAGTCAAAGAAAGAGGTGATATTTGTACAAAGATCCAAAGGTTGCTAGTGATCTAGTTATGTGAAAGGCTGAGGGAATCAAGTTCAAGACCAAGGAAGGAACATTTAGAGTTAAGGAAATGACAGTAAAGGCACTGAGATAGTACATAGTTTAGCATATGCTAGGAACAGAAAGGGGTACATTATGTCTGGAATATAGTGATTGAACAGGAGACTCTATTAGATGAGTCCAGAGAGAGTAACAGAGCTTTGCAGGAAATTTTTATTTTATTTCAAAAATGATGCCCCCCATCCCCAATTACTCTGGCTACTATTGAGGGAACGGATGGAACAGGACAAGAAAGGAGATAGGATGTCAGTTAAGAGACATTCACAGTTGTCCAAGCAACAGTGTTTGTCGCTTGGCTTAGCATAATTTTGGTTAGCAGTTCAGCAGGGATGCTGAACCTCTGGGACTAGGTTAACCAAAGACAGAGCAAGAACTAAGAAGTTGGTAAATTCCTCATGCTCAGTTGTCTTTGTCATTCTAATGTTTTCCTCATATGTCATGGATGATGTTGACTAAAGGATCCCTTGGCATGTTGGGTTCAGTCACTCAAGTGCCTTTCATTCAGGCCCATTCATAAGGAGGCAGTCTTAAGAAGTGAGCCAAATTTACAACCAAGCCTTCACCAGGCCCTTCCCATCAGTCCCTTCTTCCCTTTTGGTGTCCCATTCATACCCTCAGCAAAATTTGCTCTTCTGAAACCATGTCCCAAAGTTCTCTGGACCCTTCTTTCTTTGCTTCTCCTTCTCTTCCCCTTCTCAGAGATCTGTCTAATCTAGTAACATTAACTTCCCATGGCATTCAAAAAATATTTGTTGCTTGATTGGCTGGCTATTCTAGGACAAAACTGGGTAGACAAAACATATTGACACCCTCATTCTACCCCAGAAATTATCATCACTGATAAGACCTAGTGAACATTAAGGAATTAGCCAATAGCCCTAATGGAGCCTCCTAAGCCTCTACAGCCAGGGTACCTGTCATGGACGTATGTCACCTGCTGCTCAGATGGGCCAAAAATGTGTGGGGTGATAGGATCCCTATACACCCGCTGAATATCTGGGGTAGGGAATTTAGGTAACTATGAATGAGTGACATTTCTTCTCTGGCCCTGACCTTCAGCGTTTGGTATAGCTAATTTGGCTGAGAAACAAAACCACCACAAAAATTGTGTGGTCCTCTCCCAGGTTTTGTTATATCAGAAACAGTGGCTGGTGAATCAGAAGGGTAAAAGGCTTTGAAAGTGTTATAGGGCAGTGAAGAGAGTAAAAGAATAATATATTATGAGAAAGCTCTATATTATGGTGACAGAGCAGTAGGTGCTGAAAGAAAACTGTACCTTGAATTTGAGGTACAAAGAAGGAGGGTCATGCAAATTCCACAGTCTCATTGTCACAAATCAAATATAACTCTTCATCCATCTTCTTTAAATCCTTTGATGCTATGTCAAGTAGCATTCAGTATATTATTTCTATCATCCCTTATTTTTTGTTGCAAAGTAATAAAGCTCTTGAAAAAAAAATTCAAATACAGGAGTACATGAAGAAGTGTATTTCTCTACCTCACTCCCCATCCTTAATTCCACTCCTAAGAAGTAATCATTATTAACATTTTAATGTGTCTCCTTCCATGCTTTTTTTTTCTTTGCATATGTAAGCATATTTAGGTGTTTTGTTTTGTTTTGTTTTGTTTTGAGAGAGAGAGGGAGGTAGAGACAGCATGAGCAGGGGAGGGTCAGAGAGAGAGAGACACAGAATCTAAAGACAGGCTCCAGACTCTGAACTAGCTGTCAGCACAGAGCCCGACGCGGGGCTCGAACCCACAAACCGTGAGATCATGACCTGAGCTGAAGTCAGACGCTTAACCAACTGAGCCACCCAGGCACCCAAAGCACATTTACTTTTGAGGGAGTTTTGATATTTGTTCACAAATGGGACCATAGTGTTTATATTCTTTGGTTTGCTTCATTATTATATTTCTTTATTTTATATCAGCACTAGTCTGGAATGATATGCTCCTTCCCATAAGCACATTTTTCCAATTATAGAACTCAATAATTCAGAACTCAATAGAACAGAAAAAAAATGACAGTGTCCTCTGATTTCATGTGCCTGTGATTCTGGATAAGCCCCACTCAGGTTGCAAAGAAAGGGTTCTGAGCTTTTTAAAGGCCTAAGACCCCATTATGGATCCAGAGAAAGCTATAGACCTTCGCCCCCATGCACATATGGGCAAAGTTTTGCAGACAATTTCAAAGTTAAGATTCCCTCCTACTTTGTGCAGCCGCTCTGGAAAAACAGTGTGGAGATTCCTCAAAAACTTAACAATAAAACTCCCCTCTGACCCAGCAATAGCACTGCTAGGAATTTACCCAAGGGATACAGGAGTGCTGATGCATAGGGGCACATGTACCTCAATGTTCATAGCAGCACTTTCAACAATAGCCAAATCATGAAAAGAGCCTAAACTGACAAGTGGATCAAAAAGATGTGGTTTATATAGACAATGGAATACTACATGGCAATGAGAAAATGAAATCTGGCCATTTGTAGCAACGTGGATGGAACTCGAGGGTATTATGCTAAGTAAAATAAGTCAGGCAGAGAAAGACAGATACCATATGTTGGAACAGGAGAAACTTAACAGAGGACCATGGGGGAGGGGGAGGGGAAAAATAGTTAAGGAGAGCAAGGGGGGCAAACCATAAGAGATTCTTAAATACTGAGAACAAACTGAGGGTTGATGGGGGTGGGGGAGAGGGGAAAATGAATTATGGGCATGGAGGAGGGCACTTGTTGGGATGAGCACTGGGTGTTATATGGAAACCAACTTGACAATAAACTAAAAACAGAAAAAAAAAAAAAAAAAGATTCCCTCCTGCTTTAATTTCCCTTTCTTCCCAAGTATATGTTTTGTTCCAAAAGACTGATGAGGGGAGCGTCTCCCTCCAACACCACTGGCCTAAATGAGATATTCCTCCATGTTGGGCCCTACCAAACACTACTTTGCCTCTGGCCACTTTTTTCCTTCACAGGGATGACTTAACCCAGACGCCTGTACCCTTTGGCATTGGTGCTTGGCAGGACTGGTAGAAGCCACTATTACAACAAACAGAGCCCACCTTCCCTGCAATGGCAAATTGCTGGTTTCCTAGATACCCTGGCTCCCCTCACTGATGCCACAAGCAAAACCCAGGGCAGGCTGTCAGGGCTGCATCTCATTAACATCTAGTATGGTCAGCAACTAATATTGTTCACTCTGATCAAGAAGACTCTGCTGCCTTTACCTCTTCCTCAGTTATTATCTTTCACTATACCTCTGTCCCAATAGGTCGTTAGCCCCTCCTCATTATTGGGAAATTATAATCCTTTCCTTTGCTTGGGGACTAAGGCATTGACCCTAGAGGATTAAGATATCAGACTATACCCAGTGCCATAGCTAAGGGGATGTCTGCAGTGCATGCTGAGTGTGCACTCTATACTGATATACTGTCTACTCATTTTACCATACTCAGAGATGATCTGGATACTATTACCTCCCATATTCCCTCAATCAGAGCCCTTATAGTGTGCACACTCCACACACATACAGACACACATGTGCGCACACACACATCAACAAGAATCCTGAGGTACACAGACAATTGCATTTAGCCATGACTTCCCATGCCCTCTTTTTCAGAGTTTAATCAGATTCAGTCACATTGATGCATTTGCGAATCCCCTGACTCTTAAGGATACGCAAGGGGCCTTTACAAAATCTTTATACAACTGTTTAACCTGCCCTAAAGCCCAGGAAGCAAGAATCAGAAATCATCGATTTGTAGGATTTTAGAATAGAAAGGTCTAAGATTCTTTCATTCATTAAACAAACCTTTATTAAGTTCCACTCTGTGCCTCATAAGGTGTATTAGATCACGTAGTCCTATCCTCTCTTTTAAAAAATTTTTTTAAAGTTTATTTATTTATTTTGAGAGAGACAGAGACAGCACAAGTGGGGAAGGGGCAGAGAGATAGGGGGAGAGAGAACCCCAAGCAGGCTCTGCACCAGCAGCGCAGATCCTGACAAAGGGGCTCAAGCCTACAAAACCACAACATCTTGACCCGAGCCAAAAACAAGAGTCGGCAGCCGACCAACTGAGCCACCCAGGTGCCCCCTATCCTCTCTCTCTCTCTCTCTTTTTTTAATGTTTTATTTATTTCTGAGACAGAGAGGGAAGCAGTGTGAGCAGAGGAGGGTCAGAGAGAAAGGGAGACAAAGTATCCAAAGCAGGCTCCAGGCCCTGAGCTGGCTGTCAGCACAGAGCCTGACGTGGGGCTAGAACCCACAAACCATAAGATCATGACCTGAGCTGAAGTCGGACGCTTAGCCGACTGAGCCACCCAGGTGCCCCCTCCATCCTCTCTTTTTACAGATGAGAAAGCAGAGGCCCAGATGGGCCCAGGGTCACACAGCCACTTAAATAGCAGGTACATCCAGGTGACCTGACTCCCCTTTCTGGATTCTTTATATCCGCCATGCTGAACAGAAATTCATGTTAAGTCATAAGCAGTAACTTAAAGCAGATGACGAGTTTAAGAGAAGGTATTGTCATCAATGATACCACAGATCAAAGAATAACGTCCACCACTACAGAGGGGAAGAACAAATTACTCTTGAGAAACACAATTGAATAGGTGGTCATTGCTGTCAGCATTATTATACTGTATTAATAGCAGGGAGTGGGTGTCCCATGTTGAGTAGTAACAGCAATGAGGGTTTGTAAGGTCTATAGTCCTTTACCTGAAATTGCAAAATCCCCAAACTCTGAAAACTATCAGTTTTCTTTTTCTTTGGCAGCAAAATCTGACCTTACCTAAAGTATCTTGGCAACAAAACCTATCCTCAAGTGGTGTAAATAAATTCATAGTCTTTGTTTATCCTGTTTATTATGAATATCCCCACCTTTTTGCTGCAGAAGTACCAATATTCTATTATGGGTGTTCCCAGACCCATTGTATGTGGTTTAATATAGTATATAGGTAATATTTGTTTCCTAAAATCCACAAAATTCTAAAAAAAAAATCTGACCCTGCGGATCATAATACAACTAGGCATTATGAACCTATTTTACATTTAGAATATACATATTGCTCTCCAGGATTCATGCAAGGAACACTCATTTTTAGCTCTCTCCCAACACAAAAATAAGATAAATTTCACTGAGATTTCACCCTTTCCAGACTCCATACTTTTAGTTTTAATTTAGTTCCACTAAGTTACTTAGGTTCTAAGAAATTGTATTTCATTCATTGCAGTTTATTAAGCTGAGAGGTGGGAGGAGTAGGCTAGAAATTGCCAGGCTGCCGTAAGGGAGCCCAGGATTGGGCAGAACCAGCATGAACATATTGTTTTATTCTCTTCCCACCATGTCTTATGGCAGGGCAGAGAGAACCTTGGGATAGCAGTCTCAGTTTTTTTCCCAGAACAGAGGGAACAATTCACAGAGCAGGTAAGGCATGGAGATCCCACACACAGTGAAGATGAAGATGCTACTGAAGCTCTCAGCCCTGATTAAACCAAAGGAAGGTATTCGTGGGACGAAATCCACTCTGGTCTGCTTCATCAAAATCCAGCTAGCAATAAGTCAGTAAATCCAGTTAGCCTATGTCAACAGGTTCATCCTTCTCACACAAACCATACCTTCACTCATTCCCTCTGGGCACGGGAATACGGCATATGTGCCAACATACGCACTTGTCTGAAGATGCCATCTATCCCTGCATCTTTCTCAGAGTCTTATAAGCCTCATTCTGTGCACCATAGTAAAATCTCTGCCATTGTGAGGCACTATTGAGACCTTTCAACAACTCTGCCCAGGCCTAGGGTCTCTGGGGCCATCAACTTAAAAAAAAAAACCATCACCCCACCCTCGGGATGGCAGAGACCAACAGCAATGCATTCCTTTTCCCTTTGCTTCTGTCTCCCTCCTTTCCTTGTTTCTCTTCCCCTCCCCATCTCTCCTTTCCTCTCTTCTTCCTTCATCAGCTCTGCTTTCCTGTCCTCAGCCTTGGTGGTCCTCTGACTCCACTGCGACACTTAGAAAATGGGGTCAGAGCACCAGCCCAGAGAAACACAAGGAAAGCAAGAGGGCACATCCTCTTGCCAGGACCCCTGACCCACCAGCCTGACTGCCTTCTCTGTCCCACTCAGTCCTTCAGAGATGAATATCCTCCGCCTACTCCTGGCCACCTTGCTGGTCTCCCTGTGCCTCCTCACCACCTACAGTCACCTGGCACCTGAGGAAAAACCCGGAGATGACAGGAGCCTGAGGACCAACTCCTCCATGAACCTGTTGGATCTCCCTTCTGTCTCTATTGTAGGTAAGTAGGCTAGCTTGACACCTGGTCTCTGGACTCCAGTCCATGAGAAGGGGCTGCAAGATGTCAAACATACTCCCCAGGCTGATACCAGGATTCACTGACATAGGTCAGAGCTCCTTCGTGTTCATTCTTCAAAGTAATCCTAGAAGCATAAAATATTCCTTGACTCATAAGCTCTGCATACCACCAAGCTAATATGTAGCTTTGCATGTTAGATGCTCTGAGAAACCCTGAAGTCAAGACACTTCATGAATTTGGTTTAACTTGGCATTTCTGAAACTTACTGAATCAAAGAACTATCAACAGTAAAAAATTTAGAAAATGCTGCAGAATATAAGTGTAGGATGAACTAGTCCTTTCAGTGTTGAGAATGGAGAATGACTGCTCAGGGGAAAATGTCAGGGCTGTTAGGGCCTGGCATTGAACATGTTCTAGTTCAATTTCATCTGATAAAAATAATAGTAACAGATATATGCCTTGTGTTTTAGGCACTGTGAAGAGAGTACTATTTTTATTCCTGTTTTACAGTTGAGGAAATTGAGGCTTAGCAAAGTTAAGTGACTAGCACACAGTTCTCAACTAGCAGAGCCAGAATTCAAACCCAGGTTTTGATTCCAGAACTCAAGTTCAAAACTAATATCCTTCACTGCCTTGCCTCTCACTAGGAAAAGAGAATATTTTAGTCATATCAGGGAAGGAGCAGGGAAGGGGTTGGGTTACATCACTGATCAATCACCTTTGATGTGCCAGACTTCTAACTTTATAAAGGTACCTTGTTGATCTTCAAGACAACCCTGCAAGGTAGATACTAGAGTACCTGTTTGCAGGTGAGAAAACTAGGTCTTAAGGAGGTTAAGTAGTTTGCCTAAGGAAACAGCTATTTTTTTTTTAAGTTTATTTTGAGAGAGAGAGAGAGAGAGAACATGAGCTGCAGAGGGACAGAGAGAAAGGGAGAGAGATAATCCCAAGCAGGCTCAGCACTGTCAGCACAGAGCCTGACATGAGTATGGAACCCAGGAACTGTGAGATCATGACCTCAGCCAAAATCAAGTCAGACGCTTAATCAGCTGAACAACTCAGGCGCCCTAGGAAACACAGCTGTTATGTGGCAGAGTCAGGATTCAAATCAGATGTGCCTGGCTCCATAGCTCTGAGAAATGTAAAACAAAAATACAGGAAATACAGGTCCATCCATGTACATGACACTGAGAGTCCATTTTTCAGGGCCTTCTTGGATTTCCTCTTTGCTTTCCCTCAGAAGATATTTTTCTTTCAGTCCCTGGCTCCAAGTCAGCAGCCAGGCTAACAAGAACCTGCTGCCTAAGTCCCAAGTTGTAATTCATGCAGCCAACTCCTCTTCTCCCACATCCTGAGATTTCCTGGAGCCCCCTCCACATCTCCCACTTTACTGTAGCTCATGGCCTCCAGAAACATCTGGCTTTGCTCCTTCTGTCTCTCTTTGAAGCGCTGAACAAGAAATCTGAAAAGATCAGCAGAAAAGAGGCGGAAAAGAAGAGATCTTCCAAGGTAGGACTGAGAGTTCTCATTGTGGGGGCGGGACCAGACTTAAAAGGGAGTTCTAGCTAGGAACTAAATGAAAGACTTTCCTGGCTTTCATGAACAAAAGAAGCTGAAAGCTATCTAAAGCCTTCCTGCCCTATAGCCCTGAACCAGACCCCCCACAGAAGCCCAGAGAGCTAAGGTTCACTGAGCAAAATAGCTTACCTGCTAAAAAGCATCTTCCTATACTAGCTAGCCCCCTGACTGAAATGTCACCATCATTCATTCTTTTGACTGAATGCAAAAAGGTTTAGGTTTCCTAAACCTCAATTATTTCAGAACCATTTCCCACAATTTTATTTTAAATATTTATTTTTAAATAATCTCTACATCCAACATGGGGCTTGAACTTACAACCCTGAGATCAAGAGTTGCATGATCTACCAACTAAGCCAGCCAGGGACACACCCCGCCCACACACACACAGAATTTTTGCCATAACTGAGTTTCACCTATTTATTTGTTTAAAATTAAAACTTAAAAAATATATAACTATGAGCAAAAATCAATTATCACTTGCCATAAAAATAAGTATCATGAAAACAAAACATTTTTAGTGGAATTTAGCTGGATGGGGTCACTTGCCAAATGCTCTAAATCTGAGGCTTATTGTTAAAAGTCAGATTAGAAAGTGTTGGGAAAGCATTAATAATATATTGGCACCAAACTAAGCCTTTAAAATTGAAAGAGATTGAAAAAAGAATCTTTTCTCATTATGTGATTTAACGTCATTTAATACTTATGTAGCACCTAAAATCATACTACCATGGTGCGGTTCCCACACTTTGGGAAATATTAGATTCAGGCATTGTTGAAATGTACACATTATTCTTGTCTTAGACCTGGCACTGTGTGATCTTGAGAAAGTCCCTGCTCCTCTCTAGACTTTTTCTAGAGTGAACAAGCAGATCAGATGATTGACATATAAGAATACATAGTTGACAGATATTTTTGCATGCTAGCTACAGGGAAGGTGGAAATGAACAAGAGACATATATCCCTGCTATCATGTAATTTACATTCTTGTGGGGAAAAGAGAAAAACAAACAATGAGTAAACCATTAAATAGGTAAAATAAATTCAGATAATGATAAACACTGTAAAGGAATTAAAGCATGGTAATGAGAGTGAA
Organism: Hyaena hyaena; assembly: GCF_003009895.1. NCBI lineage: Eukaryota > Metazoa > Chordata > Mammalia > Carnivora > Hyaenidae > Hyaena > Hyaena hyaena. The sequence continues at coordinate 1,060,478 of NW_024080948.1, read as the reverse complement.
GAGTGGTCTCAGAAGCCCTCCCTAAGGAAGTAACACTTAAATACTGAAAAACTCAGTAAGCTCAAGCAGCAATGCCCATTAGAAATAAGCCGTAGGCCAAGTATATTAAATTTTCTAGTAGCTACATTAAAAAAAAAAGTAAAAAGAAGCACATGTCATTAAGTTTAATGTTTTACTTAACCCAGTATATACAAAATATTATCATTTTAATATGTAACCAATATAAAAAGTTAGTGAGATATTTTACATTTTTTGCGTATGTGCTAAGTCTGAAACCTGGTGATGTATCTTGACACTTACAGTACATCTCAATTCCGATGCTAATTTTTAATAAAGTCAGCTGTGGTCCTAACAACAATTTTTTAAAGAAAAAATTTTAGCTGCTTCTATTTCTAAATGTAAATTAAAATTAAATAAAATTTGAAAACTCAGTTCTGCAGTTGCACTAGACACATTTCAAGTACCTGTACTCAACAGCACAACAAAGAATGGTTTCAGGGAAGTGGGTAGCCAGTTCAAAAGCCCTGCAGCAGGAACTCTCTGCTTTTTAAAAAAAAAAATTTTTTTTTCTGAGAGAGAGAAAGAGAGACAGCGTGAGCAGGGGAGGGTCAGAGAGAGGGAGATACAGAATCTGAAGCAGGCTCCAGGCTCTGAGCTAGCTGTCAGCACAGAGCCTGACACGGGGCTTGAACCCACGAACCGTGAGATCATGACCTGAGCCGAAGTCGGACGCTTAACCGACTGAGCCACCGAGGCGCCCCCCTCTTTTTCTTTTTCTTTTTTTTTTTATGTTTTGTTTTGTTTTTTTAAATTTATTTCTGAGAGAGAGACACACAGCGTAAGCAGGGGAGTGTTAAGGGTCAGCAACTCTGTGCTTAAGTTCAAGGAAGAAAGGCCAATGGAACAGTGTGGTAAAATCAGCTCAGAGAAGCGGGCGCAGCCAAACCAGAGGTCCTCGAAGGCCTAGGTGACGTTTATGGTTTATTCTAAATTCAAAGTAAACCTACTTAGGGCTTTAAGCCAGAGTGAATGCCATCACAGGTCTTCGGAGAGGTCCGTTTGGTGCAACTGAGGATGGACTGTAAGTGGACCAGAGCAACAAACTAAAGATAGTGGCCTGGCCCAGGGTAGCGAGGTGGTGAAGAAGTGAGTGGATCCGGATTAATGGGAAGGCAGAACTGCCAGAGACTGGGGATATACTGGAAGGAGGAACACCCAGAACTGAGTGGGATCCACCAGTGAGGAAAGTGGGACAGGCGCAGCCAGGTTAGTAAGTGTTACTGGGTTTGGAAGCAAGGGATAGATGATTGGGGGAGTCAGGGATCCGCTGGGGTTCCCTGTGGGCATGGTGTCGAATGGACGGTGGGTTGCGGGTAAGGATGTCTGGTCTGGGGCCTCCATAGCCCAAAGAGTTCCCTGGCAGAGGCGAGCGGGGCGGGGCGGGCCTGGCCGCATTGAGCAGCCCCAGCTTTTCCCCACAGACAAAGGCTTCGATGAAGAACGTTGCTCAGCCTCGGCGGCCCCGGCCTCCGCCGCCTGCCCCCTGCGTGGCCACTCGCGACAGCTGCAAGCCGCCAGCGCCCGCCTGCTGTGACCCGTGCGCCTCCTGCCAGTGCCGCTTCTTCCGCAGCTCTTGCTCTTGCCGAGTGCTCAACCCCAGGTGCTGAGCGCGCCCGCCTCCAGGCCAGCGGAGAGGGGCAGGGCGCCAGCAGGGAGGGGTAGAGCGGGGCTCTCGGTGGGGAAGTGGGGGGGGGGGCGCTCTTCCTGGGGTGGGTGATTTCTAACAGGTGTGGCTTCCTAGGACGAGGCGCGGCGTAGCTACTTAGTTCGGGAAGGAGCTTTCAGGAGGCGGGGCTTCAAGGAGACTTGGCTCCAAAGACGCTTGGCTTGGCTTGGAGATTAAAATCCAAATATATGTAAGTTGCTCCAAGCTGTGTGGCTGTTTCTTTAAAGGACTCCAGAGATCCTTTTCCGTTCCTCGAGTCCCCTTCGCTGAGGAAGACCTGAACCGCGCATGCTCTAACTCCTGGGGTCTGTGAAACCCGATTACTCTGGTCCTAGGGCTGCACGCCGCTTAAGCGCTTGTTCGTTGGAGAAAAGTGCTGCCCCCTACTTGGGAGCAAACGAAGCTGCCCGTCCGGAGCTGGCTGTGAAGGCGCACACACCAGTTGTGTCTTTCCACAATGTCAGCTTTATTCAGTCATTAAGCAAGGTTAACATAAAGCAGACTCAGGTTTCAAAATTCAATGACATTTCACAACATGTTTAACTGGGCTTTTTATATGTCAGGCAAAGCAAAAGACAAGTCACACAATAAACAATGTAGAGCGGAATGGGGAGGAAGCTACGGAACCAATCTGTGAGCACGCAGCTGGGATAAGGCCTCAGTCTTGTCTGGGTCAGCTCTTGGCACTTATTGCTTATCATGTTCAAGCTGTGAAGGATCTGTGTTCTTTCCACAGATCAATCAAGCAGAGCCTTCGGCTGCCGTTTTGAAGTGTTCAGACAGAGAGAGGTCAGTGTCTGAGGAGTCTGACAGCTTACTGCAAAATATTCTCTTTTTAAAAGGGATTTAATTAGTCTTAGGCCTTTGCTGACCTCCTCTGTTTCTGTTGGTTACAACTCCTGAATGTGTCAAAAGCTGGTGCTGATCTCCGAGATATCTGGTCTTAGCTGAAAGGCCCTTAGCTGCTTGCATCATTGCTTGACAGTTGCGTGTTTGACACAGGCTCCTGCTTAACATAAACAACTCTATCTTTCTCTTTACATTCCACCCCGTGATTGCTCATGACAAATCTCTGAGGGTCATGCAGGAATCAAGTAAATCTTAAACCAAGTCAGCAGTACGAGTTTTCAAATGTGAAAGAAGGTAAATCCAAATCATTCAATCATGTTTTCAATCAGAATAAAAAATAAATCTCAAATCATATGAAATGTCAATTGACATCATAAAACAAAGATCATGTCAAATGTAAACAAGTTAGATACATTAAACAGAATCAAATAAAGCAAAATTAAGTAAGGATTACATTTTAAAACTCCAACCTAAAGTCACATCTAATAAGAATTAAGTCAAAAAGAGAGGAGAAAGACTAAATGGAATTAAGGTAAGTTAACAAATCAACAATGCAGTCAAATAAAAGAAATAAGAATCATACTGTTGGGGTGCCTGGATGGCTCAGTCGGTTAAGCATCCAACTTTGGCTCAGGTCATGATCTCACGTTCATGGGTTCGAGCCCGCCGTCAGGCTCTGTGCTGACAGCCAGCTCAGAGCCTGGAGCCTGCTTCGGATTTTGTGTCTCCCTCTCTCTGCCTCTCCCCCTCTCATGCTCTGTCTCTCTGTCTCAAAAATAGGTTTAAAAAAAACACATTAAATAAAGGAATCATATTGCCAACTAAAGGCAGATAGAAGTTGAAAATACACATGGAATCTTGAACAAAGGCTCTTGGCACATCTAGAAAAGAATGGTGAAGGTATGGTTAATCATAGTCTTTTTGTGATTTTTCCTTCTTAAGCCTGAGGGTACATAACATTTTAATAGCATGTTTAATAAGGTATATAACAAAAATAATAGCTAAAAGCAAGAGAAGATTTCCTTAATGAATTCCCAAACATGTATAGAGAAATAATCCCTTTAAGTATTTTAAAGGGGTACAGTCAGGCCATGAGCCAGAACAAATCACATGTTTGAAGAGTTTTGTTAATAACTCTAGAAAGGAACATTTATTGTATATGTTTTGTATTTTTTTGTTCAGTGCAGCCAAGTTGGTGTTAATGACTCCTGAGGCCACATGAGTGACCTGTGAAGCGTGTTTAAAGTGGGTTAGCTTGTTAGTCGAGGTTTTATGGGCTGCTTTGAGCCTTTCTAAATTTTCATTTAGAAATGTATCGATTTTGTTAATTTTTATCCAAGGTATTTCTGTTACTTTAGTCTGATAAGATGTTGAAAAAAAATTTTATATGAATATTATGAGACAAAGGTACCCATTTTGGTAATGTTGCTAAATGTTACATTAATAGCATACAATATATATTTTTAAATGTTTATTTATTTTTGAGAGAGAGAGAGAGAGAGACAGTGTGAGCAGAGGAGGGGCAGAGAGCGAGGGAGACACAGAATCAGAAGCAGGCTCCAGGTTCTGAGCTGTCAGTCAGCACAGAGCCTGATGCAGGGCTTGAACTCACAAAGTGCAAGATCATGACCTGAGTCAAAGTCGGACACTTTAACCAACTGAGCCACCCAGGCACCCCAGCATACAATATTTTAACACAGTCATTGTCTATGGTGATGATAGATGGTATCATTCATTCTATATGATTAAGGAATGTGGCCTCTGAGAAGTTATTGGCACAAATTATGGGACAGTGAAAGTGTCCCATGTCCAAAAGTAAGTTTCTGATGGATGCTCTTGTTAAAGGGAAAAGATTAGCATTGATTTCCAGTTCATGCCGTGTATAATACATGTTATTAGACCACTGAAATATTATCTCTTTGGGTAGTAAATATCCATGAATCCATAAGGATGTATGCGGTGCCAGAAGTGCTGTGTTATAATGTATTTTTGGTGGTACAGAATATGTGTCATATGCTAATAAGCTTTAACCCCCTAAGTCTTAATAATGAAAGTTTGCATTGTCCTATATTGTCACAACCTGGTGGTCTGGAGATGTCTAATTGTGAAAGAGACTCCATCAACTCAGAAGAATACTTTACAATAATGTTTCTAATATCACTCCATGCTCTGTCCAGTAGGTTATCGATTCTACAACAATTATTTTTTAATTGTTCTCTTATGCAGAAATTTCTAAGATTAAGTTAACTTCTATTGGGGGGCCTGAACTTTATGGTCAATGTGAATAGTTAAATTCCAGTTGGTAGTCATGATAATCATGCATAGTTGAGACAATGGAATATAATTCTCTGAATGCCGAGGAGATGTTGGAACCTAAATTTCCTACTAAATTAAATATTTGTTTATTTTGAGAGAGAAAGAGAGTGCACGTCAGTGGGGGAAAGTGCAGAAAGAGAGGAGAGAGAGAATCCCAAGCAGGCTCTGTGCTGTCAGCTCAGAGCCCAATGCAGGGCTTGATTTCATGAACCATGAAATCATAACCACAGCTGATATTGGCCCCATGGGCCAATCCCTGAAGCCTCACTTTGGTGGTTGTGAGGAGAAAAATGGCGACCCCCTAGTCCCTTCTCCACGGACCAGGTGTCCCAAATCACTCCTTTGGATCAGTCCTCACTGTGCAGGAAGCATAGACAAGGTGGGCCATCTTGTATGCCCCACACCCAGCCGTGTTCCAAGCTCCCACTCCCTGCATGTTAATGCTGCCACCTGAAATGTAATCCCGCGAACCATAGCACTTCAGAGCAGGAGACCGGTTCCTCCTGATGCCGACTGCACCCCTGAGGTACCATCAAACCCAGAGGGGACTCCTGTTGTCCCCAGGTGCGGGAACAGGGGAACAGGGCAACAGCCCCAGTGCAAAGAAAGCCTTGCAATTAGAGATGGGATGATAGACTCCCTCTCCGACCCAGTCTGAGGTTTTTCTCTTGTCCGGATACAGTCCTATGTTTCCCCAGCCGCTCTTTCTCTTCCCTTTGTCTCTCTGCAGAAGGGGACCCCTCCCCTCAGCACCTCTGTGTCCCAGCTGTTTTTACCTCCCCCAGTTGGCAATCACACACCTATGAGGCTGTCTTCCTAGTAGACTCCATCTCCTTTCTTCCCAGACTCTTGGGGTTCAGAGTCCTTTGGCTTCAGCCCTTCTTTGTTTGAGATGCAGGTGGGAAGTACAGAGCCCCCCTTCTCCACCATATTGAACCCCACTCCTTTGTTCATTATTGATGAACACTTGGGCTGATTCCATAATTTGGCTATTGTGAATAATGCTGCATTAAATATAGGGGTGCAATGTCCTTTTGAATTAGTGTTTTTGTAGTTTTTGGCTACTCAGCAATGGGATTTTTTTAAATGTTTATTTATTTTTTGAGAGAGCGTGAGCGGGGTCAGGGTAGAGAGAGGGAGACAGAGGACCCAAAGTAGGCTCTGACCTGTCAGCACAGAGCCGGATGCAGGGCTTGAACCCATGAACTATGAGATCATGACCTGAACCAAAGTTGGCTGCTTAACCGACTGAGCCACCCAGGCACCCCTTCTATGTTGAATCTTTTAAAATTTATATTTTTGAGACAGAGAGCTAGAGCGAGACGCAAGTGGGGGAGGGGCAAAGAGAGAGGGAGACACAGAATCCCAAGCAGGCTCCAGACTCTGAGCAGTCAGCACAGATCCCAAGGCAGGGCTCAAACCCAGAAACCGTGAGATTGTGATCTAATCCAAAGCCAGACACTTAACCGACTGAGCCACCCAGGCACCCCTATGTTGAATTTTTTGAGGAACCTCTATACTGTTTTCCACAGTGGCTGCACACTTTGCAGTCTTACTGAAAGTGCACGTGTTCCTTTTTTTCTACATCCTTGCCAACACTTGTTTCTTGTGTTTTTGATTTGAACCATTCTGACAGGTGTGAGGTGATAATCTCCTTGTGGTTTTGATTTGCATTTTCCTGATGAGTGGTATTGAGCATCTGTTCATGTGTCTGTTCATGTCTTCTGCCCATTTTTTAAATTGGATTGGGTTTATTTTGGTGTTGAGTTGTAGTTCTTTATATATTTGGTGGGTTTTTAAATGTTTATTTGAAAACTTTTTTTTCTTAGTGTTTATTTATCCTTGAGAGAGAGAGACAGAGCATGAGAGGGAGAGAGGCAGAGAGCGAGAGAGGGAGACACAGAATCTGAAGCAGGCTCCAGACTCTGAGCTGTCAGCATAGAGCCTCATGTAGGACTCAAACCCACAAACCAGGAGATCATGACCTGAGCTGAAGTCAGATGCTTAACCCACTAAGCCACCCAGGTGCCCCAAGTTTTTGTTTTTAATGACTGAATTGCTTTGTGAATTATATTATATATACATATATATATATAATATTTTCTTTAAAAAAATTTTTTTAATGTTTATTTCTGAGAGAGAGAGACTGCGTGAGCAGGGGAGGGTCAGAGAGAGAGGGAGATACAGAATCTGAAGGAGGCTCTAGGCTGTGAGCTAGCTGTCAGCACAGAGCCCGATGCAGGGCTCGAACCCACGAACCGTGAGATCATGACCTGAGCCGAAGTCGGACGCTTAACCGACTGAGCCACCCAGGCGCCCCTTTAATATTTATTTTTGAAAGAAATAGAGCATACATGTGTGGGAGCTGGGGAGGAACAGAGAGAGAGGGAGACAGAAATCCAAGCAGGTTCCACACTGTCAGCACATAGCCTGATGTGGGGCTTGAACCCATGAGCCATGAGATCATCACCTGAACCGAAATCAAGTCAGACATTGAACTGACTGAGCTACCCAGACACCCCAGTTCTTTTTATATTTTATATTAACCTTTTACTGGATATGTCATTTGCAAATATCTTCTCCCATTCAATAGATTGTCTCTTAGTTTTTGTGGTTTGCTATGCAGCTTTTTTATTTTGATGTCCCAATTGTTTATTTCTGCTTTTGTTTCTCTGCCTCAGGAGACATACCTAAAAAATGTTGGTATGGCTAATGCCAGAGCAATTACTGCCTGTGTTCTCTTCTAGATTTTTTATGGTTTTAGGTTTCACATTGAGGTCCTTAATCCATTTATAGTTTATTTGTGTGTATGGTGTTAGAAAGTGGTCCAGCTTCATTCTTTTGCACATAGCTCTCCAGTTTTTCCAACACCTTTGTTGGAGACTGTTTTTCATTGCATTTTCTTGCTTGCTTTGTTGAAAATTGACCATATAATAATGGGTTTATTCCTGGGCTCTTTATTCTGTTCCATTGATTTTTTTTTTTTGGGGGGGGGTCTATTTTTTGTGCCAGTACCAGTAGTATATATCTTGAAATCAGGGATTGTGATACCTCCAGTTTTGTTTGTTTGTGTTTGTTTGTTTTCAAAATTGCTTTGGCTATTTGGGGTCTTTTGTGGTTCCATACTAATTTTAAGATTGCTTGTTCTAGTGCTGTGCTATTGGTGTTTTGATAGGGATTGCATTAAATCTGTAGATTCCTTTGGGTAGTATGGGCATTTTGACAATATTTGTTCTTCCAGTCCATGAGCGTGGAATACTTCCCATTTATTTGTGTCATCTTCACTTTCTTTCATTAATGTTTTATAGTTTTCAGAGTACAGTCCTTTCATCTCCTTGGTTAAGTTTATCCCTAGAAATTTTATTCTTTTTGATGCAATTGCCAATGGGGATTGCTTTCTTAATTCCTTCCTGCCTACTTTATTATTCTTTCTTTTGTTTTCTCTGTTTATCTCAGTATCTATCAACACCCGGAAATCTGCAAATGTATGCATGTCAGAGGTTGCAAAGGAAAAATAGAGATGGGACCTGGGGGGAGGAGACAGAGTGCTGTACCTGGGGAACTGGGAAATAAAGGGGGAGGGGATTTGATGAGGGGAAAGGGTCAATTCACTGATGAGCCAAGAGCTGCCCCTTGGGAATCCCAAAGCAGCCCATTTACCAGTCTTAAATGATTTGGTAATTAGTTGATCTCCATCTGACAGAGCACCACTCCACCTGCCCCTGCCTCTGAAGGCCCAATACCCCAAGTAATTTTCAGTAGTTGCACCCAAGCCAGAATCACGGAACACCTGCACTTGCCAACGCGTCTGGAGAGTCTGAGACATGCCCCCTTTCCCCAGGATGCCTCTTAGCTTGTTTCCTGACTTTTGCCACAGACTGAGGCCCTGTGATCTGCAATTATCATAGTATCACACCAACAGTGACTATTGATTGAGCAGCTACTTCATGCCTGGTTGATACCAAGGTTCCCAAATTCACTTCTTGAGGTAGGTATTGTTGCAAATAAGCGTACTGGGGCTCGGAAAGGCTAAGTATTGTGCCTAGACTTCACACCTCTCTGCTGATTCACCTCCAGCCCACCTTAATCACTAGGCCACTGAAAGCCAGGCATAGGAGATTCTATCTGCCTAGAGCCAACACTTTACAGCTGACTCAGCCCCAAGGCCTTTTCCCATTTTTTAAATTTTCCTACAACCTGGTGCCATATCTGTCTTCTCCACCTCAGGAGGACTCTTGAAATTGGCAGGGACAGCAACCTAGTTCCAACAGGCCAAAAGAAAAAGGGAACTTTGCTATTGTTCACATCACTAAAAAAGTCCAGAAGGTATTTCTAGTTAGTATAAAGCCTAGATGCAGGTCCTCTGGAATGTGTCACTGTCTCCCACTTCTGTGTGGTGTCACCCTCAGGTAGGCTTCCCCTCGTGGGGGCAAAGTAGCAGGTCTGGGTTCACATTCCTGCCAATCCTGGTAGCCCCATTGAAGAGCACTCCTCTTCTCCATCCAGCTGCCATCTGCTGTGCAACAGGCACAGAGGCAAATTGTACAATGACTACTATATAGCGTACAGTGTAGGCATCACCTGGAGACTTGATAGAAATGCAGATTATAGGGCCCAATCCCAGACCTACTGAATCAGAAGTTCTGGGGGTGGACCCAGCAACCTGTGTTTTAACAAGCCCTCTAGGTGGTTCTGATGCACACTAAACTTGCTGACCACTGGGTTAAGGAACAGGCATTAGTGGGGTTACACATAAGTCAGCAATTAGTAGAAGAGCAGGCAGAGGTCCCCGTGGACAGACATGCTGAGGCAGGGCATTCTGCTGGATACACTGTAGGCCTATGCTCCCACCTACTTATTTCTCTTCCTGGAAATAGGGCAAGTATGAGAACAAGTGTGAGTGCAGGCAGACCATTAGGGTGATGTGCAGGGTAGCTTTGGGTACCAACTATATTTATGGGAGTTGTCAGAAAAAGCCCACTGCCTAGCACTTGGAGACCTTTGGGCCTCTTGTGAGATTGTAACTCCCCCGGCCTAGGAGAGGAAGCCAGCTGTCCTGGGGGAATATGGGTCTAAGCAGCCCATGATAAGCTCCTGTGGTCACTGTTCGGCAATTTTCTACATTGCACCACACCAGATTTCTAGTAAAAGTCCTAAAGAGCCCTGCAGTTGAGTTTGGATCTACTTGAGCCATGAACCTATCCTTGAGCCAGTCTGGAGAGTTGACAGATGAGGAACTGGTTGAAGCTGACTGACAAGGCCTGGATCACATCAGCTTCCCTGGCTCCCTCCATCACTTCAAATAGGTTTCCTAGTCTTGTCCCTTGGAGTAGTCCTGAGCAGGCCTCTGGAAAAAGAATCTGGATACCTGAGGTTTCCTGAAAATCCAGGCCTCCCCAAAGAAGTGACCCCTGCCTGCTGCCTCCTATACTTCTCACTGGTATCAACAGGCCCCCATGACCCTTCCAAGCTCATTACTTGTCCCCACCAGGACTTGATAAGTATGCCAGCAACTCTAGCCTAGCAGGCTCTCCCACCACATGGATGGGGGCAGAGGGGCCTGGTATCCTAGAGGCAAGCTGGACAACACCTGGATCTACAGGATGACATTGTGTGTCACTTACTCTCCCTGGGCCTCCATATGTCCATATACAAATGGTGGGTTTGACTCTATAGTTGCTCTAAGATCCTTCCTAGTTCTAAGATCCTATTACTTTTCTAAAGCATTGTCTCATTTCCCAAGTATTCTAAATTCTCTGCCCTCAAAAACAGCTCCCTCACACCCACTTTGCTTGACACAGCACTTAAAACTTGACATGAAACTCTTCATACATGTTACATCATTTGATCCTCAAAACAGCCACATGAAGCAGATACTTCTGTCACTGCCCCAACTAACATGGGGGTTAACAGCAGACCCATGTCTCCTTTCAAAGCCCAGCTCACTGCTTCACAACCCCCACCCCCTCTGAAGGGCCTTAACCTCCTTTCTTCCTTTCCTGGGGGGAAAAATTACAGCGATAGCCAGGCTAGAGATACTACAGAACCCTTAGCCAATTCCTTCTTTTCCCCATGAAGCTTTGATGGTGGAGCCCAGACATCAGGAGTGTGGCATGGAAACACATCATTTTTCATTTTGGGTACCCGGTCAGTGTCACACATGTGATAGATTAGCAGATCTGAGATCAGAGGTAAAGCTGAGACCAGATGTGAAAGGAGAGGGTTGTTTTTTGGTTTTGGGTTTTTTTTTTTTTTAATACACAGTGTAGTTTTATGGAGTTTACCTGAGGCCATTCCCACATGCTTCTATGTATAAGTATACAAACATTTGTATCTTAATGAATGAAAATGTTGAAAGACACATTATACCACAGTGTTGTCTTTTTTGTTTTTTGTTTTTTTTTAAGAGGAACGGACAGGACATCTCCAAAGAGGAAAGGGGAAGGAAAAAGGGCCTGAATAACAGAAACCAGAACTCACAGAGGACAGGAGGTAGGGGACTGCATGGGGTCTCCCAGGAGGGAACATCTGGAAAGGTATTTCCTATGTCTGGAAGGAGACAGATTTGAGGGTTGGAAGTGCGCTTACTACACGGGCAGTAGCATCTTAGAGGGAGCAGAGTGAATGGCATATGACCTTAAGTGTTTAACCTTTCTGGCTCAGATGAACAGTGGCCTGCCCCTTTTTTCCACTGAGAAGTTATCGTCCCAAAGACTACCATGGCAAGTTGCTGAGGTGGGGGATACAGGAAGCACTTTCCGGTGGAAGTCTTGCCTTTTAGTGACCCTCGTAAACCTGGGCCTGTGGGTAGGGATTGGGCTTGGATGGAGAACTCAGAATCCTATCTACTACAAAAGCCAGCTCACTTTCACGGCCCTTCTCAGAGCCTGTTTCCTGATCTATAAAACAGAAATTCAAGCTCCGACCAGGTTATCATGAGGAATAAATAAGCACTTACAAAGCACAATGCCTGACACACACTTAGGTATGCAAGAGACAGTAGTGGGCATGGTAATGGGATTGTTTTGACCACTGGTATCATGATCAGTTGAGAAGTGGGTTCTATGTCACTTGTTACTGGTAATCGTTGAAGTACCAAAATTCATTAAATTATTTACGGTGGAGTCGTTTCATATATGCATGTAATATATTGTTAGGTGATCTTGGGTCAGGCCACTTGGCCTCTCTGAACCTGTCCTCATTAGTAACATGGGGAATAATACCACCTCATAGCCAGAGGCCAAAAATACAAAAATGAACAAGCCACATTTGTGGAATGTTCAAATAGAGACACTTTGGGAGTCTGTGCAGCTTTAGGATTAAAACCAGAGGTCTCATTTTAGTGTTTAAGGCCTATTCTTCTTGTCCCCTAGGCCACCTTTCTAGTCCTTTACCTCACATCTCCCACTATACTATAGGCAAACAACTCTTCCCTACCCCCTCCCTGCAACTCACTCTTGCTTAAGCTGTTCTTCTGCCTAGAATACCTTTGCCTTCAATTCCTCCTATTAAAAATTATCACCTCTTTCAAAATCCATTTCAAGCATCACCTCTTCCCTGCTGCTTTTCTCCTACTGCTGCCAGGGACTGAACTCTAAAGCTGGGTAGAAAAAGAGAAGTGTCAGGAGATGGCAGAGCTGTCTTCTGTGTGGATCTCCCTCTAGCTCAAGATCCCAAAAGGCCAAGGTCAGGTCTCAAACATCCTGATATCCACAACAGGCCCTCCATCCAGTGGATGACCCTTAGAATACTCTCCGGTTACCCATTCCAGGTGGGTTCTTGTTTTGGTTTGATTTCCAAGACCAGCACAAAGTTCAATATATGACCATTTAGGCAAATAGGAAGGAACTCAATTTCCTATATGTGGCCTCTTATAAACTTAGGAGTGGAAACTCATAGAGGTGTCTTTCTTATCTCTAAGATTAGGGTAACATTATTATTATGCTTGTTGTGAGAATAAAGAAAACCAACTACAAAACACCCAGCATCCAGTAGGTGCTCAAAAATAATAGTCCCTCCTCACCTCTCACATACACCAAGGAGCACTGGATCAACCCAAAGTGTAAATGGGAAGAAAAGGAAATATGAATTGGAACAGAAAAATATAAGGTAGAGGAAAAAATATGAATAGAGGTTACAATAAACATAAGTGGGCTAAATTCACCTATGAAATTAAATGATAGTCTTTAGATTAAAAAACATGCTTTTTATAAGAGACACACTTGAAGAAACAGAGTTCTCTCTTCACTTTACCCATTCTTCCAAGCCCAAGAGTTTGCCTGTAGCCTTTATCATCCCACACTGCAGATGACCCCTCACCGTCATCAGCACAGAACTATTATAACTCCTTACTCATGCCATATGTTGTTGGCTGTGGATTACCTATATAATAAAGACTCAAAATTCTTTTAGGCACCAAATTTTTTATTTACCCACCTTCTTGTTCTAACATTATAAACCAAATTAATTTTTTTGATCCAAGGTCGTGATAGGAACCATCATGTTACAAAGAGGTGGCAGATCTCTGCCTACATTTATGATTCTCTGGCCCCTCTCAACTTCTGGCTGTCACTTTTCTTGTCCTTTTTTGGTCGTCCTGTAACACTGTATTCTAACCTCTGTAAAATAGGAACTGAAAGTACTGACCTCGTTGTTCTGAGAAACCTCTTGAACAACAGAATGCCCAGCACTAAGCCAGGCTCTCAGGGACAAACTGCCAATAGTTCCTCCCTGCCCTTTGATATAGTTCATTCTCATTGGTCATGGGCTGAGGAACCAGTAAACGAGAACATGGGTATAAAGGCCATAGGCCAGGGGAGGGTCTAGATGGAAAAGTGCTTGGGCTTTGTGACCACCGCTGCCAACTTCCAACCTAAGTAAGGACTGACTGAGAGAGCAGTTCCAAAACCCCTGAGCTCATGGCTCCCTGTGTACCTCTATCATGACCAGGGCTTCAGAAGGGGCTTCTTAAATTTTTTAAAAAATGTTTTTATTTATTTCTGAGAGAGAGACAGGGATAGAGAGAGATAGCATGAGCAGTGGAGAGTCAGAGAGAGATAGAGATACAAAATCTGAAGCAGGCTCCAGGCTCTGAGCTGTCAGCACAGAGCCCAACTCAGGGCTCGAACCCACGAACAGTTGAGATCATAACCTGAGCCGAAGTCACACGCTTAACCGACTGAACCACCCAGGTGCCTCCAGAAGGGGCTTCTTAATTCACCATGCCACACTTGGAGCAGTATGAGGGATGCAGTAGAGGTTAAAGACTGAGTGACCAGCCCCAGGGAGTCAATGGGGGACATTAACAAACCTATTCCAAAGTTGGTGCCATTTGCTCTTGAGAAAGAGAAGTGTGACCCCAGCAAAGCCAGCAGTTATAAGGTAAACAACAGGACTACTTCTCAGTAGCGGTAATGATCAGGCTTGAAAGGGCCTTCACGGGACAAGCCTAGGTACTTGGCCTGCTTCTCAGTCAGCTTGGTCAGCTTCACATTCAGCTTACCCAGGTGGGCTTCAGCCACTGCTTCATCCAGCTGGAGAAAAACACAGGAAGACCTAAAATCAGTGCCATGCTGCGGGACCCCTTACCTGCATCCAGCTACCAACAGAGATAAGAAGTATTCTGTGGGAGCATCTGTCATATGTGTTACAAATATTTCCTTATTCCATCCTCACAGCCAGCCTCAGTGAATGTATTGTTTTTGGCTGCCCAGATCCCCTTCCTCAAGAGAGAACTATGCTACATACTCCCCTCAAACTAGCCCTGATAGGACCATCAACTACATCTCTTTCCTCACCCTCCACCAACCCAAGCAACTAACCAAATGCTCCTCTGGAATATATCTATGGACAAAACATATTTTCTATGACAGGTAGAAACAGGGACTCTTCAATTCCTAAAGAGGAAAGGAATCTTAAACAGTGAGAATATCAGTCTCAGCTCATCAGTGGTAAGTCTATTTGACAGATGAAGCAAACGTAAAGAAGAAAACAGCCAAGGCAAAGAGAAAGATAAATCCCTAGATCCAGTGTCTGAATCTTAGACTCCTCCATTATATAGCCAAGACTTCCTTTTTAGATTAAAATGGTTGTGATTGTTTTAAAATATATCCTTAAGTTCTTTGTCCGTAAACTCATAATACCCTTTCTATCATGAGGTAGAAGACCAATTCCTCACCCTTTGAGTGGCTTACTTCCTAATGAACAAAAGAAAGCAGAAAAGATGTCGTGGGAATTGGAGACAAGGTCCTAAAAGGCACTTGCAGCTTCCTCCTTTGCTTTCCTGTGGATCATTCACTCTAGGGGAAGGCCAGTTGCCATCTCATCAGGACACTTAAGCAACCCTATGCAGATAGACCCATGTGGTGAGGAATTGAGACCCGCCAACATGGACGTGAAGTGATCTTCCAACCCTCGTCAAGTCTTCAGATGACAACAGCCACTCTCTGGGAGTCATACCCTGCTTTGGGCCTCAGTTTCCTCCTCTGTTAAATGAAGAGAATGATTTCTGCCCTGTGGAGGACCCTGTGAGAACCTCTAAGAGGACAGAGATGCAAACCCACCTTCTTGGGCAGGAAGTGGACCCCAACAGGGTATTTGTCAGGGTGAGTCCACAACTCTATCTGTGCCAGCACCTGGTTGGTGAATGAGTTGCTCATCACAAAGCTGGGGTGGCCCATGGCACAGCCCAGGTTGACCAGCCGGCCCTCAGCCAACAGGATGATACGGCGCCCATTTTTCAGCCTGTAGCGATCCACCTGCAAGTAAGCAGAGCAGCAGTGAGGGTTGGTAGGGCACTGTTGCCAAAGTCCACTGCTGCCTCATCCTGCCCTATTGTCCAGCAGGCCTTCCTGCCTCCAATAGTGTCTGTGAAGGACCTGGACTGTCTTAAAGCAACCTTCAGCAAGAACTTGGAGCTTACAATTAGTAAGAGCTAATATTTATTAAGCAACTCTGAGCTATAGACCTCACCAGTCTGCTGTGAGAATTTAATGAACTGAACAAATACCTGACACATGGCTTGGCAGATACTAAGTACTCGGTAAATATTGGTTAATAATTATTATTAATTCCACGGGCTAAAAACACACACAAACTATGTGTGTGTGTGTATAATTATCATTTTTGATTCTAATAACAACCCTATGATAGAAGTACTATTATTATCCCCATTTCACAGATAGAGAAACTGAAGTTAAACTAAAGTTAAGAGAAACTAAAGGGTTAAGTTGTAGGGCACCTTGGTGGCTCAGATGGTTAGCATCTATCCGATTCTTGATTTCAGGTCAGACCATGATCTCATAGGTCATGAGATCAAGCCCCGGCATTGGGCTCTGCGCTGATGGTGTGGGGCCTGCTTGGGATTCTCTCTCTCCCTCTCTCTCTGCCCCTCCCCCACTCATGTGAGCACATGGGGGGGGGAGGTGCACATGCATGTGGCTCTCTCAAAATAAACTTTATCTAAATAGATAGATAGATAAATAAATGGTTAAGTTGATGCAGTTTGAGCCTGGACATTTTAAGGACAGATCCCATGTTCTCAACCACCGTGCTAAGTAAAAGTTGGAATGGTGCTCAACCATGGCTGCCCAGCAGAATCATCTTGGGTGCTTTAAAAAATGGGGATGTCTTGGTATCATTCTAAGATTTTCATTTAAGTGGCCCTGAAAATGGGCCCTCTTCTTCCCCCATCCCACTGCCCAGGTTGCCAGAGCCTCCTCATCTACCCTTCTTGGTGACTAGCCCATAGTCATGTCCCCCGCAGTCTCCCATCTGTCCACCCTGCTGAGACTTCTCACCTGGGGCTTGATGTTCACTTTCTCCACAGCATTTTCGTTCAGCCACTTGACATCAATCTCTACATCAAAGTGTCCAATGTTGCACACAATGGCATCATCTTTCATTTGCTCAAAGTGCCTGTCAGGGAGCACCAACCCATGGAAGACACTCAGGGACAAAGAGCAGCCCCAAGCCTGCCCCTTCCCTCGCTTCCAGAGACCCCCAACCTAGCACCTACCGGCCAAGGATGATGTCAGTACAGCCCGTGGTGGTGACAAATATGTTGCCCTCCTGACATGCCTCTTCCATAGTGGTCACTTCATAGCCTGTGCAGAGACAGTATCCACGGGTCATCCAGGGTGCCCCTGTCCCTTCTCTGGCCCCAGTGGCTGACAGCCAACCCTCGCCCTATCATACCCTCCATGGCAGCCTGCAGTGCATTGATGGGGTCGATCTCCGTGATGATGACACGGGCCCCGAAACTCCTCAGGGCCTGGGCACAACCTTTGCCCACATCGCCATAGCCTGCTACCACAGCCACCTTGCCTGCAATCATCACATCTGTGGCCCGCTTGATGCCATCTAGAAGAGACTCCCGGCAGCCATACAGGTTGTCAAACTTGCTCTGAAAAAAGAGGGGCAAAGAGGTGATGGGGGCAGACAAGGCCCCTGGGCCTCAGACCTACTCAGCATTTTGGCCTAGTGGGTCTTGGGCTGATTGCTTCTCTCTACCAGCTAATGCACTCATATCCCCCTTGCCCTGATCAGCCCAAGATGTTCTCCCTGGCCTTTCTATGCCAGTCTAGAAGGCCCTAAGGATCAACTGCTAGGAGAGACTTGCTTAGAACCTGCTTCACTTTAAAGCTCTTGGTGCCCAGCCCTAAAACTCACTATATAGTTATTTTCCTCTTTAATGGACTTATTACCCTCAGTTAGTTACCATCCCCTTACCCCCCTCAAATAAAGGCTTCAAGTCCCTAGCCTAGAGCCTTCCCATGCACCTTTCTTCAGAGGACTACTAAGCTGCACTAGGAACCAACAGCTGAACATGACACTGATTCACAGACTCACCTTAGTGACTGAGTCATTGACATTGATGGCAGGCACCTTCAACTTCCCATTAGCCATCATCTTGTACAGGTTGTGGACCCCTGTTGTGGTCTCTTCAGAAATGCCTCGGATGCCTGAAAAAGAGAGGAGGGAATGAGCCCAAAGCCAGGAAGGGGCTGCCCAAGGGATAAAGGGGGTGCATCTGGAATGAGACCACAAGAGCCTCAGAAAGCCCACACCTCAATTCACCCAAATTCCTCATCTTTACTCCCCAAAGCTGCTCCTCTTTCTGAGTTCCCATCTCTGTGACTGATACCATAGTCACCCGATCCTCCAGGCTGGCATGCAAGAGGAGTCATTACCACCACCAGGCTGAAGGATTCCGTCTCCCAGCAATCCCAAGCTCTCCATTCCTCTGCCACTGCACTAGTCCTCACCACCATCATCTCTTGAATGGTTTCCCAGCCACGACCCATTTTCTACACAGGGGCCAGCAACCATTTTTAACGTATGTATTTTCAAAGAAATCTTTAATACCATCCAATCACTTCTCTCTGCTCTCAGGATCAAGCCAAACTCTTCTCTCTTGGCCTGTTAAGTCTCATTAAAGTTCCAGCCACATCCTGCAATTCTACCCAGTGAAGGAACTTGGCCATGCTGACTTCCTTTCTGTTTCCTGTGCCTCAAGGCCTTTGCACTCATTACTGCCTCTACATTCCTCCCCACCACGTTTTAACAAAGCTGACTCCTTTCTGGTTGTTCCCAGCCCTGACCTATGCTTGCCCTTGAACCAGACCTTAGCCAAGCCTCTTCCGCCCCACTCCCACGACCTCAGCCCCACACCATCAGAAATCAGGAAACCAGGCCCCAGCATGTCTGCAGGAGCCTGCCATCCTCCTATCTTCCACAGAATCTGCTGCTCGAGGCAGTGGGAGTCCTGCCAGGCCTGCTGCTTTCACATGGGCAAGCACGCCCCAGATACACCACGAACACCCTGCCCACCCACCTGCCCTACCTACCTGACAGGAGCTGTGGGTATTTGGTGTGAATGAGGTTCGTGAGGTCACCTCCATCATCCAGAATCATGTTGAGGGGCCCGTCCTTGAAGTACAGCGTCTGCTCAATGCACCACAGGTACTCCTCATCCGTTTCACCCTTCCAGGCATACACTAGAGTTTGAATGGTACCGCACATCAGGGCGTGGCCCTCCCCACTGATGCCTGCTCCGGGGAACCACCTGAGCAGAGCCGATAGAACCTACCTAATTCCCACCTCCGGCACCTCCGAGGACTCAGGCAATGAAAAGAACACAACTTGGAATCGGATAGACCTAAATGCAAATCCCGGTTCTACACTCAACAGCTATGTGACTGAGCAAATCACTTCACCTCTGTGAGCCTATTTCCTCACCTCCAATAGTACTGATTAAGTGAGATGGAAGCCAAGATAGAGGTATCTGGAAATAATCTTTCCCTCCCTACCCCTTTCTGCCTGGGCCTCAACAACTGGGACATCAACCTAGTGACGAGGGCTCCCACCCACAATGCCTACTGCTGGGATAAAGGTCCTACAGGGTCACTAAACTACACTCAAGTGAATCCATGATTCAAGATCCAAGATTCATTCTACACTGCTCAGCAGTCTCTGTGGTAGGTTGTCCCAGGCTAAGTCTGGCCATAAAATGACTAACAGCAGCTACTATGCAAGGAGTACCTTCTCTGTGCCACACATTATTCTAACTGCCTTATACTCCATCTAATTTTTCCTCACTGAAACGCTTTGAGGTAGGCATTACAATCATCATCTTTTACAGCTCGGAGAGGAGCTAAGATGTACCTAGGTTACTAGCATGGGCATTCCAGAACAGGCATCAGAATCCAGGACTCCTGACTGCCAGCCCAGACTGGGACACTCGTATGGGGCTCTCAAGAATCTCCTGTGAACAAATGACCCTGACCAAGGAGGCCCAGGTGCCCCTCCCCGAGACTAAAGCAGACAATGGTCTTGAAAACAAGGCCTTTCCCAGAAAAGGTCATGGAGACCAAATAAGGCTGAGGAACAGGGGAGGACATGCCAGTCCAGGGTCTGGAAGGATCCTCCTCCACCCATTCCCTTCCACCTACGGCTGGTTAGAAGAAATTGTGAATGTCCTATTTAATCACCATCAGGGTTAACTACTCCCCTCCCCAAGCCCTGGCAGATGTGTGCCTGTTTCTCCAGCAGCTTGACAGTCTTTCCTCAGGTTGCTAGACCGTCAGGCCCGAGACAATGGACCTCTAAGGCTCTTTTCCTGCCCAGCATTTCTCCCTGATTCTTTTGGAAATAAATCTACGTCCTTTAAGGAACTTCCTCTCCTCAATATCATGTGGTTTCCAACCATAAGATCCCACCCTTCCTGTTTACATGATTTGAGATGGGCCAGTAAGTACATTCCATAGGATTTCAGATGATAGTGGAACAAAACAACTCTTTCCTGAAATCATTAGGCTAGAATTCTCCCCGGCCAAACCGGTCACAGAGGGGTCAGTGAAGCAAACAGGGAGAAGCAGAGCCCCTTCACGCATTCCCACATCCCCCCAGCAGCAAAGAGGACTCACCAGGAATGCCAGCCTTGGCAATGGCAGCCGCTGCATGGTCCTGAGTAGAGAAGATGTTGCAGCTGGACCACTGCACCTACAACAGCCAACAAGACAGAGCTGCTGGTCACAGACAGCTCAGAAGCACTGAAGTCACTGGACAGGGATAAAGCAAAGTCCTGCATTGAGGGGGAAGAGGCTCAGGATCTAGGCCCAGCTGGCTCTTCAACCGCAGGCTGGGGACAACTGGATGGGAGCCAGAGCATTGCCAAGACCTGATTTAGGCTTTAAAACATCACCCGGTAGTATGTGGAGGGTGAAGGGCTCCACCTGGGAACAAGGAGACACGTGAAAAAGCTGCAATAAGAGTTCAGACAAGAAATGCAATGGTAGCAGTGGAGGGGATGATGGGTACATTCTGAAGGTTGGGAGGGCAGATTTTGCTGCAGGATTAGTTGTTGGGGTGAGAGCAAATGAGGAGTCAGGGATGACCCCAGGTTCTTGAACTGAGAGAACCTGGAAGGCTGGTGTTTCCATTTACTTACATGAGGAAGACTGCAGGAAGAGAAGGGGAACAGAAAATCATGAGTGTGGCCATGTTGAGGTTGCGATGTCAACTAGATCTCTAAGTGGAGAGCACTGACACATCAGCTGCTGGATATGTAAGCCTGAGTTTCAGAGAGACGTCCAGGCTAATACATATATTTGGGAGTCAGCACCATACAGACAGGATTTAAGGCCACAAAATCAGATCACTGGGTGTGAAAGTTGAAATAAGAGGCCCAAGGGATGAGCCTTGGTGTACTCAGTTGGTTTTGGCTGCTCTTCTCTGCCCCATCTTGGGAAACCATCTTACTGCAAAACTCCCAGACAGGTTAAAAGAGCTGCCAGCCATTGGGTACATATAACCCAGGCTGAAACAATCAGAGCACACCATCCTTTCAGCACCGTGTTTGGTCCATGGCAGGCACTTGACCCTGGGAGGGCCAATGAGAGCCAGTCAGTCCTCAGAAGACTCAGTGGGCCCTCAGATTTTGCTACCAGAGCTCCTCAGTCAGGAGGACGTGAACTGAGGGAACTCAGTAACTAGCTTCCCAGTCAGGGAGAAAATATGCCTACCAATAGTCACCACAAAGGGTGGTGGCACTGTGACAAGCTTGGAGCCTCTGCTCTGCCCCAGAAGGACACCACATTAGACTTCCCAGCTCCCTCCCCTACCTCCCGCCCCCGCCCCAAAGCTGAGGGCCTCACCTCAGCACCCAGGGCTACGAGGGTCTCAATGAGGACGGCTGTCTCCACGGTCATGTGTAGGCAGCCAGCGATGCGGGCGCCCTTCAGCGGCTTGGAGGCCGAGTACATCTCCCTCATGCGCATCAGACCCGGCATTTCATTCTCCGCGATGTCCAGGGCCTTGCGTCCCCAGGCGGCCAGGCTGATGTCAGCTGCAGGACCAAGATGGAAGGGAGTCCCATGAGCCGCCTCATCCCACCAACCACAAAGCACTACCACTCTCACTCATCCACTTGTGGACACAAAACACTAAATTGAGAGGCTCACAGCCTTGGGGGAGAATACATTTAATCAAAGAACCACACAGGTATGTGAAAATTACAACGCAGGTAAGTGCCCCTTAAAAAATAGCTATCGGGACGCCTGGGTGGCTTAGTCGGTTAAGCGTCCGACTTTCGCTTAGGTCATGATCTCGCGGTTTGTGGGTTCGAGCCCCGCGTCGGGCTCTGTGCTGACTGCCAGCTCAGAGCCTGGAGCCTGTTTCAGTCTGTGACTCCCTCTCTCTCTCTGGCCCTCCCCTGCTCACGCTGTCTCTCTCTCTCCTAGAAATAAATAAAACATTAAAAAAAAAAATTAAAAAAAAAAAAAGCTATCAACCTGTACATATATTCATTCCACTACCCATTCTGCTGCCACCTACCAACCTCCTCATTCCCTAAAGACTGTAGCTCCTGGTGTTCTATCTTCCAAGTCATCATTCTCAGTGACTTCATCTAACACCTTGGGCTCAACAGTTGCTTCATCTCCTTGACCATATGAAAATGCTGCTTCCCCACTACTGATGTTTCTTCCCTCTTGGAGGACACTCACCTGTGTAACTAACACTCTTGGCCTCTCTCTGCAGGATCATAGGACTTCAATACTAATCTACACCCTCTGGCTTTGATGCTATTGGTAATGAGGGTTTAATTTTGGCTTCTATCTGCCACCCCAAATGTTTCAAATTTGTCCAAATTCTCAGACAGAAAAGGAGGATACTTCTCTCACCATCTCAATACTCTTCTAATAATCTCACCCTCTCTCTCTCCCAGGCCACACAAACCCATTCTGTAGGTCAATGGTTGCAAACTTCCCTGATAAAGAGTCATTGGGCATACTTGTAAATCTCGCCGAGGAAAAAAGATTCAATAGGTCTAGGAGGAGGGTAGCGACTCCTGGTAATTTTTATCATTAGGGAAATTTGGATCCTGCCAATCACCCAAAGAGGTGGTGGGTGGGAGGGAAAGGACTGTCGAGAATTTAATAACAAAAAATAAAACTAAATCGGGCTGCCTCCTACTGTACAACTACTGTACATTCAGAGATGATATATTCCTCCCCCATGGGAGGGACTTACTCCCAGAGTGCCTCAACACACAACCCCCTTCCCCTATCACCTCTGGCCCCACCCCCACCCATCCACCACCAACGCCACTCTCTTTTGAAAGTCTTGAATTCAAGCAACCACCTCTGGCCACGTCCAACCTTTCCAATCCTCTCCCCCTCTGGAGCCCTAAAAGGGTAAGGCCAGTCAGGTCAGAACCTCTAACGTATTAATCCTACTGGTTTCCACAGTCCCTCACCATACCACCTTCCTATTCTCAACTTCTTCCACCGTTTAAGACTCCACTGTCTCCTCTGAGAACTCCTCAACAAAACTCCCACCCTGGTTAAACCCAACCTTCCACTGCACCCAAGCCAAAGAGCCCAGCAGGAGGAAAATCACAACCATTCCAAGACCAAGAATCTCAAGGGACACTCTACAATCCTAGTACATTTTCATAGTAAAGTCATTCTTCTTTCCTACTCTATCTAAACCTCTAATGCCTCTCCTCATCAACTAATGACCTTACTTCACAATTCATTAAGAAGAATTCAGAAGAATTCATGTTTCCACCATGGAATCCACTCTTCATCTGTAACTACACACCAAGCATTCTTTTGGTACAAGAGAGGGGTCTCTTGAGGGTGGGGCATGATCCCATGTACTCATACCTCCTTGCAGACCTCACTACTCCAGTGTAACTATTCTTCCCCAGGTCTTCCAAGACTGGCCTAATTCTATATCTAATGGTCAACTATCTATGTTCACGGTCTCCCTGAAGCACTGTTCCCCACTAATTTCACCTTCCTTCTGAAATCCTGTCTTTTCTTGACTTCCATGCCTGTCCTTCTGTGATTTTCTTCCTGTCTTCTAAGCACCTCTTCCTATAACTCACTCTAATGTTTGGAAGCCCTCAAGGCTCCATCATCTCCCTCTTTCCAGATGAGCTCATCACATTACAAGTTTTAAATACCTTCCCTACAGCCATGACTCCTACCCAAATTCCTTCCAGCCCAAACTTTTCCCCTGAATTTAGGGGAGAACTTATCTACTCAGCATCTCTACTTGGATGCCCAGCTAGATCTATTAGGTCATGTTTGAGCCCCTGGGACTCCCTGTCCTCCCTCTCAAACTTTTACTTCCCCAATCTTCCCATTTTAGGAAATGAAACCATCATTCAACCAGCCACTCCAGCGCAAACCTTAAGATTTCTTGATTCTTCTTTCCCCCTTTAGCTCCCTTCCAATCCATCTGCAACGTTCCAACACATTTCATCGCCTTGAATCACTGAAGCAGCCTCCGCACTGGTCTCCCTGCTCCCACATGCTATTCCTCCCACAGAAGCCCGAGGAAGAAGCATTTTAAAATTTAAGTTATATCACCTCCACTTTTCCAGGAAAGTAAAAAACAAACAAATCTCCACTGGTTTCCCCTTACCTCTGAATAAAATCCTAACTACTGACTGCCAGCCCTTTTCCCCCCACCTCTCCACCCTTTTCCCCCCTCACCAGCTGTTCAATCACACCACCTTCCTTTCAGAGGAGCTAAATTCATTCCCACCTAAAGGCTTTAATTCAAGCAGTTCTCTTAGCCTGGAAGGCTCCTCCTCAAGCACCTGATATAGTATCTGGCACAGAGTAGACACTCAACAAACACCTAGAAACAGCAAAGAACCTGGTGTATGTATTCTTGCTGGAGTAACAGAGTGCACCAGGGTGACTCTATTGGTAGGGAGTAAGAGGAAGAGTCAGGATTTTAGTCCCAGTGAGGTGGGAAGCTCCAAAGTTTTAAGGGGAGTATCATGACCAGATCTGTCTTTTGAAAAGATGCCCTTGGTTGCTGCATGTGTCCGTGGAGCAAGAGACCAGGGAGGAAGGAGGGAGACCAGAACTGGGGAGGTGGCCAGGCAGATGGAGAAGTGCGCAGATCTCACAAAATGGAGAGAATCCCACGACATTATCCAGATGCAGGTCTGTCCTCCACTTCTCCTCCAGTCACCTTTGTATCTCCAGTGCCCTGCAGGGCCTGGCGCAGAAACTGAAAACGTCTACTGACCATTTCTGTTGTTGGAAACGATTGAGAGAGGGTCCAGGAAAGTGGCTGGCACAAGACAGGTGTGGCAAAAAAGAGACAAATGGGAACCTAGCCCAACTCCCAGCATTTGCATTTACCTATGAAGAAAGAGCCCAGAGAGGAGTTTGCCCCAAGTTCCACAGCCAGTCAACGGGGGTGGTGGGGGTGGCCCGGGAGAGGGGCAGGGCTACAGCCAGAGGCCCTTCTCAAGGATCAAGGATCGTGGGAGGGGCCCCCCAAGTAGCACACAATAGGCTCTGTCCTATCCGGCTAAGCTCCATCCCCTCTGCCACCAGAGGTCCCTCTAGCTAAAAATAACTTCCTCACTGGCCTCAGGACAGCCATGCCAGCCCCAGAGTTTTCCATAGGTCCTGCAACTCCAAGAGCACAAGAGGGTCTAGTGCTCTAAGTTTTGGGTTATTTGGTCCCTGGGTTGCAAAGGAATTACAGAAGTTTCAGGAACATGTACCTAAGGCAAACCAAGAGGAAGACCCAATGCCTATTTTGAGCTTCAGTTCCTTCATCTGTAAAGTAGAAATAATGATCTCCAACCTTGCTATGAGCCCTGAGGATTAAAGATGTGATGTGGGGGGCACCTGGGTGGCTCAGTCGGTTAAGCATCTGACTCCTGATTTCAGCTTGGGTCATGATTTCACGGTTCATGAGTTCAAGCCCTGCATGGGGCTCTGTGCTAGCAGTGTGGAGCCTGCTTAGGATTCTTTCTCTCTCTGCACCTTCCCTGCTCATGTTCTCTCCCTCTCTCTCTCTCAAAATAAATAAATAAACTTAAAGAAAATAAAAAGATGTGATATGGGCAGGTTCTGGTATAAAATGCCCTTTCTGATGGGCGCTTCCTCCTCCAATCCTATCCACCCAAGCTCCCCAACTTCCAAATGCAGCCTTTTCTCCTTCCACACAACCCAATGCTCTCAATCCTGACTGGCTGATCTCTCCACAGTATGAGCTCAGGCACTGAAGTGACCTTGACTTAACCTTTCTGGCTTTCGGTTGTATGGGACCAACGGTCTATTATGTCCACTTGATAAGCTACTATTTCCACAGAATCTTTGCAACTACATCCTACTAGTGCCTCAGTTTCTTCCTATCATGGGATAAAGTCCACCTTCAAAGATTATCTTGTAAACACACACAAATCAGTGGATACACTCCAAGTGCTCCATAAATACTGATGCCTTCCTCCAGGTTTAATGGTGTCTTGAATTTACTTTAAAAACTGCCAGCAGCCTGAACAGATTCGTGCTGAGAGTTCATTAGGTTTGTTCCAAGTGTGTTCACTTATACACAGCAGTGAAAAGGTGTGCAAACAAGGCCTACGGTTCAAATCCTGCTAGACCACCTCGCAGCTGTTAAGATCCTGAGCAAGGTTATCTTTATTCCTGTGTCTCAGTATACTCATCATAAAATGAGAAACAGTCCCTTCCCTAAAAAGTCGTGAGAACAAAATGAATTAATCTACAATAAAGGTAGAAGGTGGTGCCCATTCCCGGTAAACATTAACTATCAGTTTATCAACTTGATAAACTGCAAGGATTTTTCTAAGCATTCCAAGTTGCCTTCGAGATTCTCTGCACGACTGTCCCTGTTGCAGGAGAGTAACCCCAGAGGCTGAGTAACGAACTCAAAGTACCCTGTGAGTGGACTAGTGTCGACCTCAGGCTCGCTCTCCAGGCCTCTTCTCCCACGCCTGAGGGACTCCACTGCCCTCGCCTTCCCTACAGGAGGCCCAGAGAGGAATGGGCACTTGTCCAGATCCACCCAGCTGGCCAAGGGGCCGATCCACACCAGCTGGCAGGATCGTGGCCTTCTGAAGTAGGTCCCAGCAGGTGCCAAACGTCCCAGGCCACTGCCAGGTGCGCGCGCCCCGGCAATTCCAGCCTCTTCCGAGCGCTACACGCCGCCAGTTGGCGGTTCCGCAGCCCGCGCCGCTGCACCGGGCCTCGCGCGGCACTCCGGGACTTGTAGTCCCTGGCCGCCTCTAACGACCCGCTCACTGCGACGTGAGAACTCCAGCCCCCAGGTGGCATCGCGCGGCCACGATCGCGCCGAGCCAGCGATTCAAGGGGTCCTGAGAACCCCGCGTGGGCCCCGGGGCCGCCTCCCCAACGAGCCCCCCAGCGAGCGCGGAGTCGACCCGGCCGGCTGCATTCCTGGAACTCACCGACTTTGTAGGGCAGTTTGTCCGACATGCTGGCAGTGCTTCCGCACAGTGATGCACACGGGCGAAGGGGTTTGCCTTGGGGTTACAGACTCGCACAGGAAGGGCGGTGCTGAGCAGGAATCTGTGCGTGGCGCCGGCGCCTTTAAATAAGTCCCTCTAGTTTGCATATTCATGATCCCGCTAGAGCTGAGCGGTTCGGGGCGGGACCTAACGTGCGGGGGCGGGGCCGGAACAGACTTCGATTCCTGCCGCGGAGAAAAACCGATTTTGTCCGCGCTGGGTTTGGAAGGGAGCTCAGGGAGAGGCCGGAGAGCAAACCTGAGGCTGTTCTTTCTTTCATTCGTTCAGCCAGGAAATCCGAAGTCAAAATTGAGTGGAACTGCCGTTCTAACCAATTCACTTTCCTGAGCTGCAGTTTCCTCTTTAGTAAAATAGACCAAATGATACCTACCGCACAGATTATACGTAAAGTTGCGATATGTCAAGTACCTAGCACATCCCAGATCTTCCACCTTGCTCCCCTCCAGGTAATCACTATCCTGCTTTAGTATCAGGTAAATTTGTATGCATTTTAGTACTTTTACTACATATGTGTAAATCAAACGTTTCATAGAATTCTTTCTGTATTTAAGACCTTTATATAAATGTACCATACTGTACTTAGCCTTATGCAGCTTGCTTTTTTCTGTCAATATTATATTTGTACGGGGGCGCCTGGGTGGCTTAGTCGGTTAAGCGTCCGGCTTTCGCTTAGGGCATGATCTCGCGGTTCGTGGGTTCGAGCCCCGCGTCAGGCTCTGTGCTGACTGCCAGCTCAGATCCTGGAGCCTGTTTCAGTCTGTGACTCCCTCTCTCTCTGACCTTCCCCTGCTCACGCTGTCTCTCTCTCTCCTAGAAATAAATAAAAACATTAAAAAAAATAAATAAATAAATTCATTACAAGCAATAAAATCAGAAAATTTTAAAAAAATATTAATTTGTACGAGTCATGTATATAGCTTAAATGTATTTATTTTTGCTTTTGCTGCCAGATAGTATTTCATTGTATACATTCCATGATTAATTTATCTGTTTGCTCAAGTTATATACAGTCTATCGCTATTGCCTACATGGAGCAATGGACATTTCTGTACTTGTCTTAGTGCACATGCGTGGGTGTCTCTGGCGCAGAAATATACCTAGAAGTGGAGTTTATGGGCTGATATATTTGTAGCTTTCCTAGATATTGCCAAATTGCTTTCCAAGGTAGTTTCACGGTTTATCTTCCCACCAGCAGTATCCGAGAGGGCCTGTTTTTCCGCATCTCATTCACCTCTTGTCATCCTAACAAATTTTTGTTGACCTGGTGGGTGTGAAAAATGTATCTCCCTGTGGAGATAACTAGCCACCTGAAAACCCTTTAACATCTTTCAGAAAACCCCAGCCACACTCCATTCCCCAGTTGCTGTCCATTTTCTTCCTCCCCTTCTCAAACTTTTTCAGGGTTGCCCCTTTCTGGATCTGCACTTCTACACCTCCCACTCAGTTCTCAGCTATGTGGCCTTTACCCCTAGGCTCTGCTGAAATTTCTGCAGCTGAAAGCATCAGGGATCCTGGCTAAATCCAACAGATGTGCCTCAGCGTGCATTCCCACCTCCCTGCAGCGCACACAACATGCCCTTGGCTTCCACTTTCCTGTTTCACAACGTGCCCTCGGCTTCCACTTTCCTGTTTTTCCTCCCCATAGTTTTTCTTGCTTACTTAGGTCCTTTTCTGACCTTAGCAACTTCCTCCTTCTCTAGTGCCCTTGAGGACTGATGTTTCTTTTTCCTCTTACTCTGCTCTTTCCTATGCTATCTCACCCACATTTGTGGCTGTTGTGACCACTTCTATCAAGTTGGTGCATGTGTCCATAAAACACTGCCCTATGTGTAAATGAAATCATTCTGTATATATTTTTCTGCAACTTTCTTTTCTCTCAACGTTGTTTTTGAGGCATTCGTGTAGATGCTGTACTATGGTTCATTTATTTTCTGTATCATCCATTGTATGAATATACCACAATTTACTAATTCATTAAATTGTTGATGGGTGGGGCGCCTGGGTAGCTCAGTCGGTTGAGCATCTGACTTATGCTCAGGTCATGATCTCATGGTTGGTGAGTTTGAGCCCTGTGTAGGGTACTGTGCTGACAGCTCCAAGCCTGGAGCCTGCTGCTTCATATTCTTTGTCTTCCTTTCTCTGCCCCTCCTTTGCTCGTACTCTGTCTCTCTCTTGAAAATAAATGAACATTAGAAGTAATAATAAAAAAAAGAAAAAAGAAAAAAGAAAATAAAAGTAATAATAAATTGTTGATGGACATTGAGTTGTTTTTTCTACTACAAAAAATACTACTATAACATTCTTCAGATATGCTCATGTCCGACTTAACTAGGTATTATTAATCTGTTTCCCAAAGTGGTTGCATCATTCTATACTCCCACCAACTTTAGATAAAAATTCTTGTTCTAACCCCTTACCGGTACATCCTATTATCAAATCATTATATTTTGCCAACCTGGCAGGTATGAAATGAGCTCTCATTGTGGTTTTAATTTGTATTTCTGTGACTACTAATGAGGGTGAGCACCTATTCATATGCTATTTATTAATATGCATCCTTTCTCTGTAAAATTGCATTCACCATTTAAAAATAGGTGGTTGGGTTTTTTCAATTAACAGGAATTCTTTGCACAGTTTAATCATATGTGTTGCAGCTATCTTTCTCTGGGTTTGTAGTTTGTCTTCTCACCCTCTGTGTTGTTTTTTGATAAGTAAGAAATTCTTAGTTTTAATGTAATAAAATTTCTCTTTTCCCTTAGGGTTAGTGGGAGATTTTTGTCTTGTTCTCAGAAATCTATATATCCCAAGGTCCTAAAGAATTTCTCCTGTACTGTCCTCCCAGTTTTATAATTGAAATATGTATGTCGTAAGAGGTAGGAATTCTGTTTCATTTTTTCCCCCATCCGGATAAGCAGTTGTCCCAGCACCACTTGTATCCTTCCCCCAGTTGCCTATAGCACCATCTCTGTCATTGACTAAATGTCCATAAATACGTGGTTGTTTCTGCCCACTCTATTGTGATCCATTGATCTATGCCAAATATACCCTGTCGAAATGACTAAAGCTTTATAAGAAAGCTTTCTATTTATTTATTTTTTTTTTTAAGTAGGCTCCATGCCCAATGTGGGGGTTGAACTCATGACTCTTAAGATCAAGAGTTGCAATACTCTACTGGCTGAACCAGCCAGGTGCCCCTAAAGCTTTACAGTAAATCTTGATAGCTGGTAGGGGAAGTCCCCCACTTCATGTTCTTCTTCAAGAGTATACAATTTGTGGGGCACCTGGGTGGCTCAGTCGGTTAAGCGTCTGACTTTGGCTCAGGTCATGATCTCACGGTTCGTGGGTTCAAACCCTGTGTCGGGGCCTGTGCAGACAGCTAGCTCAGAGCCTGGAGCCTGTTTCAGATTCTGTGTGTCCCTCTCTCTCTGAACCTCCCCTGCCCACGTTGTCTGTCTGTCTGTCTCTCTCTCAGAAATAAGTAAAACGTTTAAATTTTTCTTAAAAAAGAGTATAAAATTTGTAAACAGAGATATACACAGAACTTAAGTATAATACAGATGAATTCTGACAAATACATACATCCATGTAATCTATACTTCAGAAAGATAAAAGACTCTATGAGGATAAGTTTTTTTTAAAGTTCACATGGAATGGATGTATCACACAGGTTTTTACATTTTTTCACTATTGAACTGCCATGAGAGGCACCTGGGTGGCTCAGTCGGTTGAGCGTCCGACTTTGGCTCAGGTCATGATCTCACAGCTCGTGGAGTCAGGCTCTGTGCTGACAGCTCAGAGCCTGGAGCCTGTTTCGGATTCTGTGTCTCCCTCTTTCTCTGACCCTCCACTGCTCACGCTGCCTCTCTCTTTCTCAGAAATAAAAAATAAACATTAAAAAAATAGAACTGCCATGAGTTGTTCATTCATGCACAGCTTCCTATATATTTTGGATCATTCCCTAGAATTTGGAATAACCTGATCAAAGGACATAAAGCATTTTTAAGGCTTCTCCGATTTTATTGCCATATTTTCTAAATATTATCTGTGGTGTCTGAGTGTATGGTACTACATGCTTACCAGCACTTATATTATCCTTATTTTGTTTTGGGTTTGGGGTTTTTTTTTGGGGGGGGGGGGTTGGTAATTTAATAGATGAAAACGATATATTGTTGAAATTTCTGTCCCATTGGAGTAAAAGTTTCCTGCTCCATAATGAACCTAGTGAGAATAACCCACGGAAAGTTTCTGACAGTCTATCTGTCTGTGCATTATAGTGTGAGATACTTTATATTCCTGTTTGTTTCTTCAGAGTGATTTCCATTCCCCTTTCACGGTCATACTTCTCTGGTGGTGATAACTTCCACTTGTTCCTGTCTCAACTTTGCTTATCAGGTCTCACAGTTCATTGTTGACCCTCCTGCTGTGAACCTAAGGGAGGCATATCACCTTTCTGAGCCTTGTTTTCCTCTACTGTAAAATGGGAATGAGAGTATCAACCTAGAGGGTTCAAGCTAATCAGAAAGCATTTTACCTTCACATGGATATATCACTTTATAGGTTACAAAGCACTTAGGAGTCCATTTTCCCAAGCTGGAAAATTAGTAACTTTTTCTGTTAAACAGATACATTATATGAAATGTAAAAAATATAGAAAAGAGTAAGAAAGAAACAAACTAATTCAGAGAGATGACTATTCAGAAATTATGAGTATTATCATTTTAATAAATTTCCTCCTGGTCTCTGTTCATTACATATACATGTTTTCTATATCTGAGATCATATTGTATAGACTTTCCTTTTTTTTGGTAAGTAGGCTCCATGCCCAGCATGGAGCCCAAGTTGAGGCTGGAACTCAAGAGTTAGAGTCTTAACCGACTGAGCCACCCAGACACCCCTGTACAGACTTTCTTCTGCCTCTTTTTTTCTACCTAAAATTATCTTATCACATGAGCTAACTTCATAATACTCTCAATTTATGCCTGGTTGTATTCAAAGTCCTTTGTAAATGGCAGCTTATAAGCTGTAAATAGCAGCTTAATAGTTATTAAGTTATGAGGATTAATAATAATAATTCTTTTTTAATTTTTTTGATGTTTTATTTATCTTTGAGAGAGAGAAAGAGACAACATGAACAGGGGAAGGTCAGAGAGAGAGGGAGACATAGAATCCGAAGACAGGCTCCAGGCTCTGAGCTAGCTGTCAGCACAGAGCCTGACGCAGGGCTCGAATCCACGAACTGTGAGATCCTGACCTGAGCTGATCGAGCCACCCAGCGCCCTGATAACAATAACACTATATAGAAGTAGGTTTTCCTCATATTGCAAATGAGGAAACTGGCACAGAGAGGTTAAGTAACTTTCCCTTGATTACTTGTTAACTACAAGTAGAGGAACTAGAATTCAACCCCGGTGATCAGACTCCAGAATCTGTTCTTAATTCCTATATAATGCGGTTTCTCTTATTATAGAATATTCCACTCTATGGATATAGCACAGTTTATGTAGCCGGGCCTCATTGTTTCAGTTTCCCTGTTACAAGTAAGACATTAATGTGTCCTACCTCTGTTATATTCACACTCACAGAAATAAAATTGCTTGCTTAAGAAATACCGAAATTTGTCAAAGTCTTGATCCAACTTGCCAAATTACCCTCCAGAAATTTGGTTCCTTCCTATTTTTGATACTCTATAAAACTGGGTATAATTATGATATTTCATATATTTTCT
This sequence comes from Hyaena hyaena, assembly GCF_003009895.1. Taxonomy (NCBI): domain Eukaryota; kingdom Metazoa; phylum Chordata; class Mammalia; order Carnivora; family Hyaenidae; genus Hyaena; species Hyaena hyaena. The sequence continues at coordinate 1,027,532 of NW_024080948.1, read as the reverse complement.
GGAGCACCTGGGTGGCTGTCGGTTAGGCAACTAACTCTGGATTTTGGCTCAGGTCATGATCTCACAATTTATGAGTTCAAGCCCCGCATTGGACTCTGGACTGACAGAGCAGATCCTGCTTGGGATTCGTCCTCTCTCACTGCCCCCCCACCCCCCACAACCACCTTGGGCTCTCTCTGTCTCTCAAAAGAAATAAAAACTTTTAAAAACTACTTTAAAAATTAAATTAAGACAAATACATTCTAATTTATTGAGAGAAAAAACTTGGCTATATACTCTCCAATCATAAACATTATCCCTTTTATTTTTTTTATTTTTGAGAGGGAGACAGAGCTTGAGCAGGGGAGGGACAGAGAGAGAGGGAGACACAGAATCTGAAGCAGGCTCCAGGCTCCCAGCTATCAACACAGAGCCTGACCTGGGGGGGAGAGGGGGTGCTTGAACCCCCAAGCCACAATATCATACTTGAGGCAAAATCAGATACTTATCCAGCTGAGCCACCCAGGCACCCCTGGCATTATCCTTTTTCAAATTAACTTTTTATTTTGAGATCATTATAGATTCACATGCAGTTATAAGAAATAATACAGAGTGATCTCATGGTCCCCTTACCCTGTTTCCCTCAATGGTGACATCTTACAAAACTGCACAAAATCACAACGAAGATATTGTCATTGAGGCAGTCAAGGTACAGAACATTTTTTAAAGTTCATTTATTTTGAGAGGAGATAGCACGAGAGCAGGAGGGGCAGAGAGCAAGGGAGAGAGAATCCAAAGCAGGCTCCCACTGCCAGCGCAAAGCCCAATGTGGGGCTCATGAGATCATGCCTGAGCTGAAATTAAGAGTCATACTCTTAATCATCTGAGGCACCCAGGCACCGGGGTACAGAGCATTTCAGTCACCCAAGAATCCCTCATGTTGCCCCTCTTTGGCCACATCTACCTCTCTCCTGCTTCTATTCCCCAACCACTAATCTGTAGTCTATTTCTATAATTTTGTCATTTCAATAATGCTATATAAATGGAATCCTACACTCTATAACCTATTTGGATGGCCTTTCCCATCCAGATTCATCCAGGTTGCTGCATTTATCAACAGTTCATTCCTTTTTGTTGCTGAGTAGTATTCCTTAGTGTGGATGCACGAATTGGTTTATTTTTTTGAGAGAGAGACAAACAGACAGAATGTGAGCAAGGAGAGGAGTGGAGAGAGAGGGAGACACTGAATCTGAAGCAGGCTCCAAGCTCCAAGCTGTCAGCACAGAGCCTGATGTGGGGCTCGAACCCACAAACCATGAGATCATGACCTGAGCTGAAGTCAGATGCTCAGACAACTGAACCACCCGGGCACCCCTGTTTGTTTGCTTGTTTGTTTGTTTTTTAATCGAACAGATGATGAGTTCTGTCTTTTGCTTTTTCTGATATTAATTAACATCATGAGGTTTTTCTTCTTTGGATTGTGGTAGATTATACTGATCAGTATAAAAATATATTGATTTGATATACCACATATTAATGTGGTAGATTATATTGATCAGTATAAAAATATCAAACCAGCTTTGTACCCTTGGAATAAGCCCCACTTGACCATGGTGTACAGTTCTTTACAATTATTGATGAATTATATTTGCTAATACAGTTTTAAGATTTTGCCCAAAAAAGGAATTTTGCATTTATATTTATGAACGATATGGAGCTATGCTTTTCTTTGTTTGTACTGACTTTGTCTAATTTTGGTATCAAGATAATATAGTTTCATAAAATTAATTGGGAAGTGTGCCCTTGTCTTTGATTTTCTGGAAGAGATTGGGTAGAATTGATATTAATTCTTCTTTAAAACTTTGATAGAATTCTTCAATGAAATCATCTAGGCCTGGAAATTTCTTTCTTGAGAGTTTTTAAATTATGAATTTAATTTTCTTAATAGTTATAGGGTTATTCAAATGACCTGTGTTGAATGAACATGGTAGTTTGTGTTTTTTGAGGAGTGAGCCATCTTGCTGAAACTGAATTTATGTGTATAGTGTTATTTGTAGAACTCCCTTATTATGCTTTTGCGTCTGTATGGTTGACAGTGATGTCCCTGTTTCATTCCAGATATTAGTAATTTGTCTTTTCTCTCTTTTTTCTTTGTCTGCCTTCCTAGAGGTTTGTCAATTTTACGAATCTTTTCAAAGAACTGGCTCTTGGTTTCATTGAACTTCTCTATTTTCTGTTTTCAACTCATTTCTGCTCTTTTTTATTTCCTTCCTTCTTGCTTTGGATTTATTTTGCTCTGCTTCTTGTATGTTCTTGAGGTAGGAGCTTAGATTATTGAGTTGAGACTTTTTTCCTTTCTAATATATGCATTTAGTGCTATAAATTTCCCTCTCAGCAGTGTGTTAGCACAAATTTTAACATGTTATACTATTATTTTCATTAAGTTCTATGGGGTTTTTTTTGTTTCTTTAATTTACCTTGAGACTTCTTCTTTAACATAAAGAGTATTTACAAGGCTGTTGTTTAATTTCTAAGTATTTGGATGCCTTCCCATTATCTTTCTGTTATTGATTTCTAAGTTTGATTCCATTGTGATCAGAGAACACATTCTGTAGGATTTCAGTTATTTTAAATTTGTTAAATGTTTATGACTGATAATGTAATCAGCCATGGTATGTGTTCTTTGGGCACTGGAAATGAATGTGTGTTCTGCTGTTAGATAAGTATTCTACAGGCATCAAGTAGATATTGTGGTTGGTGATGCTCCTGAGGCCTTCTGTATCCTTGCTGATTTTCTGTCTACTTGTTCCATCAATTGTTAAGCGGTGTATTAAAATCTCCCAACTGCTGCGCCTGGGTGGCTGAGTTGGTTAAGCGTCCAACTTTAGCTCAGGTCACGATCTGGCAGTTCCTGAGTTCAGGCCTCTCATTGGGCTCTGTGCTGACAGCTTGGAGCCTGGAGCCTGCTTCAGATTCTGTGTCTCCCTCTCTCTCTGCCCTTTGCCCACTCTAGCTCTGTCTCTCTCTCTCTCAAAAATAAATAAACATTTAAATATTTTTAATAATAAAATAACAAAATAAAATCTCCCATCGATCCCAGGTTTCAGCACCAAAAAAATCCCAAAGAAACAAACCAAAAAAAACCCCTCCCAACTGTAATTATGGATTTGTCTATTTTTCCTCTCAGTTCTGTCAGTTTCGTTTTGCATATTTTGCAGCTCTGTTGTTTTGTTCATATGGATTCAGGATTGTTTTGTCATCTTGATGGACTGACCCTTTCATCTTTATACAGTGGGGGAGAAATATTTTTAAAACTCAGGGAGGGGGAGGGATTCCTGATTAGGGATTCCACCTGGGGGTGGAAACTAGGCTCCCTATAAGGTTTATGAAGGGAGGGTATGATCAGTTTTCTTTTTACATTTACTATCAGAATGATAAGAATTAAAAAGTATGTTAACTGTTGGTTATCTCTTGTGGGGTTATGGGGAAGCAGGCCCCTCATACGTTGCTTTTACTGTGTTTCATTGGCCCAACTTTTATGGGCAACAAGATTTCAAACACATGCCCTTTGACCAAACAGCTCCACTTCTTTGGAATTTATCTCAATTAGCTTTTACCATAAGCACATGGTAAAAGCCAAAGATCGAAAACAGTCTAAATGACCTTCAGTAGATTTGTTAAATAAATAACGGTACAGTTCAAATGGTGGATTACTGAGATGCTGTCGCTTTTTCAAAGGGAGATATGGGGGCATCTGGGTGGCTCAGTTGGTTAAGTGCCAGACCCTTGATCTCAGCTCAGGTCTTGATCTCAAGGTCTTGAGCTCAACCTCTCACCCCCACACCCCACCCCCTGCACTGTGCGTGAAGCATACTTAAAAAAAGGTTTTAATCTATTATGAAATGATCAATCTTCAAGATAAAATGGTAAGTGAAGAAAAAAGAAAGCAACATACAGAACAGTGTGTCTATGTCATTATTTGTTTAAAAGAGAAAAAACACACAAGTATTTGCCTATATATATAAAAAGAATAATCAGGCTGAATATACAAACAACTAACAGCACTTCCTGGAGGGTCCCCCACCCATGCCCACTCCACTCAGGGTCATAGTATCCAAATAATTGCTGCCAGACAGGCTTTCTCCCAGACCAGGCGCCAGCCTAGGGTTCTGGGGAGGCTGCAGGGCACCCTAAATAATAGGCAGAGACAGGCCAGACCCTGCAGCCAGCCACACTGCCTGCCCTTTGAACCTGCCCTTTGGGTGTTTGCTTTTGTAAACACTTAGATCTCTAGCTTGGAGGGCGGAGAGGGGTGGAGAGGGAAGGAGTTGGCCCATTGGTTGAGGGGCCCTCTGGCTTGCCCTTATTCCAGAGTCTAGCACTTAGACTCTGAATTAATTGGAGGCTGCAGGATGGGGGATTGGGGTCCAGATCCTGAAGATGTCCATTGATGGGGATGAGACAGAATAATGCAGTTCTGGGGAGACCCCTCCCACTCTCCACCCCTATCAGGGTATCTCCCCACCTCCTCAACTCCTTTCATGACCCTCCTTCCAGGCTCTCTCAGATTTGTAAATGAAACTTGGGTGGGTGTTGATGTCACTGCTGGGCATTGGAGTACAGAGCTGGGGGATTTCTTGAAGAGCTTGGAACAGGGCTTCCCCAGAACTCCCCCTCCATCATTCTCATCCTACAACGCTCTGTCAAGGATGGTGAGGCGGCCTGTGAGAGTCCCAGGAGCTGGCTGTGCCCACCCACAAACAGGCTTCTTCCCTTGGAGGAGCCCCTCAGACTCAGATTAAGGGTGTGTGCAACTATATATCATGATGTTGAAATCCTCTGATTCTGTGTCTGACCCATTATTTCCAAGAGGGTCAGGAATGTATCTGGTTTTGCGCACTGCTGTATTCCCAGTGTCCAGCTCAGTGTCTGGCACACAGAAGGCACTCAATATTTGTGGAATGAATTAATGCTCTCAGATGTTGGCCCAGGAGGCCACCTTGTGGTATCCTTGGCTTCGGCCCACAGACCTGACTATCCTCTGGGTGGGGATCAGGAGCTCTGCAAAGCTGGGTCTTTAACGTCCCCAGCTGAAGCTGGAGCCTTCCCACTTGATGTTTTCTTGGGTCAAAAAAAAATGTTTTCTAGACTCTGGTGCACTAGAGCCTGGGCTTCCATGATGCTTTTATTCCAACATTTACTGAGAGCTTCATCCAGGGACCCTAGTAATCCAGTGGTCTGGGATACTGCCACTGCCTTTCATTTCTTAGCTGAGTCTTTCCCTCCTGGAGAGATAGACATTATCTAAATAATTGCACAGAGGAATGCAAAACGGACAGTTTGCTCTGAGAACTTGTAACAGCTGTGCCCGGCCCTGTCTGGCCAAGGGTCAGGAAAGCTGTCCTAAAGTGAGATCTAAGGGAGGAGGAGTTCAGCAGACAAAGAGGGAGGGAAGGTGAGGGGGGAAGGCAGCTCCTGCTAGTGAGCTGTAAAAGTCCCCTCCTGACCTGGCTACCCCTCTGCCAGCTCTGTTAGCTGGCAGTCCTGTAAGGTCAGCTTCTATCTGGTAGCCAACCTTTACTCCATACTTCCAGGAGAGGGCACCCTGCTCCTAGGTTTGGCTTCTGTCTACTGCATTCCAGCTATCTTCTATAGTTAGTTTATTGCTCCCTCTTGAAGAAACTAATGCTCAGAATTGTGATGGATATGGTTCGTTGTCCGTTGACTGGTTTTGAGGGCTTTTAGCCCTGGAGCCATCTACTCTGTTGACAGCGACATTCACGATAATGATACTAGTTGACATGTTTAAGCGTTTCCTATGCTCCACTCTGTACGTTAAATGCTGCAATGACACCTGTTTTACAGATTAAAAAGACAGGCTTATCATGGGCAGTTGGCCCCAAATTAGGAAGCACTGATGACATCTGACCCTTGCACCCCTGCTGGTAAACACTGTGCTCTTCTGTTTTCCCATCTTGCTCTTCCCTCTACCCAGCCACACGCCGGAGAGTGCCAGATGCTAGATGTGAGGAAGACACAAAGAGGAACAGTTCAACGACCCTTTCCTCTGGGGCTCCATCTTAATGAACATGTGTGTGTGTGTGTACACATAAATGTAGTCATATAAACCCTCACACACATATTCATTCACACATATGCGTTTTTCCCACCACACACAGATACACACATATTCACACACTGTCACATCCTCACATATATTCAGACAGCCATATAATTAGGTGTTAGACAAGGATTGACCTGTGCTTTAACTGCCAGAGCCCTGGGACCCAAGGTTCAGCCAGTGAGCTGTGAGCTGTTTATAACACCCTTTCCTTCCTCTTCCCTTTTCTTCATTCCAGAAACATTGCTGGCTACCCACTTCAGGGCAGGCTACTGGAGAACACAGATGACTCAGACCTGGCTCCTGCCCTCAAGGAACTTTCTAGCCCTGGGGAAGAAAGACTCCTCAAGAACTGCCACATAGACCATGGATACCAGGCCACATCTGAACAGAGCGACCAGAGTGGAGGGAGAGGATGGTGTAACAGCCTAGGTGCTGTGGAGGTTTCTCAAAGGAAGAGGCACCCACCTTGGTCTAGAAATAGCCAGGCAGAGACAGCGGAAAGAGACCTGCCTTGATGTGGGGACATTGGCAAAGTCATGGCATAGTAAAAATGTATGTGTGTGTGGGGGGGGGGGGGTTGTTGGTGGTGGATAACAGCTAACATGATGACCTCTTTCAAACCCTCTATGTAGATAATTCTGTTTAACCCCCTCAATCCTATGGGATAAAAGCCATTATTGACTGCATTCCACAGAAAAGGAAACTGAGAGGAAAACCCAGCTGGTAAGCTGCATAATCAGGATCTGAACCCAGCTCTGCCTCGTTCCAAGGTGGAGGCTCATGGTCCCAGGGCTCTGCTGCTTCGGCTGTGGTCACTTCTGCTTCCCACACATATATGCCTTTCTTTTCTCTCCTTCTGGCACTAAGGAGGATGCTGACAGATGCAAAAATATAGCATCTCCCTCCCAACTCCTCTGAGGACACTGGTGCCTCCTTTACACAATGTGCCATTCTGCCCAAGAACTTCCCAGTAGCGTGCCCTTAGAGACCACACTGCTTTGTTTTGTTTTTGGCAGACAGTTTTGTGAAGTGTGGTGTAATGCCCCTAACTCCTTCACAGAGGACTGAATGTTCAGAAAGCCTGGACTCCCCCAGGGCAGCCACCAAATCTTGGGTTGCTCCACATCCCAGCCTCCAGCTTCAGGCCTGGTCCAGCTTCCTGGAATGGTAGTCCTTGGAATGTTTGCCTAGTAGATGATGTTTCTGATATTTTGAATTAGTTGCCCCAAAAAAGTATGAAATATAAATTAGTTGCCAATTAATTTTTTTAATGTTAATTTTTGAGAGAGACAGAGACAGAGCATGAGCGGGGGAGGGGGGCAGAGAGAGAGAGGGAGACCCAGAATCTGAAGCAGGCTCCAGACTCTGAGCTGTCAGCACAGAGCCTGATGTGGGGCTCAAACTCATGAACTGCGAGATCATGACCTGAACCCAAGGTGGACGCTCAACCAACTGAGCCACCCAGGCGCCCCAGTTGCCAATTTTTTTTTTTTTAATTGAAGGAGTTCAAATGGAAATCCACATTTCTAGGGTCTCTTGAAAAGAAAAAAGATCAGATCTGTCAACTGTACATTGTCATATAGCAATGGGTGGGCAAGCCAGATGTTAACTTCCCTCTTTAAGATGGGATATAAGTTCTCCAAGCCAACATATATCTTCGCTCATATCCTTCAGTTGTTCTGCCAGTCTGATCTCTGACTTACTTTTCTCAATAATCCAGAATCATCCCAATGAGCATTGGTTGACATTCTTATTTGCATAGTAGCCACTGACTTGCTTGCCACTATGCTAGATGTCCCCACATTTTAAGACTTCCTAAATTCCTGTGTTGATTATGATTTACCAATCTTCTAGTTGCCAACAAGGATCCTAAAATGTAAGCATTAATAATAACCCCTTAGGAGCAACTGGCTGGCTTAGTCTGTAGAGCATACAACTGTCTCTCTCTCTCTCTCTCTCTTAATATTATTTATTTATTTTTGAGAGAGACAGAGTGTGTGTAAGTCGGGGAAGGAGAAAGAGGGAGAGAGAATACCAACCTCAAGTACCTACACAGGGCTCAATCTCACAACCTTGATTTCATGACCTGAGCCAAAATCAAGGGTCAGATGCTCAACCAGTTGAGGCACCCAGGTGGCCCTAGAGGAAGCAGCTCTTGATTTCAAGGTTGTGAGTTTGACCCCCACATTGGATGTAGAGATTACTTAAAAAAAAAAAATCTTTATTTAAAAAATACATAACCCTGGGGACGCCTGGATGGCTCAGTCGGTTGGGCGTCTGACTCTTGGTTTCATCTCAGGTCATGATCTTGTAGTTCATGGGTTTGAGCCCTGTGTTAGGCTCTGTGCTATGTGGAGCCTGCTTGGGATTCTCTCCCTTCCCCTCTCTCCACCCTCCCTCCCCACTCACATACACACGAGTGTGCTCTCTCTCTCTCTCTCAAAATAAATAAGTAAACTTTAAATATATATATATAAACTCGAGCTTACAGGATGGATCCTTATAGCTTTCTTTTTTTTAACGTTTTATTTATTTTTGAGAGAGCACAAGAAGGAGATGGGCAGAGAGAGAGGGACAGAGGATTCGAAGCAGGCTTTGCACTAACAGCAGTGGAGCCTGATGTGGGGCTTGAACTCACAAACTGTGACATCATGACCTAAGCTGAAGTCATACGCTCAACTGACTGAGCCACCTAGGTGCCCCCTTGTAGCTTCGTTTTGAGGTGGGCAGGGCTGGAATTGTTACACATTTGACAGAAGAGGAAACAGGGATGAGTGCGTGCCTGAAGCATCACAGAGTCAGCAGCAAGCAAGTGCCTGGGGCTTGAATAGCTCACACAGAGAGGGAGTTTGATGTGCCAGGGGTCATGTGGTATGAGGATCAGATGATGAGGATTGTGCTCTGAGATCCTGGATCTCTTGGGGGTAGAGCTTGGCATCACTACCCTATGGTGGTCTGAGGCTAAATGTGGATAATTTTCTGCCCTGGCATCCTGTTATCTATCACTGTGTAACAAATCACCCATGCTTAGTAGCATAAAACAACAATCATTTATTATTATCTTTTGGTTTGGGGAGTTGATTGAACTCAGCTGGGCAGTTCTTGCTCTTGATCTCTTCTGTGGTTGCAGTTAGAGAGTGGCTGGACTGGTGCCATTTTGAAGGCTTACTCACACACATGGCTGTCACTTGATGCTAGCTGTCAGCAGGAAACCTGCACATGGCCTCTCTGTGTGTCCTGGGCTTCCTTCTAGGATGGTAGCTGGATTCCAATGGTGAATGTCCCAAGAGAGAGCAATGTGGGAATTGTGTCACCTTTTATTTGTTTAATTATTCTTTTTTTTAAGTTTATTTATTTTGAGAGAGAATGTGTGTGAGTGAACAGGGGAGGGACAGAGAGAGAATCCAAAGCAGGCTATATGCTGCCAGTGTGGAGCCCCCAACACAGGGCTCAGTCTCAGGAATGAGGAAACCATGACCTGAGCTGAAGTCAGAAGTTGGACGCTTGACTGATTGAGCCACCCAGGTGCCCCAATTATTCTTTAGAAACATTTTTTTCTAGCTTTATGGAGATAAAATTTGCGTAGAACATTGTGTAAGTTTAAAGTATAATGTGGGGGTGCCTGGATGGCTCATTTGGAGGTACATGAGACTCTTGATCTTGGAGTTGTGAGTTCGAGCCCCATGTTAGGTATAGAGATTACTTACTAAAAATAAATAATAAATAAACTTTTAAAATATACAAAGTATACAATGTGATGATTTGATATACATATACGTTATGAAATGATGACCCCAATAATAAGGTTAGTTAACTATTTGGTTACCATTCACCTCACATAATTGTCAGTAATTATTTTGCTATGGTGGTAATGGTGGTGATGAGAACCTTTAAGACCTATTCTCTTAAGAGCTTTCAAGTATACAATACAGTATTGTTAACTATAGTCACCATCTTGTACATTAGATCCCAGAACTTAATTCATCTTCTAACTGAAGTTTGTACCCTCTGACCAACATTTCCCCATTTCCCCCACCCCAGCCCCTGGCAACCACCAATCTACTCTCATTTTCTATGAGTTTGGCTTCTTGAGATTCCACACACAAGTAAGATGTGCAGTATTTGCCTTTCTCTATCTGACTTATTTCACTTATAATGCTCTCAAGTCCATCCATGTTGTCCCAAATGGCAAGATTTCCTTCTTTTTTGTGGCTGAATCATATTCTATTATGTGAGGAAAAGTGGCATATTGTTTCTTTATCCATTCATCCATTTGTGGACATGCGGGTGTTTCCATATCTTGACTACTGTATGTTATCACCTTTTATAATCTAGTCTTGGAATTTATATTGGCATCACTTCCACCATACTGTTATTCGAAGCAACCACAAAGACCCACCCAAGTTCTAGAGAAGGGCCATACACTACCATTTGATTGGAGAGTGGCAAGGTTCTCTTTATTTTATTTTTGAGAGGAAGAGAGAGCATGAGTGGGGAAGGGGCAGAAGGAGAGAAACAGAGAATTCAAAGCAGGCTCCAGACTCTGAGCTTGTCAGCACAGAGCCCAATGCAGGGCTCCAACTCATGAACCATGAGATCATGACCTGAGCTGAAGTCGGATGCTCGGCCAACTGAGGAGAGTGGCAAGGTTCTAGAAGAGCAGGAGGGATAGGAGATATTGATGTCATCATTTTTGATGTGATCATCTTTGAAAAATATACTCCACCACACCAGGAGGAGGGTAGCTCTGGAGTCAGATGTCTGTGTTAGAATCCCAGTTGTACTCTCATGGCTCTGAGTCTCCGTTTCCTCATCTGTCAAATGGGACTAATAATAGCACCTATTTCATGTGATTGCTGTGAGGATTGAATGAGACAGGGTCCCAAAGTACAAAGTAACTGGCACATGGCCAGTGCTTAGTTGTTCTCACTATTGTTGGGACAGGTCATCATGCTAAGCTCTGATGAGTATGAGTCACCTTGCCAGGCCACTGCCTGTTTTTGTGTGTGTGTGAGGAAGACTGAGGCATCAAAGTCCACAAGAATGTGGGATATGGCCAAGCCTATGTGTTAGATTGTGTGTATATATGTGCATGAGTGTGTGTGTTTGCCAAAAGGTGTCTGTCCATGTGTGATGCTTGGAAAAAATGAGAAAATATAGAAACAAAGAACGCTTTCAAACCTTCCCAGGAATGTTTGAATCAAATGAACCCTTGGGGACTGTGGCCTGATGGAAAGACAAGGCATACCAGGTGGAGAGGCAGGGAGAAAGGCCTTTCTGAGGTTCATAATCACACTTGGGCTGAGAGCCAGGGGCCCTGTTAGGGCCAATAGCTTCCCACACACGGTTGCCTTTTCAGCTTGGAGGACAGCTCCACATCTGGGCCCTCCTCCTCGTCATCCCTATTGCTATTAGCAGATAATTTGTTAATTCATTCAAATACATTTTTTTAGTCAACTAGTTTATTCTTTAAGATTTTATATTTTATTTCATTTCATTTCATTTCATTTCATTTTAGGGAGGGAGGGAGGGACAGAAGGAGAGAGAGAGAGAAAGAATCTTAAGGAGACTCCACACTGACTGTGGAGCCTGATCACACAACCATGAGATCATGACATGAGCTGAAACTGAGAGTCGATAGTTAACCAACTGGGCCACCCAGGTACCTCTTAAGTTTTTATTTTAATTCCAATTGGTTAACATACAAAATATGGAACATTTTTCAGGGTGCCTAGGTGGCTCGGTCAGTTAAGTGTCCAACTTTGGCTCAGGTCATGATCTTGTGGTCCGTGAGTTCCAGCCCTGAATTGGGCTCTGTGCTGACAGGTCAGAGCCTAGAGCCTGCTTTGGATTTTGTGTCTCCCTCTCTCTCTCTGCCCCTCTCCTGCTCATACTCTGTCTTTCTTCCTCAAAAATAAATAAACATTAAAAGTTTTTTTTTTTTTAGAATATGGAACATTTCACAAATTTGTGTGTCATCCTTGTACAGGGGCCATGCTAATCCTCTGAGTATCATTACAGCTTTAGCATATGTGCTTCCGAAGCAAGTCATTCATTCAAATATTTATTGAACACCTAATATGGGCCAGGAACTATGCTGGAGGCTGGGGATAAAGCAACGAACAAAGCCCCTATCCTAGAGGAGCTCGTGTCCTAGTTGGTTGAGGTATTATATCCATAAACCATAACCATATATCACGGACAAATGTCACATCAAGTGGTGGTAAATGCCATGAAGAAAAATCAGAGGGATGGGTGTGACTCGGGAAGAGAGAGATACTCTAGAGAGAAGGTCAGGGAGACCTCTTGAGCAGAGAACTGAGTGTCTGGGGGAAGACATTTTGGGCAGAGGCAACAGCAAGCACCTTGGATGAGAATGTGCCTGGTATATCCCAGGATCAATGAGGAGGTCAAGGAGGTTGCAGTGAAATGAATTAGGGGCAGAGGGGAAGAAACTGGATCATAAAGCTGCCAGGAGATGGGGAACCATGAGCTTCAGCAGGGGAGGCCGACTCTCCTTCCTCTCCTTTGCCTTCTCCACCACCCTCACTTGTTCCTTTCCTGCCGCTGCTGTGCCAATTTACCGTGGAATGGTGACCTAAAACAACCGAAATATATTGTCTCAGATTATGGAGACCAGAGTCCCAAATCAAGGTGTCAGCAGGGCCACATTTCCCCCCAAAGGCTCTAGGGAATAATCCTTTTTTGCCTCTTCCAGCTTCTACTGGCTCTGGGAGTTCACTGGTTTATGGCCATATCCCTCCAATCTCTGTCTCCATCTTTGTGTGGCCTCTTCTTCTCCCTCTGTCTCTTCTCTCTTCTCTTCTCTTCTGAGGATGCTTGTCATTGGATTTAGGATTTAAGCTCATCTCAAAGTCCTTAACTGAACTGTACCTGCAAAGACCTTTTTCCCAAGTAAGGCCACAATCACAGGTTCTGGAGTTAGGATGTGGGTATATCTCTTGAGATGTGCAGTGTCTAACCCACTGCACTTCATTCATCCAGGATCTAAGGCAGAGGCAAGTAGGGCCTCTGTGGCTCTCGGCTTCCACCTTTGTAAAAGTGGATGATAGCATAGTCCTAGAGTGATCAGGAAGGAAAGATGGTGTCGTGGATTTAAAAAAAGTGTTCTATAGTGCCCCACACATGTAGGTGCTCAATTTTGAATTATTATTTAGGGGATGTCCCCCATAAAATTAGTCACTTTATCAAGTTTCTTGAGCTTCTGTTGAGTGCAGAGCCTCTACTAGGCACCATGGGAGTCAAAAAGGAAGGGGCAGACCCAACATCAGATCCCCCTCCTGAGGCTGCTCTGGTTGGCAGAGAGTACCTGCCACCCTCACCCTTTGTGATAGTTAATTTTATGTGTCAACTTGGTTAGGCTGCAGGGTGTCCAAAGTAAACATTATTTCTGGGTGCCTCTGTGCTTTTTTGGATGAGATTAGCATTTGGATGAGCAGACTCAGTAAGGTAGAAGGTCCTCCCCAATGTGGGTGGGCACCATCCAATCCATTGAGAGCCTGAATAGAACAAAAGGCAGAGGAAAGCAGCATTTGTTCATTTCCTGACTTCTTGTTGAGCTGGGACATTGATCTTCTCCTGCCCTTGAACTAAATTACACATTCAGCTTTCCTGGGTCTCCAGGTTGAAGATCATGAGATCTTCTTAGTTTCCATAATTATGTGAGCCAATTCTTCAAGATAAATTTCTCTCTCTTTTTTTAACATGAATGAATCTCAGATACTAAGCTTAGTGAGAAGCCAAGTAAAAAAGAGCAAATTTGCTCTTGAACAGGCAAAACTAATTTATGTTTACAGAAACCAGAATTGGTTGTTACTTGGGGCACCTGGTGGCTCAGTCAGTTATGTGTCCTACTCTGGGTTTCAGCTCAGGTCATGATCTTGTGGTTTGTGAGTTCAGGCCCCGCATCAGGCTCTACACTGGCAGTGTGGAGGCTGCTTAGGATTGTCTCCCTCTCCATCTCTCAGCCCCTCTCCAGCACATTCTTTCTCTCTCTCTTTCAAAGTAAATAAACTCTTTGAAATTTAAAATTTAAATTTAAAAAGAAAGAAAGAAAGAATAGTAGTTACTTTGGCAGAGGGATTGAGGACTCTCAACTAGGAAGGGACATGAAGGAGCCCATCTAGTGGTCTGGAAATAGTGTGGGTAGAGGTTACATGGGTTTAACAAAAGTAAAAATGCATGAAGCCAGACGCTTAGGTGAGTTTTATTTACTTACCTGTTTGTATATCACAATCACAATTTAACAAGACTGCCAGTACCAAATGTTGACAAGGATGAGGAGTACCAGGACTTCTCATGCTTTGCTGGTAGGGGAGGAGTAAATAGCTATAACCTCTCTGGCGACCCATTTGGCAATAACTTGCAAAGTTGAAGTTGTGTGTGCCCTTTGACCCACCAATTCCATTCGCAAGTCTGTATCTGAGAAAATATCACACGTGTACAAGAAGACATGTACAATATTGTTTATTGCATCCTTGTTTATAAATGCAAAATATTAGAGGCGACCTGAAGTGGGATACCCGGTTGGTCAGTTAGTTAAACATCTGACTCTTGGTTTCGGTTCTGGTCATGATCTCATGGTTCGTGAGATCAAGCCCCATATTGGGCTCAGCCTGATGGCACAGAGCCTACTTGGGATTCTCTCTCTCCACTCTCTCTGTCCCTCCCCTGATCATACTCTCTTTCTGTCTCAAAATAAATAAATAAACATTTAAAAAAAAAGAAGCAGCCTGAAGGTTCATCAACAGAATAATAACATGTGGTCCACTCATATAATGTAACTATACATACCAGTTGGGTTAGAGAGAAGAGGTAGAGAATCATAGGTAGTATCTCTAGGGGACTCAAAGATCAAGTCCAGGGGTGCCTGAGTAACTCAGCTGGTTAAGTGTCCTACTCTTTATTTCAATTGAGGTCATGACCTCACAGTTGTGAAATTGAATCCTGTGTCAGGCTGTGTTGAGTGTAGAGCCTGCTTGGGATTCTCTTCTCTCTCTGTCCCTCCCCTGTGCTCGCTTTCATACACACACTCTCTCAGAATAAATAAATAAACACTTTTCATAAATAAATAAGCAAAATGATAGGATATAAAAAAAAGATCAAGTCCATGCTCTATTTTAGACATAATGAGACTGATACCCATAGAGGATGACTGATTTGTCCAGGGCCACACAGCAAATTAATGAACAAGTCAGATTAGGCCCTGGGTTTTCTTACTCCCAATCCAGTACTCCTCTCTACAGGTAGAAAAGGATATTACTTATAATCTCTGTTCAGGGAACTTCCTTGGGGGCCTGAAGCAGCCCCAAACTTGGGGAGGTAAGCACAATCGTGTTTTGGGTGTAGAGACACTCTGCCCGCAGAGATGGCCTATGACCAGTTCAAGGTCCAGCTGCCCCATCACAAATATTATGAAATTCACCACTTCTCTAAGACCAGGCCAGGATTTCTCAGGGGCCCTTAGCAGGTGCTACAACCAAAGGGAGTTGGGGCAGAGTGAAGATATGGTGCCAGACTTCCATGAAAACTCTCATCCCATCAGGATCTACATTCTCTTTCTGCCCTGGGCCCACCCCTGCCCTGCCTGTAACACTCCTGCACTCAGCCATCCCATCATGCATTAAGGTCCCCATCTTAGATGTTTCCTCTGAACTTCCTCTGATCTTCCTAGAATGTTTCCTTTCAGGGCCTCTGGACAAGAGTAAATGAGGGGCCCTGATTTGAGGTTGACTTTACTTGATGGAATGATTCTTTGTAAAATTTGTCCAGAGAGATATCCTAATCTTCACAGAGGTGTCATTATGGTGGCCTTGTCTCCCCTCCTGAGACTTCAGAAAGAGTACCACTTCCCCTACCATCCTCTCAAGCAGAGGCCTCTAATTTCCTGTCATCTCCATGCATCTCAGAACCGTCTCCACTCCTTAGTGTTCCTTGCACATTGTTGCTTCAATTTAACTGTCTGAGCCTCTCTCCTCAGTTGCAGAGTGGAGATGGTCAAAGTATTGCCAAAGAATGCTTTTGGTTGCAAGTAATAGAAAACCTGACCAATAGTAGGTTAGGGGACTTTGTCTTATAGGAAGTCTTGACACAGGGAGCTGCTTGTGTTGTTTCACTGGCTTAATGATGTCATATCCAGTGGCTCTGTGAGTCTGTTGGCCTTTTCCTCATGTTGTGACCTCACGGAATATGTTGTTTCGTAGATGACATCATGTCCATATTCCAGGTAGAAGTACAAAGAAAAGCAAAGGAATGAAGGATGATCAACCTGAATCTCTTCTTGGAAAGTTTATGTCACAGTGCCCTCTTTAGCTAGAAGGTAGCTAGATATTGATTAAATTAGTCACTAACAAACAGTATCCACACATCACATCAGCCTCTCCGGGATGATATGAGGATTACAAGAGCATAGTGCCACCAGAACAGCTAAAATGTAAAAGGCTGACCATATCAAGTGTTGATAAGAATGTGGAGCAGCTAGAACTCTCATACATTGTTGGTAGGAGAATAAATCGGCACACCCTCTTTGGAAAACTATTTGGCAGTGTATACTGAAGCTAAATATACATCTGGATTATGGTTCAGCAACACCCCTAGGTTTATATGTCCAAGAGGAGTAAATAAATACATCTACCAAAAGGCATGTACATGAGTGTTCATGGCAGGCTTCTTCTCTGAAAGCAATCCCAGTGCCTGTCCACAGCAGAACAGATCAACTGTGGGCTATTTATATAACAGGACACTGTGAGGTGCCTGGGTGGCTTAGTCGGTTAAGTGCCTGAATTCAGTTCAGATCATTCTCAAGGTTTGTGAGTTCAAGGCCCACATTGGGCTCTCTGCTGTCAGTGAAGAGCTGGCTTAGGATTTTCTGTCTCTCTCTCTCTCTCTGCCCCCTCCCACTCCCACTCTCCCTCTCTCAAAAATAAATAAACATTTAAAATTTTTAAAAATTAAAAAAATAAATTAAAAAAACCCAATGGGTTACTGCAAAATGAAAAGAGAGAGAAAGAGGTAGGGGTGCCTGGGTGGCTTAATCGATTAAGTGTCCAACTTTGTCTGAGGTCATGATCTCACGGTTTGTGAGTTTGAGCCCTGTTTTGGGCTCTGTTATGATGCTCAGAGCCTGGAGCCTGCTTCTGTTTCTATGTCTCCCTCCCTCTCTCTCTGCCCCTCCCCACCACTTGCACTCTGTCTCTCAAAAATAAATAAACGTTAAAAAAATTTTTTTTAAAAGAGGGAGAAAGAAGAGGAGGAGAGGGAGAAACTAATACCCTCAACAGTATGACTTGTTCAAAATCATGCTTCAAAGGCAGGCTTCAAGCCCAGGTATGGTGACTTCAAATCCTGTGCTTCTTAGAGGAAACAGGATCTCCAACCAGTAGGAATATAAATTAGGAAAACCTTCTTAGGGAGGTTTGGCAGGATCATTATTAAAAATGTAATGGCCTTTGATTCAGCAAGCTCCATCACAACCTACCCTAGGACACATATCTGTGTGGACAGAAAGAGGCATATGCAATGATATTCACTTTAGCATTGTTTGTAATGTAGGAAAATAGGAAACAATGCAAATATTCACCAATACAGTACTGAGGTGAGCTGTTGCATTTAGAAAGTCTTTTAGGAGTGCAGTGGGTAAACGTGTGGACTCTCAGTTCAAGTCTGGCTTATTCATTTTGATAATATACTTACCCTTTCTAGGCCTTCACTTTCTTTCTTTAATACTTTTTTTTAAAGTAAGTTCTACGCCCAATGTGAGGCTTGAACTCACAACCCTGAGATCAAGAGTCACACACACTACCGACTCAGTCAGCCAAGTGCCCCACATTCTTTGCATTTTAAAGGCAAAGAAAGTGGGGTGCTTGGCTGACTGAGTCAGTAGAGAGTGTGACTCTTGATCTCAGGGCTGTGAGTTTGACCCCCACATTAGGTGTAGAGATTACTTAAAAAAATAAAATGGCACCTGGATGGCTCAGTCAGCTGAGGATCCGACTCTTGATTTTGGCTCAAGTCATGAGTTCACCAGTCATGGGATTGAGCCCCGCTTCCAGCTCCACAGAGCCTGCTTGGGATTCTCTCTTTCCCTCTCTCTCTCTTTCTCTCTCTGCTCTACCCTGCTTACATGTGCAAACATGTACATGCATTCTCTCTCTCAAAATAAATAAAACTTAAAAAAATAAAATATTTAAATAAATAGATTGATTAATTAATTAATTTTAAAAATGGAAAGATAGCTTGTGACCAGAGGCTGTCAGGTTGAAATGAGATACACACATGAAGCACAGAGGGAGGATGGGGCCTGGTCCCTTGGAGGCACTTGAGCATATTTTCACAGCATACACACTATGGAATAAAAGAGTTAAAGAGAAGTAGGACATCTCTGGGTACTTATATAGGAAAGAAATTTCTTTTTTTCTCTTACAATTTTTTAAATGTTTATTTTTGAGAGAGAGACAGAGTGTGACTGGGGGAGGGGCAGAGAAAGAGGGAAACACAGAACTCGAACCAGGCTCCAGGCGCTGAGCTGTCAGCGCAGAACTTGACATGGGGCTTGAACTCACGAACCATGAGATCATCACCTGAGCCAAAGTCGGATGCTTAACTGACTCAGCCACCCAGGTGCCCCACAGAAATGAATTTTTAAGTCCTAGGCTGAAGTAGGAAAAACTAGTTACAGAACAACATGACCCCCTTGGACAGAAAATTTATTTTTTTTAAGTTTATTTATTTTGAGAGAGAGAGAGTGAGCACTCTTGCAGCTGGGGAGGGGCAGAAAGAGAGAGAGGGAAAGAGAGAATCTGAAGCAGTCTCCATGCTGTCAGCCCAGAGCCTGACACAGGGCTAGATCTCAGAAACCCGTGAAATCATGACCTGAGTCAAAAATTAAGAGTCCATCGCTCAACCAACTGAGCCTATCAGGTGCCCCAAAATGATATTTTTCTATATGTTTATGCCACAAATCCATAAAAAACAAGATCTCGCAGGATATGGACCATATGTGTGACTGTGTTACCTCTCGGGCAAAGGAAGAATTTTGCTGTTTTACCCCTGGGCTCTACCACTTACTAGCTATGTGATCTTGGGCAAGTTATCGTGCCTCTCTGTGCCTCAGTTTCCCCAGAGTACACTAGTAGCTACCTGATAAATGGTTGTAAGGATTAAATGAATTAATACACATGAATCACCTAGAATAGTGCTTGTAACACAGTGTAAGACAACTGTTAGTGTTTACTTGTGAAATTAAATTTTTCATTCTTTTGTGCCCTTTCACTGTGCTAAAACTTCTCTGTCTTGGTCAGAAGTGGGGGACAGCTAGCCCCTCACAATTCCTTCAGGTCTTATGCAGAGGAAAAGCTTGAAAAAGTTTGAAGGGTTGTACTGAAGACACAGGGTTAAGACAAAGACAGCAGGGTAAGGACAGGCCTGTGGGTGGTGGGAAGGAGTGGGCTCGGAGGTGGGGGAGCGGAGGAGAGGACGCAGCAGAGCCCAGGCTCCAAGAACAGGGCCCAATGACCATATTTCATCCAATCTAAGATCCATCATTGTAATATGCACCATTATTTTATATAGCACATAAAATAGTTAACATATTTATATATGAGGTACATATTCACATGTACCTCAACTATTACATGCATCCCGGTTTCAAAGATATTAAAAGGCAAACAGATGTGCATTGTAGAATCATTAAAATGTGGGTCATGAAAGATTATAATGTTCTCACCTCAACATTTTTAATATCCCACTAAACTAAGTATAACAGAATTTAATATCCCACTAAAATAAGTACAACAGAATTTTCCCCTGTGATGATTACTTTCAAGTTTTTGAGGGGGAAATAGTAAATGTCAAATTCTTTCCTTAAAATGTGTCTCATCTCTTGTCTTCTTTATTCCCTTGCATGGGCTGAGTCAGCCTGTTGGGTGACCCAGGCCTGCCCTGGGGGAGGGGGTGAAGCCATACAACTGAGTTCTTTGAGCCTCCCCCTTGCCCTGAGGGCAGCAGCAGCTGGAATTGGGCCCGGCTTTATGGGGGAACAATGGTGCCAGCCAGATGCGGGTGAAGCAGGGCTGAGCAGCCTGGCCTAGCCTGGCCCAGGTCCAAAAAAGTGACCTTGTACCTAAGTGGTCCACTCCGTTTGGGCAAAGGCCTGAGAGATCCAGGGAAAGTGGACAGGGGATCCCCTCAACATTCCTAATGAACGACTCTTGGATGAAATCCCAGAATCTCTTAGCCAGGGACTGTAGGGCCCACAGGATAAATTATCCCATTGTAGAGATAGGAAATCAAAGGCCTCAAAGGGGCTGAAACTTACTCCAGGTTGCACAGTAAGTCAGAGGCAAACCTGAAGTCAGAATCCAGGTTCTCTCTGACTCACTGAGTCCACTGTCGAGTGATGATTTGTACAATCCTTTATAAACATGCCCAGGTCATGTTGTTTTGACAGTGTCTGTCTGACACATCGGATGAAGTGTCTGACTCACCTGATCATTGAAATGAGATCCACAAGAGTAAGAATATCTCCAGGACAGGGGAGATCTGTGGGCACCTGCCTGCCCCTACTCCTTCAAGCCAATCTTTATTGTGACATAGTAACTGCCTGGGTTCAAAGCTCACCTCTAATACTTCCCATGTGCACGATCTTGGGTAAATTACTTTGCCACTGTGGTAGCTAGCCTCCATCATGGCCCTCAGTTGTTTTCACCTCCTGATATCCAGTGTATACTCAGTCCCCTCCTACAATGACTAGGGCTGACCTGTGTTACCATTAGGATATTACAGAAATGACAGTGTGACCTCTGAGGCTAAGTCAGAAAATACATTTCAGCTTCCGCTTTGTTCTCTTGGATTGGTTGCTCTAGGAGAAGTCAGCTGCCATGCTGCCAGTACACTCAAGCATCCCAATAGAGATCCACATGGCAAATAACTGATATCCCATTGGCAAGTGCCAACCGATTTGCCAGCCCTGTTCATGAGTCATCTTGGAACTGGATCCTCCAGCCCTAGTCAAGCTTTAAGATGACTGTAGCCCTGGTTTTCGGCTTGCCTAGAATCTCATGGAGTGCCCCAGGCTAGAATCAGTTAATTTGCTCTTAAATTCCTGACCCACAGAAAATGTGTGAGGTAATAAATGATTATTGTAGTTTTAAGCTGTTAAGCTTTAGAGTAATTTGTTATGCAGCAGTACATAAGGAGTACAGTCACCCTTTCCCTCCCTTTCCTCATCTTTGAAATGGAGATGACAATAGTACCTGTTTTGGGGATGCCTGAGTGGCTCAGTCAGCTGAACGGTTGAACATCCATTGGACTCAGGTCATGAGCGTTTCAGCTCAGGTCATGATCTCACGGTTTGTGAAGAGCTCTGTGCTCTCAGTGCAGAGCCTGCTTGAGATTTTCTCTCTCTTTCTCTCTGCCCCTCCCCCGATCTCTCTCTCTCTCTCTCTCCTTCTCTCTCAAAAATAAATAAATAAACATTAAAAAAAAAATAGTACCTCCTTCAGAGAATCAAGCGAGGATTTAAAAGAAGATTGCCTGGGAAGGGTCTGGCTCCTAGCAAATGCTCATAGATAGGAGCCAATAATACTGTATTATTTTACAGTCTTTATTAATTGAAAGCAGAGATGAAGTACTGTGTGAGGAGGAGAGCCAGGAGGAAGGATGAAGTAGCAACACCCACTATCTTTTGATTTTCTGGACAATTAAGTTCTGACTCTATACTCCCATATCCTCTCCCGAGACAGAGACAAAAGTCCTATGGGAAGCTCAGTCTCCTTAGGAGGCAGAGGAGAACCATCCATTCCTCTTACAAGCTCAGTCTCCACCATCCCCACCTCTGGAGCTTATCAAGTAATTTCTTGCTCATCTGCTAGGAGGCCCTGTCAACAGAATTCGCTTTATCTCAGTGCTTTCCAGGATATTCCCCTACCACTGGTAGCCACACCACTAAGGATTGCTTTGCTTCTTAATGAATCTCTGAGAACCAAGTTTAAATTTTAACTCTGCTACTGATTTGCCTTTTGTCAAGTCACTCAACCTCTTAAGCCCCATTTCCTCATTTGCCAAACAGGCTTTTGCCTCAGGGCTGTTGCGGAAGAAAAATGAAGCAAGACAGTGAGATATGAATGCTTTAAGTGGAAATAGTAAACTATAAATGCCCCCAAGTCTGTCAGGTGCTGCCCAGCTCCCCACTCCACCCCATTCTCCCCATAGGAGGGCCACTGAATTCTCACATTTAGGCTCTGGTCTTGCTCTGGGCTTGAGACCCAACCTTGTTTTTTAATCAGGGGATTTTAAAGAGATTTGATTTCTTTAATCAGGGGCTCAGCTCTGAGTTGAAAATGTGCCCTGTACCATGTTCTCTATGTCACAGTATAGAATATTGGCCTTAAATTTGGATGTGCATTAGAAGCAGCCTGAGCAGTAAAGGTTGACACCTGGACCCCACCTCCAGAGATTTAGATTTAGTTATCTAGGGTGTGGCTTGGACATTGGGATTTTTAAAAGCTCCCCTACCTCACTCCCCTGAATGAAACAATTGTTTTCAAGACATTGGACATCAAATCATAAAGGACAGTGATCTCCACGAGCCTGGAAATTAGTGAGGTGGGACCTATGATATCCCCAAATTACTGCCCTGAGAGAGAGTTTTCAGGCTTATATGGTGCAGGGAGGGGGGATCCATATGGAGCCCAACAGCCTCTGAGTTGGGGAGACAGAGCTGAGATTCTGGGAAGACCAATGAGACTAGAGTTTGCAGAGCACCAGAAAGGAAAGAGAGGACTCTGGAGATCTACTTGCGTATTCAGCCAAGTACTCACTAGCACATGCTTGTGAAGAAACTATCCAAGGACAAGGAAAGAATTAGACAATCGGATTAGAGGTAACAGTGTTCAGTGCTCACGGAGGCCTGAGAATAGTGCCTGTTTCCACCGTCCAGAATGGCAAGGCTCATGATTCATAGGGCATTCAGTAGAATATACAGAAGGGTATTGCCTCAGCGTGGAGAAAAAAATTAGTCCTAGACTAAGCACTGCTTTGGTCCCACCTATTCTTTTTTATTTTTTTTAAAAATTTTAAATATTTATTTATTTTTGAGAGAGAGAGAGAGAGACAGTGTGAGAGCAGGAGAGAGACAGAGAGACAGATGGCGACACAAAATCTGAAGCAGACTCCAGGCTCTGAGCTGTCAGCACAGAGCCCAGTGCGGGGCTTGAGCTCATGGACCATGAGATCATGACCTGAGCTGAAGTCGGACGCTTAACCAACTGAGCCATCCAGGTGCGCCTGGTCCCACCTATTTTTAAAAGCAAGACTCAAAAGGGTCAAACTGTTTCCAAATAACTGCATCTCAGAAAAGAGTTCAAGAATACACATAGAGTTACAAAAATATCCAGCAGCCAGGGGCCTGGGAGGCTCAGTTGGTTGAGCATCTGACTTCAGCTCAGGTCATGATCTCACTGCTTGTGGGTTAGAGCCCTGCATCGGGCTCTGTGCTCAGAGCCTAGAGCCTGTCTTCGGATTCTGTGTCTCCCTCTCTCTCTGACCCACCCCTGCTCACGCTGTCTCTGTCTCTCTCAAAAATAAATAAAACATTAAAAAAATTAAAAAAAAATATCCATCAGCCAACAGGTAACATTCCCGATAGCTGGCATTCAATAGAAAAATGTACTAGTCATGCCAAGCAGGAAATAATGAGAAGAAGAATGAATGGAAACTGACTCAGGGGTATCTGTATGCCTCATTGGGTTGAGCCTCCGACTTTGGCTCAGGTTCCTGAGTTAGAGCCCCACACTGGGCTCTCTGTTGTCAGCACAGGATCTGCTTCAGATCCTCTGTCTCCCTCTCTCTGCCCCTCCCTGGGTTGTGTTCTCTCTCTCTTTGTCTCTCAAAGAGTAAACATAAAAAAATTAAAAATAATGAACAGAGCATCACTGAGCTGTGAGATAACATCAAGGAGTCTAACAGACATGTAACTGGGCTCTCTGAAGGTGAGATAGAAAAATTATTTGAAGCTATAATGGCTGAAAAATTTCCAAATATGATGACATAATTGCCTATGTAGAAAAAAAAAACCCAGGGGAATCTGCTTTTTAAAACACTGCTAGAACTAATAAAAAGATCAATATACAAAAATAAATTGCATTTCTCTATACTAGCAATGAATAACTAGAAATTGGAATAAAAATATTATTTATAGTAGCATTCAAAGCTATGAAATACTTAGGAATAAGTTTGGTAAAGGATATGAAATATCTCTGTACTCTGAAAACTGCAGAACACTGCTGAGAGACTTAAAGACTTAAATAAAGACTTAAAGCCTTAATTAAATGGAGAAATATACTGTATTATGGGTCACAAGACTTAATTCTCCCCAAACTGACCTAGAAATTCAATGCAATCCCAATTAAAAATTCTAGTGGGCTTTTTGTAGAAATTGACAGGCTGGTTCTATTTATTATTGTTATTTATGCTTTTTTTTTTGAGAGAGAGAGAGAATGAGTTGGGGAGGGGCAGAGGGAGAGAGAGAGACAAAGACAAAGAAAAAGAGAGTGAGAGAGAATCTTGAGCAGGCTCCACACCCAGCACAGAGCCCGACGCAGGGCTTGATCTCATGGGAGATCACAATCAGAGCTGATATCAAGAGTCTGGCGCTTAACCAACTGAAACATCCAGGTGCTCCTGATCCTTAATAATAACATATTTTCTTATTTGCTTTATCCTATACTATGCATACATTCAGTAGTTCCAAAATTACCATGCCAGTATTAATAGTAGCAGTAAAACACCAAATGAAGCTTTGGTTTTCAGAATACATATTCCTTAAGTATGCAGACTCTCTGTGTTCAGAAGTCACTGTATTATTCCTTATTCATTTTAAGCCATGGGAATGAATTATGTCACTTTGATGGAGAAAAGAACCAGTCCCCAAGGACAGTAGCATTTAGATGTCAGGTGCAACAGTTGGTAGGAATAAAAGGTGGAATTTGAGGTGTCACAGGGACCCAGGGGAGAGTTTTTCATTACCAATGGAGGGTCCACAGTTGTATTGACAGCTCACACATGACATAGACAGATGCTGCTAATAATAACAAAAATATATTTATTGGATAGTTTTTTATATTCCAGCATGAAATAATAGGAAAAAATATATATATATATAAGTTTCTGTCCCTGGTTTCTGGCACAGAGCTCCTAGATCCCTTGGAATTTTCTGGGTGATAGCATCTTTTATTCTAATGAGTCAACTCTTGCTGGGTTCCTGAATAACTTCTGGAATGGGGGCTGGTCACCAGAGAGACCAAGTCATGATTAGAGGCTTAGAAGTTGCAACCCCACAACCTCAGGGAATGGACAGGAGTTGGAGATTGAGTTAATGACCAAGAATCATTAACTAAGAAGGGGCATCTGGCCAGCTCAGTCAATGGAGTATGCAACTCTTGATCTCAGGGTTGGCCCGATGTTGGGTGTAGAGACTACTTAAAAATAAAATCTTAAAAAAAAAAAAAAAAAAAAAGGAAGAATCATTAACTATGTGATGAAATGTCTATAAAAATCCCAAAAGTTTGGGGTGTGTGGTAAACACATCCATGTGCCAGGACAGTGGTGCACCCTAAGTCCACAGGGCAGATGTTTCTAGATGTCACACTATGTGTATCTTCATCTGGTTATTCATTTGTATCCTTTAAAATATCCTTGATAATAAATCAGTGATAGTAAGAAAATTGTTCTCCTGGGTTCTGTGAGCCATTCTAACAAATTACCAAACTTGAGAAGGAGTTCATGGGACCCTCCAATTTGTAGCCAAGTGTGACAGAAGTTGTGTTAACCTGGGGGCCCACTACTTGTTATTGGTGTCTGAAGTAGGTGTCTTATTGGCCTGAGGGAGCCCTTTACCTGTGGGAACCATGCTAAGTCCAGACAGTTAGTGTCAGTATTGCTTGGTGTGGAAATACACACACATCTGGCGTCAGAAATGTTGTGAGTGTGGGAGTTGCAGTGTGAGAGTACAAGAAAACAGTGAATTTTTCCTAGACAGCCAGGCACTGTGTTTAGTACCTTATACACAGCTACCCATTTAATCTTTGTAGTTAGCCTGTGGGGTCAGCATGGTTACCATGTCCATTCTCTATGTGGGGAATTGAGTTACAGAGAGATTAGACAACTCCCCTGAGGCCACATAGCAAGTGAGGAGACTTGATATCTCACCCAGGCAGTGCGTGAGAATGCCCACTAGATTTGGAAACATAGCAGTTGTTGGTGGCCATAAGAAAAGCAATTTCAGGGGTGCCTGGGTGGCTCAGTCAGTTAAGTGTCTGACTCTTAATTTCAGCTCAGATCATGATCTCAAGATTTCGTGAGTTTGAGCCCCAGGCATCTGTCAACGCAGAGCCTGCTTAGGACTCTGCCTCTCTCTGCCTCTCTCTGCCTCTCCCCAGCTTGCACTCTCTCTATCTCTCTCATAAAAGATAAATAAACTTAAAGAAAGTGTTTTTTTTTTTTTTTTTTTTTTTAAAGCAATTTCAGGGGCACCTAGGTGGCTCAGTTGGTTAAGCGTCTGACTTCAGCTCAGGTCATGAACTTGCAGTTTGTGAGTTCAAGCCCCCTGTCTGACAGCTCAGCCTGGAGCCTACTTCAGATTCTATGTCTCCCTCTCTCTCTGTTTCTCTTCTGCTCACACTCGGTCTCTCTCTCTCTCAAAAATAAAAGATTTTTTAAAAAGGCAATTTCAGTGGAAAGAAGGAGACAGAAGCTAGACTAGAGTAAGGTAAAGAGTAAATGTGAAGGGAGAAAGCAGAGATACCAAATTGAGTTCATTTTTTGAAGAAGTCTGGCTATGAAAGGGAACAGAGGATAGAAATACAGGTAAAGGGGAAAAAGAATCAAAAGAGAGTTGCTTACTTATTTTTTGATGTGGTAGGATCCAAAACATGTTCACTTGCTGACAGAATAAACCAACAGAGAGGGAAAAACTAGTGAAGCAGAAGAGAGTAGAAATGAGAGGGTGAAAGGGATTGGGACCCTGAGACCCAGAGCATCAATGGAGGAGACAGTTTTAGATAGGGTGAGAGATATCTCTTTATTTGGCACAGATGAGAAAGTAAAGGAATTCTCTTGACTTCCATTTCCTCAAGGAACTTACGACAACATTGCCAGCTGAAAGTGAAGAGAATTGTTGAGAGAGGTTTGAAGGAGAGGAGAATGTATGAAATAGTTGTCTGATAGAGTGAGCCAAAGGCATTATCCTGTAAGGCTGAGACCCCACTTGGGTTTATGTACTTGAATCAATAGTAAAACAAAGCTCAGATGTGTGGTTTTCTCCAGCTGTATTCAACATGGCTGCCAGAGAAGGGAGACAGATGATGGGGCTCGTTCTGGGTTGGGAATTACCCAGGGGAGGATGGGGCAAGGAGTTGACCAAAGTGATAGAGCAGGGAATCCATGGAAGGCACATGGAAGCCGACGGGATGTGTGAGCAGTGTATCAAGGCCAACAATTTGTGGTCTCAGTGAGGTCAATGATGTGTAGGGAGGGAAAAATTCTTCCTCTACCCTTCAAGGTCTTCTACCTGGACTAAGAGTTAAATTTACATTAGAAAGATTAACAGGAAAAAAACCCCCAAAGTTTTATTATGTGCACACAGAGGCCCGATGATGAAATTGAGACCTGAACAAATGACCACCACAGGCAGTTTTTATACAATTTTGACGAAGAGACACTAAGTTTGTGAGGAATTGACAGGATAAAGAAAACAGATGTTTGGAGGCTTTAATTAGTAAGGAATTCTAAGTGGAATTTGTGCTTAGGTAGTAGATTAGTAAAAAAGTATCAAGGTTTGTTTCTACAGCTTTCTGGGCTTTAAAGTTCCTATCTCTGGTGATAAGGATATCCTTTTACTCCCTAGTACAGGGAGTTTTATTCTTTTTTTTTTTTAACTTTTTAAATGTGTGTGTATGTGTGTGTGTGTGTGTGAGAGAGAGAGAGAGAGAGAGACAGACAGACAGACAGACAGTTGGAATGCAAGTGGGGAAGGGGCAGAGAGAGAGACACACACAGGGTCCAAAGCAGGCTCCAAGTTCTGAGCTGTCAGCATAGAGCCGGATGCAGGGCTTGAACTTATGGATCACAAGATCATGATCTGAGCCAAAGTCAGCACTTAACCAACTGAGCCACCCAACCACCCCGGGAAAGTTTTTTTCATATGGGAGATTTGTTTCCATACTTCAGCAGAACAGAGGAGGGTCTGAGTATCCTTGCACTGGTCACTTCCCAAGTAGCTTCAATTCAAAATAATCCGTATGTCACTGGCCTCTACAGAAGAAAGGAGAGGAAGCGGTAAAGGGAAATCAAGAGTTCAGACTTGGTGTTCAGGTTTGACCCTGGGAGACCAAAGTCACTGAGGGTGAGGAGGCCAAGGAAGGCTGTGATATTGAACTAATCATCTTAGAAGGATGTCAGGAGTAGAGGTGAGAAGTAAAACAACCAGGCTTTCTGGAGGGGAGCAAATAGAACTTAGAGATGGTGAGAAGCATTCTTTATTTTCTTTAATGTTTATTCTTGAGAGAAAGTGAGAAAGCGCGCGCGTGCGCAAGCACACACACACCCACACACACACACCCACACACACACACAAATGGGGGATAGGCAGAGAGAGAGGGACACAGAGAATCCAAAACAGGTTCCTCACCATCATCACAGATCCCAATGTGGGGCTGAAACCCACAAATTTGAGATCATGACCTTAGCCGAAGCCAGATGCTTAACCAACTAAGCCACGCAGGTGTCCCAGGGAGCATTCTTAAGGTCACACAGTGATGTTGACTATGGAGCTGAAATTTGATGCCGGCTCTGCCTAACCCTGGAGCCTGGGTCAAACCTCTACTCTGTTGAATCAGTGAGTTCAGCCTCCACTCCTGCAGCGCTGGCCTCTGCTGGCTTACCCCAGCCACCTGCCCTCATCATCTTTGAATCCTACATTCTGTTCACTGTCATGGGCTTTTTCTCTTCCCCTTTAGCTGACTTTGCTCCAGAACCTGTTCCACCCTGGAGGCCGAGCAATAGCTCCAGATTCTGCTGTGCCACATCCTGTCCCATGACTTCTTCTGACATGGACTGTAAGAGAAATGATCATGACAATGAAAATAACAGCACCTGCTTCTGTTACCTTTAACAAGCACCCGCTCTGTGCCAAACATGGCAATATGTCCTTTCTCATTTAGGCCTCATGACATCTAATTATTTTATCCATTTTACAGATGAGAACACAAAGGCCCAGAGAGATAGTCACTTGTCTGTGACCACACAGGCAGGAAGTTGCAGAGCTGAATTCCATCCTGAGAACGGTTAGTTCTCACAGTCCTTGTCCTTTGCAAATTATGAAAATTAAATGAAATCATGGGCATCATAGTATAACACATTCTTATTAAAATAACTTTTAAAAAGAATTGCATGTTTCCTGACTCCCATCAGCCAAAGCAGGCTGGCTTTGCCTGTCAAATTTCCTGCAAGAATTCTCTGGAAGCTTTGGAGGTGTCTTTCCTGTGTTCCAAAACAAGTCCTGTTGGCTGCCACATGACCTTATCATTGCTAACCCTAACTGAGTGGGTTCTTAAAGGGTCCCTGGCATCTGGCTTAGCATTCTATGCAAGTGATTTCATATACATGTCCACACACCCCTAATATACATATATTAAATATAAATAATTTAAATACATGTATACACACACATATAAAATATTGTTTCTATTTCACAAATGAGGCACAAAAAAGTAAGCGTGGTAGCTATTGGGAGCATCCAGAGCTCAGGGCTGGCAAAGCAAGCTGCAGTATCCATCCCCACGATAGTGATCCTGGCATGTCTCCTGGCCTGAAATCTCGGGGTGCTTTCGGGAGTTGCTCCTTATTGTACACAGTCCCCAAGACTGGTGGTTTGGCTCTCATGGACGTTCTATGAGCTACCCAAGATCCTTTATTGAATTTCTTTCCTCCTCAAACTGGAGAGAGTTGGTTTCTTTTTTTGCAACTAAGATTTCTGGTTGACGTGCTCCATAGCAACTCTATCAGGTATGTGTATTATTTGTATTATTTTAAATGTGTTTTTGAGTTATTTAATCAATGTTTTGAAGTAATTATATAGGTGCTTGTGAATCCACCATCCCAAAATAAAATGCAGAACCTCACAGCCATTTGCCCTCTTCCATACCCAAGCCTTTCCTCCACTGCAGTGACCATTCTTTGAACCCTGTGTTCATTGTTCTCTCTTTTTTATTCTCAAAAATTTCCTGTTTGAAAAAAATTTTTTAAATATTTATTTATTTCTGAGAGAGACAGAGACAGAGCATGAGCAGCGAGGAAGGGAGGGGGAGCAGAGAGAGAGGGAGACACAGAATCTGAAGCAGGTTCCAGGCTCTGAGCCATCAGCACAGAGCCTGACGTGGGGCTCAAACCTGTGAACTTCGAGATCATGACCTGAGCTGAAGTTGGATGCCCAACCTACTGAGCCACCCAGGCACCCCTATTCTCAAAAATTTCTATTGATTTATAACATCTATATAGTGAAGTACATAAATATCAAGTGTACAATTCAAATTTATATGTATGTGTATAGGTTTTTGTGTAACCAGATCAATAATACAAAATATTACCTATGTCCCAGAAGGCTCTCTCATGACCCCTCCCAGCTAATTTCTGATGCTCCAGAGAAACCAGTATTCTTTAAAAAAAATTTTTTTTAATGTTTTATTTATTTCTGAGAGAGACACACACAGTGTGAGCAGGGGAAGGGTCAGAGAGAGAGGGAGACACAGAATCTGAAGCAGGCTCCAGGCTCTGAGCTAGCTGTCAGCACAGAGCCTGATGCTGGACTCGAACCCACGAACTGTGAGATCATGACCTGAACCGAAGTTGGACGCTTAACTGACTGAGCCACCCAGGTGCCCTGAGAAACCAGTATTCTTACCTCTATTACCTTATGTTTGTTTTGCCTATTCTTAAACATTAAAAGAAAATGTATACAAGTATACTTTTTATGGGTGTATATTCTTTTTTTGTTTAGCTTCTTTCTTTCTTTCTTTCTTTCTTTCTTTCTTTCTTTCAATGTTTTATTTTTGAGAGAGAGAGACAGAGACAGAGCATGAGCAGGGGAGGGGCAGAGAGGGAGGGAGACACAGAATCTGAAGCAGACTCCAGACTCTGAGCTGTTAGCACAGAGCCCGATGCAAAGCTTGAACCCAGGAATGGTGAGATCATGACCTGAGCTGAAGTCAGGCGCTTAACCGACTGAGCCACCCAAGTACCCCTAGCTTCTTTTCTTCCTTTCTTTTCTAATGTTCATTTATTTGTCTTGAGAGAGAGAGAGAGAGAGAGCACACGCACACGCACACGCACCAGTGGGGGAGGGGCAGAGAAAGAGGGACAGAGAGAACCCTAAGCAGACTCCATGCTGTAAGTGTAGAGCCCAACGTGGCACTCAGTCTCATGAACTATGAGATCATGACCTGAGCCAAAATGTAGAGTCAGACACTTAACTGACTGAGCCATCCAGTTGCCCCTATTTAGCTTCTTTCATTTATCATTATGTTTGTGCAAATTCATCTATTTTTTTCACATGTAGTGGTGGTTTATGCTTTTTATTATGTATTTCATTGTACGAATATGCCATAATCTATTTTATTCATTCTCTCATTGATAACATTTGGGTTGTTCTCTTACATTCCTTTGTGTGTTGCTTTATTTCATCTATATGTATTTCTTTTTTTTTTTTATGTTTTATTTATTTCTAGGAGAGAGAGAGACAGCGTGAGCAGGGGAGGGTCAGAGAGAGAGGGAGTCACAGACTGAAACAGGCTCCAGGCTCTGAGCTAGCAGCCAGCACAGAGCCTGACGCGGGGCTCGAACCCACAAACCGTGAGATCATGACCTAAGCGAAAGTCGAAAGTCGGACGCTTAACCGACTAAGCCACCCAGGTGCCCCCATCTATATGTATTTCTAAAAGGATCATCTCCATGTTTACAACTGTGGAAACTGAGGTTCAAATTAGTCGGGTGACTTCCCTGAGGTTGCACAGCAAATAAGCAGCAGAACCAGGATTGACTCCACATCCTAAGTTCTGCATTTCAGCTGCAGAAAAGTGGAAGAAAGCCCTTCCTCTTTCTACTCTCTGGGACTGGGGTATTGCCGTGGGAGTCCAAAAGATCCAGCTGGCCTGCCCCTCCCTGGTGGCAGCAGGATTGTGATGAAGCTTGGTGTCTGGAGGCTCATTCTTACCTTCTCAGGCAGCAGCACAGGTTTCTAACAGCTCCTTCCACATCCATTATGTTGGGCAATGTTTGAAAGGCTCAAGGTTCAGAGGCCCCGCCCCTGTCCCTCTCCAACCCCAGGGGAGGCAGAGCTGGGTGTGGAGCCACCAGATAGGCAGGTTCACGTTGGCCACCTTGATGGATGGCCTTGGGTTGACTTGTCATCATGCTGTCTTAGTGATTTGTCCTTTGCATACACTCTGCGACATGACTTATTCATATTTTCTTTAAATCAACTCACTTAAAAAGATTTTTTTAAATGTTTATTTATTTTTGAGAGAGAGAGAGACAGACAGAGCATGAGTGGGGGAGGGGCATAGAGAGAGGGAGACATAGAATCTGAAGCAGGCTCCAGGCTCTGAGCTGTCAGCACAGAGCCAAAGGTGGAGCTTGGACCCACAGACCGCGAGATCATGACCTGAACTGAAGTTGGACACTTAACCAACTGAACCACCCACCCAGGAGCCCCCAAACCAACTCACTTTTTAAAAATAATTTTAGTTATTTTCTACACTTCTATTTTTCAAATAGCTAATATAAGCATTTGATACACTATTCAAAGAGTATGAAAAGGTGTAGAAAGAAAATGTTTTCCTCCCACCCTTTTCTCCCAGCCACTCAATTCCTTTAAGAACATCCTCTTTATTAATTTCCTTTGTGTCTTCCAGAGATATTCTATGCAAGTACAAGCAAATGGATAGTCTACTTATTTTAATTTTTTCTTTACCAACTGTTTATGCTTTATTTTCTACGTAAAATAAATTGGAGTCTATTTCCTTTTAGTGTATATAGATCTCCCTTGCTTTTTTTTTTTTTTTTTTAAAAGGTTGGAGAGTTTTCCAGTACCATGATTTATCTCATCCCCTACTGATGGACCTTATTTCCAGTTTTTTCCTATTAAAAACAATGCTATGATAAATAATCAGATTCAGCCGCTATTTTGCTCATTGCATATTATCTGTATTTCCTAGAGATGGAACTACTGGAGCAACCGGCATATGTGGGGCTTTTTGTATTTTTTTTTTTGGCATATGTGTTTTTTAAAACCACTTTATAGAGGTATAATTAACATATCGTAAAATTCACCCAATTTAAATTCAATGATTTGTAGCAAATTTATTGAGCTGTGCGACTATCATCATAATTTCTTTTTAGAATATTTTTCATCACTCCAATAAGATCCCTCATGGTCATTGACAATTAATTTCCATTCTAATACCCCAACCCAGGCAACCACTTATTTGCTCTCTGTCTCTATAGATTTGCCTTTTCTGGACGTTTCATGTACTTACCATGGAGTCATACAAGATGTGATCTCTTGTGTCCAGCATTTTTCATTTAGCTTAATGTTTTGAGGTTCAATCATGACATAGCATGTATCGATAACTCATTCCTTTTTATAACTGAATAGTATTCCATTGTATAGCTATAACAGAGTTTTAAAAATTCATTCACTGATTAATGGACATTTGAGTTGTTTTTTATTTTCACTTTGTGGCTATTATGAATAATATCTCTGTGAACATTTACAGGCAAGTCATTGGTGTTCATATATTTTCATTTTCCTTGGATAAATACCTAGAAGTGGAATCATTGGGTCATATAATAAATTTATATTTAACTTTTTAAGAAACCAAGAAACTGTTTTCCAGAGTGTCTGTACCATTTTACATCCCTACCAGCAATGTATAAGACTTCCTGTTTTTCCACATTCTTACCACTGTTTATCACTGTCTGATTTTTATTATTATTATAACCATTCTCGTGGGTGTAAAATGGCATGTCATTGTGATTTTAATTTGCATTTCACTAATGACTAATGATGTTGGAAATCTTTCCATGTGCTTATTAGTCCATCCTGTAGCTTCTTTGGTGAAATGGTAAAAATGCTCATTTTTAGAAATGTTTTATTTATTTTTGAGAAAGAGAGAGAGCGCGCATGAATGGGGGAGGAGCAGAGAGAAAGAGAGAGAGAGAGGATCCAAAGAGGGCTCTGCACTGACAGCAGCAAGCCTGATGCGAAGCTTGAACTCATAAATAGAGAGATCATGATCTGAACCAAAGTTTGACTTTCAAGTGACTGAGCTACCCAGGTGCCCCCCCAAAATGCTCATTTTTTAAGGGAGTTGTTTGTCTTCTTCTTATTGAGTTTTGACAGTTCTTTGTATATTCTGGATACAAATATTCTGAGCAAATATTTTCTCCCAATCTGTAGCTTGTCTTTTATTTTTTCTTTTCTTTTTTTAAAATAAAGTATTGACCATTTTTATAATTTTATTTTTTGAAAGAGAGAGCATGAGTGGGGGAGATGCAGAAAGAGAGGGGAAGAGAGGATCTGAAGTGGGCTCCATACTGACAACAGAGAGCTTGAACTCAAAGCCGTAAGATCATGACCTGAGCCAAAGTCAGACGCTGAACCAACAGAGCCACCAGGTACCCTATTTTATTATTTTTTTAAGATTTAATTTTTTAAAGTAATTTCTACATCCAACATGGGCTTGAACCCCCAACCCTGAGATCAAGAGTCACACAGTCCACTGACTGAGCCACCCAGGTACCCCTTATTTTTATTTTTTTGAGTAGGCTCCACACCCAATGTGAGGCTTGAATTCATGACCCTGAGATCAAGAGTCACACAGTCTACTGACTGAGCCATCCAGGCACCCCTTCTTTCATTTTCTTAATGGTATCTTCAAAAAAATATTTTTTCAGTGTTTATTAATCTTCTAGGGAGAGACACACACAGAGTGTGAACAGGGAGAGGGTGGAGACACAGAATCCAAAGCAGGCTCCAGGCTCTGAGATGTCAGCACAGAGCTCAATGCAGGGCTTGAACCCACAAATCACGTCTGAAGTTGGATGCTTAACTGACTGAGCCACCCAGGCATACCCCCCTTTTCTAAAAATTTTAAATGCTTTTAATAGTATCTTTAAAAAATTTTATGGGGGCAAAATTCACAAAACATAAAATCAATCATTTAAAATTAAACCAAGGTGCCTAGTTGGTTTAGTCAGAAGAGCATACAGCTCTTGATCTTGGGGTCATGAGTTCAAGCTCCATGTTGGGTGTAGAGATTATATGTATCAGTCAATCAATCAATTAATCTTTAAAAAAAATTGAACAATTCATAAAAAATACCTTTTGAAACAAAAAAATTTTAATTTTGATGGTCTAATATATCAAAATTTTTGAATAGATAACTTGTTGTGTCATATCCAAGAAACTTTTGTCCTAACCCAAAATATGGAAGATTTTTCTCCAGTGTCTCCCAAAAGTCTTATAGTTTGACTCTTGTCTGTAGGTTTCTGATCCATTTGAGTTATTTTTTTGTGTATGGTATAAAATAGGGGTAGTTTAAGTTCATCTTTTTACATATGGATATCGTGATGTATGTATTTCTAATTTCAATAAATGTGGCCAAATTATCTTCCTAAAACACATCTGGCATCATACCAATCAGCAGTGAGCATGGCCGTTTTCTCACACTCTTGCTAACACATCTGAGGTATCAAACTTTTTGTTATAAGCAAATCTAATAATGAAAACATAGCAACTTGGGGCACCTGGGTGGCTCAATCAGTTGAGCATGTGACTCTTGACTTTGGCTTAGGTCAGGATCTCACAGTATGTGAGTCTGAGCCCTGAATTGGTGCAGAGCCTGCTTGGGATTCTCTCTCTTTGCCCCTCCCTCATGCTCACTCTCTCTCTCAAAATACATAAATAAACTTAAAAAAAAAAGATAGCAGGTCATAGCTTTACTTTGCTAAATTTCTACTTTATCCACATCCTAAGGACTATTGTGAAATATATTAGCTCAATGCATTAGCTATGTATTGTTTCAGCATATATTACTATATATTACCAAGAAACACAGATGACTGGACCATTTAACCTTGCAGGACCTGCCCCTCCTTCCCTCCAATTTAGGACTGAAAACAAAGTCATAGTCCCCATATATCTAATTGCAACCTTTGCCACCTCAGAAGTTTGCATAAATGGAGGCTGAGCTCTAACATTCCCAGGATTGTTTCTGGTCTGACACCTTCCCAGCTTGCATAAGGTGACCTGGATACTTGTTGCTTGACTCTTTTTTTTGCCTGAGGAATTGTATGCATGATTTTAATTTTTTAAGAAGAGATATAAATTCTGGTTTAAGATAGACATTTCCAGTGAGTACTATAGGCAAGAAATAATTCTGATCTGCAATCTGTAGGGCTTTACTAGGAGGAGGACAACTTTAGGTTTGGGAGCAAGAACAGAGGGAACTGGGGATAATGAACAAGAGTAGAAGCTCTGACATGCTGTTTATTACCCAAAGGAGTTCTTTAGTCCTGCAGTCACTCATCTGAATCTCAGTCCTCCCAAAAACTGCAGGAGGAAGTGCTCAGAGCTCCTTATGGCTATTTATTTTTATAACTTTTTTTCTGCTTCTATATTCAGTATGGAAAATCTGAAGGATTACAGAGAAGCAGAGTCTCTTTTTTGCATTGATTCAAGAAGAGACAGTTGCGAAGTAGGTGAAAGAGATAGTCCTAGGTTGAAATGTCAGGTCTGTTTCTTGCATTCTCTGTGAATTTTGGCAAGTCACTCAACCCTTTCTGACCTCTGTTTCCACCTCTAGAAAAGTAGTAATCACAATGCCTCCTACCTCACTGGGGATGAATATTGGCACATCTAGTTCAGGACATACAGTGGGCACTCAGTGTGTCTCTGTCTCCTTTCACAATTTATAAATAAAGTTTTATCCAAGCAGTTCCTGAGCATCCTTAAGGTGTTATTATATGCCAGAGGAAATACAGGGATGGATAAGACCATGGCTTTGCCCTTGAAGAACTTATGGTTTGGGGAAGGAGAGACTAAATGGTCCAGTCTGCTGCCTTTTGATAAAATAGACATATGACTCCAATTTTCAGATGTCAACAGAGACCCAGAAAGCCCAGGAAATAGTAGGGAGGGGACTGGAACACATTAAGAGGAATATTGGGACAGAAGTGATGAGAAAGGAATTTTGGAAATAAAATCGTGTCAGTTTGTAGTTTAAAAGACACAAACAGGGTCCCCTGGCTGGCTCAGTCAGTAGAACATGTGACTCTTGATCTCAGGATCATGAGTTCAAGCTCCACATTGGGCATAGAGCCTATGTAAAAAAAAAAAAAAAAAAAAAGAAAAAGAAAAGAAAAGAAAAGAAAAAAGAGGAACAAGCATGTCTGGGAATGAATCAAGGGTTACAAATCTAGCCCTGAAGGTGGACTGCATTTTGTTTGTACAGAATTTACCCCCTACCCAATATTTTATTATGAAACTTTTCCTTTTTGTTTTTAAGTTTATTTATTTTGAAGAAAGGGGGAGGGGGCAGGGGCAGAAAGAAGGAGAGACAGAATCCCAAGCTGGCTTCACTCTGCCAGAACACAGCATGACACTGGGCTTGAACTTGCAACCTGAGATCATGACCTGAGCTGAGATCAAAAGTCAGGTGCTTAACCAACTGAGCCACCCAGGTGCTCCTATTAATGAAAAATTTCAAACATATAGAACAATTGAAAGAATTGTGCGGTGAACATCCATCTATCTACCACCTAGATTCTATGGTTGTTAACAGCTTACTATATTTGCTTTGTCATGTATGTATTCATTCATCTAGCCCTCCATCCATCTATCTTACTCTTTGATGCAATTCAAAGAAGCTGCAGAGTTCATTCTACCTCTAGATATTTCAACATACCTACTGTTAGAGTTCAATATTTGCTTTTGGTTTTTGGCTTAATTTTACATACAGTGATATGCATAGATCTCAAGTATACCTTTTGCTGAATTGTGACAAATGCATGCAATCGTGGAATCCACATCCCTAACAAGGTACTGAGAGAACATTTTCAACACCTCCAAAAATTCCCTCCTGTTAGAGGCAACCACTACTGTGAATTTTTCACAATTGATTAGGTTTTACCTATTCTAAAACATTGTACAAATAGAATTATAGATTGTATACTCTTTTGTATAAGGCTTCTTTCTTTTAGCATGATGTCTGAAACTTATCTATTTTGTGTAATTTTTAAAATTTTCCTAGTAGTATTCCATTGCATGAATGTCTATAACACAGTTTATCCATTTTCCTGTTGGTGGAACACACAGAAGTTTTAAACACTTTAAATTGGTTGCCAATGTTGTAGGTTTGACTTCAAATCCTGGCTTTGCGTCTTGCTATATATGTGACCATGTGCTGGTTACTTTACGTCCTAGTCTGCATAAATGGGGAAAACTATAGCTATTGTTTATTGAGTGCTTGCTATGTGCCTGCTTGGCACTGTTCCAAATCTTTTACATACTCATTACTCATTTAATCCTCATAATGACCCACAAGGTAGGGCATATTTATAGATTTGGAAACTGAGCACCCAACCCAGGTTGCTGGGAGTATCCAATGAGATAGTTCATGTAAAACACATGGGACTCTATTTGGTGATTACAATGTAGAAAGTAAACATTGGCTGTTATTTTTCCTTTTACCTTATTGGCCCTTAGAGGAATTTAAGTTTACTAACCCTAATGGAAAAAGTGTATAAGGCCCTGGGAATAGGGTTTCCAGATAAATGCAGATGTCCAGTTAAATTTAAATTTTATTTTGTTTTAAAGTTCATTTTATTTGGGGCCCCTAGGTGGTTAAGCATCTGACTTCAGCTCAGGTCATGATCTCACAGTTCGTGGGTTTGAGCCATGCTTCAGGCTCTGTGTTGACAGCTAGCTCCGATCCTGGAGCCTGCTTCAGATTCTGTGTCTCCCTCTCTCTCTGACCCTCCCCTGCTCATGCTCTCTCTCTCTCAAAAATAAATAAAACATTAAAAAAAAATAAAGTTCATTTATTTTGAGAGAGAGCTACTGTGCGCATATGTGTATGCAGGCACACACAAGCCGGGGAGGGGAAGAGAGAGGGAGAGAGAGGATCCCAAGCAGGCTCCATGCTGTCAGCACAGAGCCTGATGTGGGTCTCCATCCCATGAACCATGAGATCATTACCTGAGTCAAAATCAAGAAGCTCAAAAAACTCAGCCACCCAGGTGCTCAAAATTTGAATTTTAGACAATGAAAATAATTTTAGCATAACTATATTACATCAATGTTTGTCACGTATTAATGCTAAAAAGTTATTCATTGTTTATCTGAAATTCAAATTTAATCGAGCATCCTAAGTTTTTATTTTCTGACTCTGGCAACCGTACTTGGGAGGAAGTGACTAAGGTGACTAGGGACAAAACTAGTGTACCTCATTTTGCAGATGAAGAAATAGTGTTTTTTAATTTTTAATTTTATTTATTTATTTATTTAGAGAGAGGATACAAGTAAATGAGAGGCAGAGAGAGAGAGAGAGAGAGAGAAGCAGGGCTCAAGCTCACCAAATGTGGGCTTGAAATTACGAACCTGAGATCATGACCTGAGCTGAAGTCAGATGCTTACTGACTGAGCCACCTAGGGACCCCTATTTATTTATTTATTTATTTATTTATTTATTTAAATATTTACGTAATCTCTACACCCAACATGGGGCTCACATGACCCCAAGATCAAGAGTCACGCACTCAGAAGACTGAGTGACTGAGTCAGCCCCTAAAGATTTTATTTTTAAGTAATAGTTACACCCAATATGGGACTCCACCTTACAACCCCCAGATCAAGAGGTGCATGCTCTACCTGAGACAACCAAGGTCTATGAAAAAACATTCTTAAAGAGGGCAAATGAGGGAGCCATGAGCTCTTAAGTGGATCCAGATCTCAGGCTCCCAGAAGCTTTATCTAGTGTCTTCTCTTCCTCAACGCACAGCTCTACCACTTTTCATGTCTTCCCCTGCCTCTGGCAGAGTGCAGAGTGGCTTCAGGGAAGAGGGGGACTGCAACATGACTCAGTGTTCTGTAGGGAAAGCCAGTAAGTGACAGGCGGCATGTGGGCTGCTGGGGTTTCTCTTCCCACTCCTTCCAGCTCTGCATCCCTGCTTCCTTCCCTCCTTCTTTTCCCAGAGGCCTGGAAAGCTCCTTCCTTTGCAGGTAGGGACCTCTTCCAGGCTTCTTACCCCTATTCTAGCATGGTTGGGTTTTGTCCCAGGCTGACCCGGGTGTCCAAGGCAGAAGGAGGGTAAAGGTGGTTCCAGGCTTTATAACAACCACAGGGTCTGCATTGTGATCAGGTCTAGGCTTACTTCTGGATCAGGGAACCTGGGAGCCAGAGCCACACAGCATTGGAGATGAGGAAATGGCCAGACTGGGATTTTCTGCCTTCACCAAATCAGCTTCTTCTTAGAGAACCACCAACTACCTACTGTGGATTTCCCAGAATCTTCACAACATCTCTTGTAAAGGTAGGATCTGTTATTTCCATTTAGAGATTTGGACACTGGGGTTAAAGGACTTGTCTAAGACCTCTAACCATAAATTGTTGATAGTCAGGACTAGATTCTTGTTCCATACGCCTTTGAAAAAGCCTAAATTACTAATTCCTGCTAGGTACTGGCTCCTAGATCAGAGCTAATCCACTCTGTTGGTATTAGCAAGATAGGATAGCATAGTCCAGTGGTTCTCAAAATGTGATCCCTGGGGATCAGTATCACCTGGGAACTTGTTAGAAATGCAAATTCTTGAGATAGATAACAGAACTTCCTGACTTTGAAATTCTGGAGCTGAA
This sequence comes from Hyaena hyaena, assembly GCF_003009895.1. Taxonomy (NCBI): domain Eukaryota; kingdom Metazoa; phylum Chordata; class Mammalia; order Carnivora; family Hyaenidae; genus Hyaena; species Hyaena hyaena. The sequence continues at coordinate 986,441 of NW_024080948.1, read as the reverse complement.
ACCTGGCAATGTGAGTTTTAATAAGCCATCCCGGTGATTCTGATGTACTCTGAAGTTGGAGAATCTTTGGTGTATGGTAGAAAGAGGTGCAATTTTGGAGAAAAAAAAAAAAGAATACGTATTTAAAGCATATTTGTTTAAAATAACTTTCATTGACATAGAATATAAATATAGAAGACTACACAAACCAAAAGTATACAGCTCAATGAATTTTCACAGTGAGCATGCTTGTGTACCAGCACCTACATCAAGACACAAAACATTATTACCAACTTGGAGAAGCCCCCTTGTGTCTCCTTCCTGGTACTACCTCTCCTCAAAGGGTAAACACTATCCTGACTTCAAATGCAATAGATTTGTTTTGCCTAACATTATACATTTTTTAAAATTGTAGATGAAGACAGAATCTGGAGCCAGAGGACTTTGATTGGATCCCTGGTTCCCTATGGAGTCATCTTGGACCAGCCATCTCATTTCCTTGTCTGTATAATGGTCATAGAAATACCTGAGTCCTTAAAGGGACACTAGCTTTCTCAAACTTGCCTAGTGTTAAGAATCACCTGGGGTAGCACCGGGTGTTATATGGAAACCAACTTGACAATAAACTATTTGTAAAAAAAAAAAAAAAAAAAGAATCACCTGGGGCACTAGTTTAAAAACTCACATTTCCTGGAGCATACATTCTTTATTTTAAAAAATGTTTTATTTATTTCTGAGAGAGAAAGAGAGACAGCATGAGCAAGGGAGGGTCAGAGAGAGAGAGGGAGACACAATCTGAAGCAGGCTCCAGGCTCTGAGCTAGCTGTCAGCACAGAGCCCGACGCGGGGTTCGAACCCATGAACCGCGAGATCATGACCTGAGCCGAAGTGGGACACTCAACTGACTGAGCCACCCAGGCGCCCCCCTGGAGCATACATTCTTAATATGACAAAAATTGGTTGTGGGTAAGAAAATTTTTTTGCTTGCTTATGTAAAAGCACATATATACATATGATACATTAATAGATATACAGTATATTTGTGATACTAAAATTTCATGGGGGAATAACTAGGGGAAAATGTCTAAAAATATTCCTTAGAGAGATGATAACAACAACAAAAAGGTTGAAAAACACTGCCCTACAGCAGTTTTTCTTCAAGTGTGGTCTGTGGTTAAAAATGCAAATTCTCAGATGCCTGGGTGGCTCAGTCAGTTAAATGTCTGACTCTTGGTTTTGGTTCAGGTCATGATCTCACAGTTGGTGAGCTTGAGCCCTGCATCTGGCTCTGCACTGACAGTGGCGAGCCTGCTGGGATTCTCTCTCTTCTTCTGTCTCTGCCCCTTCCCACCCACTGTCTTCTGTCTCTCTCTCAAAATACATAAATAAACTAAAAAATAAAAAAATGCAAATTCTCAGGCCCAACCCCAGACCTACTGAACCAGAAATTCTGGGGGTGGGGCCCTGCAATCTAAGGTTTAACAAATCCTTCAAGTGATTCTGATGGGCACTTAAATTTTAGAACCACTGCCCTGGAGATTCTGAATAGGGTAGTCCTGGAATCTGTATCATTAACAAGCTCTCCTATGTCTATTGCAGGAAACATTGACATAGAGATTTGAACGCACTTTGAGAAACACAAGTGACTTTCCAGATGGTAAAATATCCTCATTAGGAGAAAACAGGCTAAACAATAATAGCGAAGGTCACTAATTACTAAGCACTTAGCTGGGCCTCTGGGTCTACTTGCACAGCCTTTTAATTCTCACAAATTCATGAAGAAGTTAAGAAGATGGACTCTGAAGCCAGACTGCCTGGGTTGGTATACAGCTTGTGACTTGGTTTATGCATCTGTAAAGTGGGGATAATGGACTTTCTTCAAATATTTGTTGTAAGGTTTAAAGATTGCTTGTTGGTCAGTTCTTAGAACACCTGACGCGTTGGCACCACTTCCCTTACCTTACGGACACCCTGTTAAAAGGAGGATTTAAACCCAATCAATGTAACTCCCCAGTGTACTTTCTTAAGAACTAAACTATAATGCAGTGGTTTTCAAAGTGTGATCCCCCCAACAGTAGCACACCAAAGTCAGAAATGCAAGTTACTAGATCCCATCCCGCATCTGCTGAAAGTGAAACTCTGGGGGTGTTCTGGGGGTTTCAGCAAGCCCTTCAGGTGATCCTGTTGTACACTAGCGTTTGAAAACCACAGCTATAATCTTTAGAGGTTGGGGGAGGGAGGGTGCTTAAAAAAAAAAAAAAAAGCCTAGAGCGTCTGGGAGCAATCCCAGAGTCCCTCCCACCTAAGGGCGAGAAAACTCCGAGTTAGCTGCACTCCGCAACTCCAGCCAACTCTTCTGGTGCGCAAGGCCTTCTGGGGCCTGTGGTCCACAGCCCTGCTGAGCCGGAGGCGCCTGCGCATTGGCCGCCAACTCGCTCTAGTCGCTGTGGTCGGGGCTCGGGACCGGCTGCCATCTTAGTCAAGGGACTGAAGAGTCGCCGCCGCCCCGAGTCCCGGTAAACACCCGCGGGCGGACTGGGGGCAGTTCTGGGTAGAGTGGGGAGCCCGCATGTGAGTGTCCGAGGAGAACCAGGGGTGAAAGAGTGCGGTGCGCGCGTGGGGTCCCTAGAGCCCCGACTGCTCCCTCTTCTCACTCAGCCGGTGCCCGTGGGGGGCGCGGGGAGCTGGGGCTAGTGGCTGAGGGGTGGGTTGGCCGGAGGCGCGGAGCAGCCACTGTGTGGCCGGAGGCTTGGGGAGCCCCTCACCTCGCCGACGTCGAGTTGTGAGAGGGCTGGGCCTTGGCGGGCGCCAGCAGGGTCCGGCCCCGCGCCCCTCAGCCCCGCCCGGGGGCGACCCTCCCGCGGCCCGGCCTACGCGCGAGCACGGCGGCAGCGGCCGCTCCGGCCGACGTGGCCCTGTGAGGGGCGGCGGCCCGGCCCACCTGCCACTCGGCTGGGCTGCCCGAGACTTTTTGGAGCCCCCCAGTCGCGAGGCGGGCCCAGCACAGCGGCTGCTTCCTCTTTCTTCCACTCCCCTCCTCCCTCCATTGTCCCCCATCGTGGTGGTCCCGGCCCGGGCGCCCTTTTCGGCGCCTGCTGCCCCGCAGGCACCTCCCGGCGTCGAGTTTTGCGGACGTGGAGCTGTCACTGCCCTCCCTCTTGAGTGTCCTTTTCTCTGGCTGAGAAAAGAAAAAAGTAGCTGTGAACGTATTCTAAAGGTCGGAACGTGATAAGGACGTGACTTACTGGGAGCCAAGCGGGGAACTCAAGTTTTCAGACAGAGTCCCAGGGCCACGACTTAAAGAGAAACACAGGGTCTTTGCGCTCAAGGTAGACATGGGGCCTAAAGTTAAGAGATGTAACAAGGTGAACGTGCAAAACACCCGAAATTCAAGATTCTCCAGTAACAACTCAACTTGTTTTCTTGGTTATATGCATATCTTAATCTTGTTACATTTTCTGCCATACATAATTCTACAGCTTCAGTATACCTTTTTGGGAGTGAGGGTTGGGAAAGAGGAGTGGGATTTTTTTCTTTGAAAATTAATGAGGCACTGGGGCCAGCCACTTATCGTTGCACTTAATTGAGGGTCTCCCGCATGTATTCCTAATATAATTCGATTTTAAGGAAGCATGTAATAAAGGCAGTGTATTTCCACCGTCAAAATCGGTTTAGAATTTCTCAGCTGAAATAAAGTTCTCATGGCCAATACGCTGAGAGCCTGCACTGTGTATTCATAGATGCACTCGAGGTACAGTTATTTCATTCTTGATTTAGAAATGAAGGTGGAAATTCGACTACTTTTTTGAAAAGAGAATGTAAGTTTCATGTTTAGTTTATGAATCAAATTAGAAAGGATATGAAATAAAAAGTGCAGAATACTTTTTCACAGTATTCTAGAGGGAATAATTTCTAGATTCTTTTTAAAAAAACGTCTTTTCATCTATTGGAAGAGACCAACAAACCAGTTCCCAAATTTGCCTATTAGAATAATTAGGGAGCTTTTTAAAAGTAGAAATTCCAGGGCCTCCTTTCCTGAGATTGATTTAGTAGGTCTGCTTTTGGCCCTGAAGAATTTATGTTTAAAACATGCTTCAGGCAATTCTGATGGTCTTGGGAACCACTGAGGCAAACAGTACTGTGGACCTACCAAGGAATTCTCAAAAAGCTTTGATACAGAAGAGGAAGTGACCAGTCCTGTATGGGGGTTGGTTGGCCAGAGGAGGTCACAGGAACTGCCCCTGGTCCTGTTGGGTCTTAGATGATGAGTAGGAGCGTGATAAGGGTGGGGAAGGGGAGGGATAGGACCAGCAGGAAACATGGTGCTGTGTGTAAATGCAGAAGATTGTAGGAGAAAAAGGGATCAGGGAGCAGGGAGTGGAATGGGGAAGGAGAGCATTGTGGGACATGAGGTCAGAAAGGTAAAAGGAGGTAACTATGTGAAAAATCCTAAGAATAATGCTAAAAAACTCAAATTTTATGTTAGCAGTGGATTCAGATTTTAAACGGGGAAGTGATCTGAATACGTGTGTGTTGTAGAAAGGTTGCTCTGGTGATGAGAGTAAAAGGATGGAAAATGGCTGTTGCAGAAGTCTAGGTGAGAGGCGAAAAGGCTTGATGTTGGAGAGAGGCTGTGGGGATGATCAGGGGATTGGATTTAGTTACTTACTAGTGCATTATTGTTGCCATATTTTTGGATGAGGAATTTTTAGGGCCAGACTGGGTAAAGAGCTCTTGATCTGCAAAAATAACCTATTAGCAAATCTGAATAATATTGCCAGGTTATATATATTGATGGTATGAGAGTGGATTGTTCTTAGCACTTTTGAAAATTAGAAAGAACCAGATTGGGTGCAATTGGAGGGGAGCTTGGAGATTATACTGACATTTATGACTGTCAACACTATTGACTAAGGTTGTTTGAAGTGTTTTTCTCTCCTACTCAGAAGCTTGGTATTAGAATTTTAGAGTTAGAAGAGATTGCAGAGATTATTTAGTCCATGGTAGCAAATAAATTGCAGAGATTATTTAGTCCATGGTAGCAGATATATTTTGGTTTATGAACCAACTAAGCTTTGAAATAGCTCCAGGAGCCCTATATTGAGAAGGATTTTGGTCATATATTCTCTGGGAAAGTAAGTTAACGATTGATTCGTGATGTTTCCTGTGGACACAGTTATCTAGTGGGTGCTGTGTGTGCCAGGTATATGCCATCCTTAGACTAGTCCAAACTATTAGTTTTCTGCTTAAAAAAGAATCTTAAACAAGTTAAATAATTTACCTAAAAGTAGTTAAGAATTAGAGCTAGAAGTAGAACTGAGTTTTGTAACTCTTAGTTTGTTATTCTCCCGTGTTATCAAGATGAATGTCTGCTGCTAAAGAGCTTTTGATATTAGACCAAAAGAAAAAAGGTATTTCTGGCTTGTGCCTTTTGACTGTTTAGGTAAGAGTTTGACGAGGAACTTTGGCCTAGAACTAAATTTTGTAAATTTTGTCTGGCTTAAGACAATTGTTGTTAGTACTGATAGGAAGTAGCCACCTGTTTGTGGTTTTTTGTTTTTTGTTTTTTTCACTTCCTTGTTCCTCACCATTCTCTCAGTTTTAGGTTTTGAGGATTGGTTTCCTTTATGTGAGTTAAGGCACAAATATATAATGTTATTTATTTGTTTGTTTGTTTATTTAGTGTTAACAGCATTTTGCCAATTTCTAGGCTCATAATAAGTGCTTAGTAAAGGCATGTTGGTTTTTGTGACTGTACATGATATAGTTTTGAGTCAATGTAAATTAGTGCGGGGTTGCAGAATTGAACTACAGTATTATCTGGTTGGTAGGTCGGCCCTCAGCGAAAAATATTGGGTTGGAAACTAGCCTCACAACTAGTAGTCATTAACTAAGAGCTGTTCCTCCTTCTGTCTAGCAGTGCTGTACTTGGAAAACTGCTACCTCCTCACCTCTTGCTTCTTTTCAGAACTGGCTATACTCTGATCCTTGAAGTGCTTTTTCTTTTCCTATCCCTAGGAGCCTCTGAGGTTGCAGGGACCATCCTTACAGTGACCCCAATAGTTAGAGTATATATTTATATTGCCATCCTCGTTTTGTCATGTAGCCATCATAGCCAGGTGGTCATCGCCCCCATGGTATGTTTGAGTCCTTTTCTCCCTGACTCACCTTACCCTGCCCTATCAAAAACTATCTATCCCTCCCCCCCAAATGATTTATTCCATGAAACTTTTTATTTTATTATTTTTTTTAAAGTAATCTCTGTGCCCAACATAGGGCATGACCCCAAGATCAAGAATCACATGCTTTACCAACTGAGCTGCCCAGGTAACCCCTTTTCTTTCCATGAAACTTAAAAAGACATTGTGTTGTCAGATTTCCAAGGTCATTGCTAATCTGATGTGTTTTACCATAGGAATAATGTGTTAATGGACCCTCCTTCCCCTCTCAGGTAACATGCATTTAACAGTGGCCTTCTGGAGACAACGCCTTAACCCAAAGAAGTGACTCCAGTGGTGAGAACTGCAGGTATGGTGACAGGCCCATGAAAGAGATTGGGGGGCTGGAATGGTGCAGAGGGTGAGCTCTGATCATATAACTGCTGTGGAGATGGAGGTATGGGGAAAAAGGAAGTTGAAGAAATAAGACAGTTTCCACTTGGATCTGAAACCAAGTCTCTTCTATAAGCATTAGCCTGTGAGCCACACTTTGCTCTTACTTTAGGTCCTCTGACTTTTTTGTTTTCTTTTTTTTTAAAAGTTTTGTTTATTTGTTTATTTATGTGTGTGTGAGAGAGAGAGAATGAGCAGGGGTGAGGGAGAGAGAGAATCCCAGGCCTGCTCCAAGCTCTGCACTAAGTGTGATGTAGGGCTTGGTCTCGTGACCATGTGAGGATCATAACCTGAGCAGAAATCAAGAGTTGGACATTTAACAGAATGAGCTGACCAGGCGACCTTGACTTCTCTGTTTTTCTATTTTTCTTGGACATATACTTTTCCCACATTTGCTGTTTTATGAACATTTATTCTGTGTATTCTTGTCCAGACATGTGCAGGTGTATAGTTAAAAAGTATAAGAAGTAAAAAGAAGGCAACATAATGCAGTGGAAAAAGAATAGAGGACTTGGAAAGAAAAGGTCTGGGGTTCTGATTTGACTTTGCCACTGACAGACTGACTTTTGACAAGTTACTTAATCTTGCCTGGACTCAGTTTATGTATTTGTAAAATAGATGTATTGATTCCTACCTGCCTTTCTGACATTGTTGTGAGGATCAAGATAATACAAATTAAAGCTTTAGAAAAAAATGAATTTACAACACAAGACATTATCTGGGTCTACAAGGTGGGAGAAGTTGGGAGTAATATTGAGAAGGCAAACATGAGGACAGGATAAATTCTCTTTAAAGGATCAGAAGAGAAAAAAGGAAAACTATTGGAATAGAAAGGTAGAGCATGAAAATAGTCAATCAGGAAGAGAATAAGGAGTGAATGAAGTAGAACTGATGGATTGGTAGGTGAGAATGCTGAATAGGACAAAGAATCGTCCCTTTCACTTGCCTCACTCTAACCTTGCAGCTGTTTATCATTACTACTTCTCTTCATGTAAATGTCTATCTATACTTAGATTCCTTTCTTCACCGTAAACATCAGTGTTTATTATTCATACCTCTGTGTGACCCTTTGTGTTTAGTTTATATTTTTGTTAATTGTCCTATAAATGCACAGAGACCAAGAGTATGATTTGCTTTTTATAGTGTTGCAGGCCATTGCTATTAAAAATGTATGTTTGCTCTGTTCTTTTTTATAATTATGGAGAGAAGGAAGGAGATGGGGAACTTTGTGAGAAATAGTAGGAAAGGAACTGGGTAGGAGGGAGAGTAGATAAACAAGACATGGTAAGAAGAATTCTCAAAAAATAATGAAAGGAAATACATGAAAATCAAAAATACATAGAGCAAAAAAAAAAAAGTGGGGAAGGAGGAGATGGTGTTATCTACAGGAAAGGAACAAGGCAGTTTTCATTTCTTTAATGGTGATGTAATACCTCACAAAATGTTATGTGTTGGGAAAGATCATTCTCCATACCAAGTATCTTTAAAATATTTTCAAAAGTATCCTCTGCATCCTGAGCTCACAGAGTAGTTCTTTGTGGAAAGAAAACTAGGCCAACGTTCAGGAGACCTGGGTTCTAGCCTTGGTGTTGCTTGTTACTTAGTTCTGTAATCTTGGGCAATTCACTTAAATCTCTGGGCCTCCGCTTCCTCACTTGTCTATTAAAGGTATTGAACATGATGGTCTCTCAATTTTCTTTTAGCTCACTCTTGATTATATTTTGTGCTTCATGGGCTGGCTCACTAATTTTTTAGGGCTTTGTTGATATCACAATATAAGATTGGCCTTAGAAATATCTTTTTTTTTTTAAAGAAATGTAAGTTTTTTTTAAACCTTTTAAGTTTATTTTTATTAAATTTTTTTAAATGTTTATTTTATCTTAGAGACACACATTTACACATAGAACACAAGTGGGGGAGATGCAGAGAGGGAAACACAGAATCCAGAGCAGATTCCAGACTCTCAACTTGGGGCTTGAACCCACAAACCATGAGATCATGACCTGAGCCAAAGTTGGACACTTAATTGACTGAGCCACCCAAGTGCTCCTGTTTTTTATTTTTTAGTGTTTATTTCTTTTTGAGGGAGAGACAGAGCAAACAAGGGAGGGGGCAGAGAGAGAGAAAGAGACAGGGAGAGACAGAATCCAAAGCAGGCTCCAAGCTCTGGGCTGTCATCAGAACCTACCTACCACCTACCAGGAGATCATGACCTGAAGGATCATGACCTGAAGCTTAACAGACTGAGCCACCCAGGCACCCCACCCAGTCTTTTGTTTTGTTTTTTAATATTTATTTATGAGAGGAGGGCAGAGAGAAAGGGAGAGAGAGAGAACCTGAAGCAGGCTCCACACCCAGCCCAGCACTGAGCCTGGGATTGTAGATCCCAGGATTGTGAGATCATGACCTGATCATGACTTAGAGGCTTAACCTACTAAGCCACCCAGGGGTCCAAATATCTTATAATACGACTTCATAATATCCATTGCTTTATAAATGAGAAACCATTGTATTTTAAGTTCTGCTTAATTTTTTAATTTTTGTATTTTTTAAAGATTTTATTTTTAAGTTATCTCTGCATCCAAAGTGGGGCTTGAAATGTGGGGCTCAAATTTTCAATCCCGAGATCAATGCATGCTCTATCAACTGAGCTAGCCAGGCAGGCGTCCTTAAATTCTGTTTTAAACATTGGCAAAAAGTGAGACTTGTAGGGAACCTAAGTATAGAAATGTTAAGTTTATAATATTGAACAAGCATTCACCGAGCCCTTGTTGTGCTAGGTCTCAATGAGCACTTAATATAAAACCCCTGCCTCAAGGATTTTATGTTTTTTTGGTCAGGAAAACAAACTTGCTCACCAGTAATTATTATAAAAAAAAAAAAAGAAAAAGGTGATAAATACTATAATGAAGATTGCATTGCATTGCAATTTAAGGTACTAACTTTATAGATTTATTGGTTCCTTTATCATAATTGAATATGTGCTAGGTGCTGCTCTCTGCTATGTATTGCAGAGACTCATGATGAAAAAAAAAAGCAGTCCCTGCCCTCAAGAAAGTTCGAGTCTTTTTTCACATCTGGAAACTGCTTACCCTAATTTTCCCTTCTGTCCCAGGAAGTTTTGTACTGTATCAGCACTTCATGGTTTTAGTCTAAGAATACATATGCATATTGAGCTTGCTGCACTCCAGAAATGTTTGATAACACACTTGCTGTCTGAGAAAATGTATATTATTCTATTGGATATATGACATTTTTTCTGTCACTGACAGAGAAATTTTTCTTTTAAGATAAGGAAAAAGTCCAAATGCCATCTGGATGGCATGTTTAGGTGGACTTTGATTTTGCCTTAGTCATTCATTCAGAGAGAGAGTAGGATCTAAAATTTAGCCTTGATTTGTTGTTCCAGGGGATCGATTCAGTTAGTCACAGAGGAGAGGATGCTAGTCGAAAGGAATCATATTGTAGGAGTTAACAGTGCGTACTGGATTGTCTGGTTTTGAATTTTGGCTTTACCATGCACTGAGAGGATGATCTTGGTCAAGTTCCTCATCTGTAAATTGAGAATAGTAATAGCATATTACTATATAAGGTTGTTGTGTGGATTAAATAAGATAATGTATTTTTGCTTGAACAATAGTTGGTTCACAGTAAACGTGAAGTGTTAGTTTTTGTTGTTATTATCATCATTACCACCAACCTTGTCTTAAAATTATTGTCACAATTCATTAATTCATTAAGTAAGCTTATCTAGGGTGAGCATTGTAAATTTAAATGCCTGTAAGGGCTAAGTGAACATTTTAAAATAGTAATGATCAGGTTGGGATTAAGTGAACTAGGGAATTCATGTTCCTCTAATGGGGTAGCTGTTAAGTAGCTTTGGCTTACTTTTTAATTTTTTTAATTTTAATTTTATTTTATTAAAAAGTTTGTTTAATATTTATTCATTTTTGAGAGACAGAGAGACAGAGTGCAAGCAGGGGAGGGACAGAAAAAGAGAGAGACACAGTATCTGAAGTGGCCTCCAGGCTCTGAGCTGGGGGGGGAGGTGGGGGGAGTGCGGGGAATAGAGTAGAAAAAGGCTCAAACTCACTGACAGGGAGATCATGACCTGAGCTGAAGTCGGAGGCTTAACCAACTGAGCCACCTAGGTGCTCCTTTGGCTTACTGTTTTAAAAGTTAAAGGGTAAAATCAACCATTTTAACCAATAAAAAATACATAATTCATGAGGTACTGGGGTGTCTCAGTGTCCAACTTTTTTTCTTTTAATGTTTGTTTATTTTTGAGAGAGAGAGACAAAGTGTGAGCAGGAGAGGGGCAGAGAGAGGGGGAGACACAGAATCTGAAACAGATTCTAGACTGTGCTGGCAGATCTGAGCCTACTTAGGATTCTCTCTCTTCCTGTCTCTCTGCCTCTCCTCTGTTCATGTGCACACCTTCTCTCTTTCTCCTCTCTCTCAAAATAAATAAATAAACAGTTAAAAAAGCGTAATTCATTGTCAGCTCACTATTGACCTAGTGGGGAGTATAGGACCAAGTGTGGCCTGAATATCTTAACTTTTATTCTAAACACAATTGGGGAATCTAGGTTTTGTGAGAAATCTTTTTTTTTCCTAAATGTTGGTAACTTTTGAAATCATAATATAAACACTGTGGGCCAAACAAATCACCACTATGGGTAGGATTTGTCTTGTGGGTTGCCGCTTTGCAACCTCTATTCTGGAGCTTGACTTTTTGCATCATAACCCATGTTCCCTGCCTTCTGGGAAGAAAGTCCTTACCCACATACAGTTTTAAAACAGTTCATGCAATACCTCAGAGCAGTCTAGGGCTGAATGAGAAGTATGCAGAATAATTATTAAGGCAGAGGAGGGATTTAGAACGGGCAAAGGTATGGAGACAGGAATGGACTTCAGATGGTGGTAGTACGGTGAATAGATTAATTGGAGGTTAGGTTAGTCTGAAGAGGCTGTATGTGAGGGTGGTAATAGGAGAAAGCTTAGAAAAGTTAAGAGACCAGACTGATTGTTTTGGTATAACCTTAAGTCCTGTTGGCTGACTGAATAAAGTGGTATTTTATGGTGATTTATTAGGTAATATTGAGGTCTACAGTGTTTACTAGGGCTGTAGGGTCTGGAGGCAGGGAGACCAGGCTAGGGAGGTAGGTGGGAGCGGGAATGAAAAGGAAGGGATAAAAGCTTGTGTAAGAGACAGAAGCATATATATGGGTTACCCTGTGACAGTGGGACCCTGCAGTAGATAAAGAGGGCCAATTGTGAAAGCTTTTCCCCTCTTCATTCTTTTGTAAAAACTGGGATACATGAAGATAATGCTACTGTTCCTCCTTTTTCATGTTGTGGATCTTGCTTTGTCACTCAGCCATAGCACCCTTCTTAATGACGGATCACATACATAGTCTTAGGATTTCCCAGCTTGCACAAGTAGAATAGAAAAAAGAAGAAACAAAGTAGTTTAGCTGCTCATCACATTTCTGGTTTTGGATTTCTGACAATCTGAGTTAACCTCTATTAAGTTTCATTAGACTTTATACATGGAATTTTTGTATTTACCAAACTTTGGAAACACTGACAAATAGTTTACTCATGGGAAAGATGTAGAATTTTGCTGCAGGAACTTGACATGATAATTAATTCATGATTTAGAATGTTTAAAGAAACTGATAAATGTTGTAGAAAGGTGGAATGTGTTTATTCTGTATAACTTCAGAGAGTGATTTTTAGGATCTTATTTTCACTAGACCTTTTGTCCTGTTTATAGTTTCTCATGAAAATTTTCTTGACATATTGCAAAGAAGTTATTCCTTATTCTTGGCTAAAATGCCAAATGTAGTTATTCTAAGTATTCTTTTTGGTAAATAAGCTAATAGTATGTTAGACGTAGCATTAAGAATACTTGAAATGCAGCAAGATTTCTTTCGTTGATGAATAAAAGTACTACTGAACTGAGCCTCTGAAAAGTACAAAAAGTTGCTGCCATCAGAGAGATGCAGCAGTAAGGTCAATAGATTTGAGCTAAATCTAAATCTCGTTTAATGGAGAAGGGATTTTTTTTTTAAGCATGGTCTAACCTAGTTTTTGGAATTCATTTGTTCTGAATATTGAAAGGGATTTCCAGGTGGTTCATTTAATTATAGATCTGCTTTGGAACTGGGAAGGTAAGGAACACAAGAGAGGGATTAGCTGCATTTGTTTCTGTAGAAAGGCAGTAGTCAAAAGGAAATCCCAGATTATCTTTTTCTGTTCTTGAATTTTTTGGAGGAAAGATATTTACTACAAGTCTTAATTGAAAACTGTATTCAGTATGTATATTGAAACGTGCAGAACCTAGTTACTACTGCTTTTCTTTGTCAGTATGTTGCTGACATTTATTTGCTGTCCTCTCCTTGCCCTTTGTCTTTGTCCTTGAGAGTTTTTACTTTATTTATTTTGTTTTGCTGGTGTTTTAGGAGAGAATGGAATAGAAGTGCTTATGTTCAGTCAGCCCTGTTAATTTATTTTACCATATAAATTGATGTTTTCATCTTTAACAATGAAAATGATGAATTTATCTGCCCTGATTATTTTTTTGTTTGTTTCTTACTGTGGTAAAATATACATGACCTAAAACTGACCATTTTATCGATAAAAAAAAAAAATTATTAACTTATTTATTTGAGAGAGATGGAGCACAAGTTGGGGAGGGGCAGAGAGAGAGAAGGAGACACAGAATCTGAAGCATGCTCCAGGCTATTAGCACAGAGCCTCACAGGGGGCTTGAACCCACAAACTATGAAGTCATGATCTGAGCCAAAGTTGGATGCTTATCCAATTGAGCCACCCAGGGGCTCCAACCATTTTTAAGTGTTCAGTTTAGTGACATTAAGTTAATTCACTTTGTTGTGCAGCTTTTACCATTGTGCATCTCCGAGAACTTTTTTATCATCATCCCAAACTGAAACTCAATGTGCCTTAAAAAATAACTCACATTCTCCTTCCCTCAACCCCTGGTAACCACTGTGCTACTTTTTGGTCTCTGTATAGAATTTGACTATTTTAGGTACCTCATGTAAGTGGAATCATACAATATTAATATTGTCCTTTATGTTAAGCTTGTTTCACTTTGCATAATGTCTTCAGGGTTCATGTGGTAGCATGTGTCAGAATTTCATTCCTTTTTGAGGCTAATATTCCATTTTATGTGTGTGCCACATTTTGTTTATCCATTCATCTGTTGATGGACACTTAGCTTATTTTCACCTTTTCGCTGTTATGAATAATGATGTTATGAATGTGGGTGCTGTTTAGGTCTTTCAGTATTTTTAGGTGTATTCCCAGAATTGGAATTCCTGGATCATGTTGTAATTCTGTGTTTAATTTTTTGAGGAACCACCATACTGTTTTCCATAGCAGCTGTACCATTTTACATTCCCACTGGCAGTGCACAAGAGTTCCCATTTTTGACACTCATACCAATGCTTGTTATATTCTGTTTTTTTTTTTTTAATAATCATCCTAATGAGTGAATCGGTATCTCATTGTAGTTTTGATTTTCATTTCTCTAATGATTAATGATTTTGAGTGTCTTTTCATGTACTTATTAGCTGCTAGAATATTTTTTGAGAAATGTCTGCTCAACTCCTTTGCCCATTTTTTAATTGGATTGTTTGGGTTTTGGTGTCCTAATTATTTTGTAGGTTTCTGTCCATATCTTTTCTGCTTCTGAGTCTGCTGCTCTTCTCTTCCTTTCCTGTTGTTGGCAAAGCAACTAGAATCATTCTCTCCAATGTATATAGGACCTTAGTAAATGTTTGATGATAAAAGGTTAAAAGTAGAGTTTTCTGGAAAGGTAAAGATTGATTGGGGCAAGGCCTTCATTACATTTTTCTCTAGTTTTGGAGTTCTGTATTCTCTTTTAACAATATACTTGATAGAGTAAAACATTTATAAAAGATTATGCTTTTAGGCAAAGAAGTCCCTGTGTAACTTAAATTTCATTTTAGAGGGGCACCTGGGTGGCTTATTCAGTTAAGTGTCATGACTCTTGGTTTCATCTCAGGTCTTGATCTCACGATTCATGAGATTGAGCCCCTTGTGTAGCAGGCACTGCTTGGGATTCTCTCTCTCCCTCTGCCCTTTCCCCACTCACATGTATGCAGATGTGCGCACTCTCTTTCACTGTCAAAATAAATAAACATTTAAAAAATTTTCATTTTAACAAAGGAAAATATAGGATCTTATTAAGATAAATTTGATTCTTCTCTAAGAGGCTTACTGTTACTGTTTGCCTAAGAAAATACAAGTAAGCCTGAGGTATCCAAAGAAGGGTTTCACTTTTTGTAATTCTTGTTTTAATCATTTCAATCTCATTCACTTTTTAAAAAGTAATCTCTATACCCAACATGGAGTTTGAACTCACAGTCCCAAGATTGAGAGTTGCTTGCTCTACTTACTGAGCCAGCCAAGGGCCCCTCAGTGATTCTTTTTTTTTAAAGATTTTAAGTAATCTCTGCACCCAATGCGGGGATCGAACTCACAACCCCAACCTAGGTCAAGAGTCGCATGCTCCATCAACTGAGCCAGCCAGGCGCCTCTCACTTCTTAACTTTTGTTGTGTAATGATTTGGGATTTCTTATTTTGAGACTGCTATTTATTAGGGTTTTTGTTTTTGTTTTAGACAAGTGGGGTTAGGAGTGATCCTAGACTTGATATATATCTTAATTTTCAAAAGGACAAAACTGAGTAAGTTCAAGTATAGCAATGACATAAATATATTTTATTTTCCTGTTACCTTTTTTGCTTCCTTTAAAGAACCATGGTTTTATTATTTATTTTTTAAATGTTTTTTTTTTTAATTCTGAGAGATAGAGGGAGAGAAACAGGGAAAAAGAGAACCCCAAGTAGGCTACATGCTGACAACGCAGGGCTCAGTCTCATGAACTGTGAGATCATGACCTGAGCCAAAATCAGTAGTCAAAATCAAGAGTCAGTCATGTAACAGACTGAGCCACCCAGGCACCCTCAAACCATGGTTTTAAATCATGAAATTAACACTGAACAAAGCTAGAGATGTCTGGTTTGGGCCACATCTTTTGTTTTGACTTTGGACAGTCCATTTTTATTGGATTGTTACTGAGTTTTAAGAGTTTTTTTTGTAAATTTTGGATATTTCCTCTATCAGATATGTATTTTACAAATATTTTCTCCCAGCTTTTGCTTATCTTTTCATTATCTTAATAGTGTCTTTTGAAAAGTAGAAGTTCATAATTTTGATGAGACCTAAGTTTTCAATTTTTTCTGTTATGGGTGGTACTTTTGTTGTCGCATGTAAGAAATCTTTGCCTACCTGGGCAATCCATTTAACTTTCTTGGATTTCTACTTATAAGAACAAATAAGTTCTCGCTTTGGCAGCACATATACTAAGAACAAATAAGATGTGTGTGGTATTTTTACTTCTTTGGAGTAATAGTTTTATTTAGCACCTTTTTGGAGTCAAAATAGAGGAGGTAGTCTTTGGATAGAATACTAAGGTGAAAACCTACAGACCCAAATTGGAGTACAGAATTGGCTCTGCTTTTATAATCCTATTTGTTTCTAATGGGTAAGAGGTAATTTTCTTTTCTTCCTTCCCCCCACAATTATTTAGGGCCCTTGGATGTAAATGATTGTATGTGATTTTTTTTTTCTGGGTTTTTGATACAATCTGAATAACAATGCTTTTTGGCTCCTTTAAGTAAAAATATATAAATTTATTTATAAAATGTACATATATATTACTCACTAGCTTATTAATATTGACATCTAGTTTACTTATACTTTATAGATTAAGTTTAGAAATGATCTGAGAAAGGTTTGTTGGAAGGATGGGGATGGTGGCTATCAGGATCTTGTATTTTGAGGACAATTCATGAGTATTAAGAGATGGTCAGAAACCAGAGTTTCCTGGGAGCCAGGAAATTCAACCTTATATATAATTAGGTTGCATAATTTCACACAAACCTTGTTTACAAATGAGAGCAATATTTATTGTAGCACAATGGTAGTTATATTTATTGTGGCGCATCAAATTATTAAACTTTAGCAGTAGAGAGTCAAAACCAGGAAACAACTTGTAATAGTAGTTAATATTAAAATGGTTGTTAGCTGTTTGAGAGGACAGGGGGGAAATTGCCTTCTAAAGTAGTGGGTACAGAGTTCAAACCAGCAAATGAATGCTAAAAGTTTGATTCTGGTGCCAGTTTCCTTAAATTCTGTTGGCATACTATTGAACCTTGAAAGTTATACCTTTGTGTTTTTCTCTTTGAATAAGATAATCATCTTTTTAAGCATATGCTTTAGATCTACACCCATACATTTGGTTAGAAAATGGAAAGAGAGCTTTCATTTATCTGAGATCCTTCACATTACGTTCAGAGCCAAGGTGTCACTTTTAAGGGAGAGAGAGGATGGTTTACATCTTCCCACTCTGCTAAGGTACCCTTTTCCAGTAAATAAGAAGGCAACTTTTCCCCATAATACGTGGGTTTGAGTTCATTCCCTCTCATTTTATTCAGAATATTATGGAAATGAGTATTTACCTTCTAGCCCAACCAAAAGAACTCTTATCCCCCTCTGACAATACCTTCAGGAACTCATACACCAAGTTCTGTTCTGTTGCTTTGCTATTATTAATGGAGAATGGGATCTAAACATTGTCCCTTCTAGTTAGTCCCTGCTACAAGTGATTGGAGAGAGCAGGATCTAGTTTTCAATTCAGCTGGGTCGTGTGGCTACTGGTTGCGTACACAAGAACCATTACCACCTCCATGTTCCTCTTCCAAGTGGATTGAGGCTTCATTCTTACATTACTGGATAGCAGATGAGTACAGAATTTTTAACACCTATGCTTTGATACATAGCTCTTTCACTTGAGTGGTGGTTTCAGAACATGGCTAAGTGGCCTTGTACAAAGGAGACTACTCAGTATTTGCAGTTGCCGTATATGCTTCTGTATTTTATTAAAAAAATTTTTTTTGTTATTCTTAAGAGAGAGACATAGCATGAGTGGGTGAGGGGCAGAGTGAGAGATGGACACAGATTCTGAAGCAGGCTTCAGGCTGTGAGCTGTCAGTACAGAGCCCATCGCGGGGCTCGAATCCGCAAGCCATGAGATCATGACCTGAGCCAAAGTCGTACGCTTAACTGACTGAGCCACCCAGGAGCCACTAAAATTTTTTTAATGTTTGTTAATTTTTGAGAGAGAGAGAGAGAGAGAGAGAGACCAGGAGACACAGAATCTGAAGCAGGCTCCAGGCTCTGAGCTGTTAGCACAGAGCCCAAGGCTGGGCTCGAAATTCCAAACCATGAGATCATGACCTGAACTGAAGTTGGTTGCTTAACTGACTGAGCCACTCAGGTGCCCCTCTACTTCTGTACTTCACTAAGGCTGTTTGAGAGCTAGACTTCATTAGGTTTTAGTTCTCTGAATACCACTGTGTACTTAAGCTTTTTGTACTTGTGCGTCAGCAAGCAGTTTTTCTTCTTACTGGTTTAATATGTTTTCTGAAATGTCTTTTTGATGGCTTCTTTTAAGAATTATAGGTCCTTATAAATTATTGGAAGGTTTTCTAGGTCAAAATAGATGCAGCTTATAAAAATAACTGACTATGGTGGATATGTTATTTTTGAAATCAAATGAAACAAATTTCATAATATCTTGACTATTAATTTTTCTATAAAGGGCATACATGTTTTAAAATAAGACTAATTTGCTGTTTGTTTCCTATGGGACAAGATATTACTGAAATAATCTTGTGAAATGTGCCTTTCTTTTTCCATATTTTTATTTCTACTGCCTTTTAGGAAGATGTTAAGGTCAGTTTTCACCTCTGGCAATGTTTTAGCACCTCTTTTCTACATTAGACATTCTGTCACATTTTTCTAGTGTGATAGTAAACATTATTCAAAATAAATGATATAAAAGTTGACTCTATTTTAAGTTTCTTTGTAACTGACAGACTAACAGGTAATGATTTTAATATTGTACTGTATCTTAGATTCAAACTGATATTTTAGTGGTTCAAGTCACAGTGTTTTACTAGGTGAAGATATCCACATCACTGTACTTGATGGTGAAAGCTTTTTCAAAATCATGTAAAAAGTCAGTTAGTTTTGGGGCGCCTGGGTGGCTCAGTCATTTAAGCGTCCAGTTTCGGCCCAGGTCATGATCTCATGGTTTGTGGGTTCGAGGTCCACGTCAGGCTCTGTGCTGACAGCTAGCTCAGAGCCTGGAGCCTGCTTCAGATTCTGTATCTCCCTCTCTCTCTGACCCTCCCCTGCTCACGCTGTCTCTCTCTCTCTCTCTCTCTCTCTCAGAAATAAAAATAAAACATTAAATTAGTTTTTTGAAAAAGTCAGTTTATTTATTTATTTATTTATTTATTTTATTTCTAGGGGGAGAGAGAGAGAGAGACACTATGAGCAGGGGAGGGTCAGAGAGAGAGGGAGTCACAGACTGAAACAGGCTCCAGGCTCCGAGCTGGCAGTCAGCACAGAGCCCAACGCGGGGCTTGAACCCACGAACCGTGAGATCATGACCTAAGCGAAAGTCGGACGCTTAACCGACTAAGCCACCCAGGCGCCCCAGAAGTCAGTTATTTTTGATAGGAAGTTAAAGCAGAGGGATCCGTCTCGTTTCTATATCTTATGAATTTTAAAGCTATAGATAGAAGCAAAGTTGAAACTGCTTTAAAAATTGAGTGTTAGGAGAAGGAAGAGGGGATTAAAGAAGGATAGATTATAAAATGAAAGGGACATTAGAAAAGATAAGTTAATTTTAGCAGTGAGATATGGAGGTAGAAGGGAGGTACTAGGAAGGAAGAATGGGTCCTGGAGTGATCTCCCCAAGATACACCAGAGAGGTAAGGTCGTTTTTTTTTTCCCCTTTTCATTGTAGAAACTAGGTTAGTAGTAGTTTTTTGTTATTCACATTGAGAATGCTTTTTTTTTTTTTTAGAGTTTATTGAGATGAGATGTAACTTGCACTTAGTAAAATTCATCCTTTTCTAGTAGTGTACAAATCTTTGAATTTTGACAAATGTTTGCAGTCTTGTGCTCCTTTGTGTTTGTCTTAGAGAGAGTGCAGGAGCTGGGGAGAGGGGCAGGGCAGGGGGAGAGAGTCATAAGCAGGCTTCACACTCAGCGTGGAACCCGATGTGGGGCATGATCCCCTAACTCTGGGATCATGACCTGAGCCAAAATCAAGAGTTGGACACCCAACTGACTGGGTCACCCAGGCGCCCCTGTTTTTGTTTTTGTTTTTTAAATGTTTTATTTATTTCTAGGAGAGAGAGAGAGAGAGAGAGAGAGACAGCATGAGCAGGGGAGGGTCAGAGAGAGAGGTAGTCACAGACTGAAACAGGCTCCAGGCTCCGAGCTGGCAGTCAGCACAGAGCCTGATGCGGGGCTCAAACCCACGAACGGCGAGATCATGACCTAAGCGAAAGTCGGATGCGTAACTGACTAAGCCACCCAGGCGCCCCTGTTTTTTTTTTTTTTTAAGTAAGCTTCACACCCAGGGCAGAGCCCAACATGGGGCTGAAACTCACGACTCTGAGATGAAGACCTGAGGTGAGATCAAGAGTCAGATGCTTAACCCACTAAGCTACCCATGCACCCCTCTTGTGCTCCTTTGTAGTCCTACATGTCTCCTCAACTCTGTCCTTTAGGAAGCACTGATGTTTTCTCTCCCAACAGTTTTTCCTTTTCTAGAATGTCATTTAAATAGAATTATAGGATGTATCAGTTTCCTAGAACTGCTGTAACAAGTTACTACACACTGGTTAGTTTTTAAAACAAAGGAACCTTATTCTATCACAGTATTGGAGTCTAAAAGACTAAAATAAGGGGTCAGCAGGGTTGGAACTTCTCAGAAGGGAGAATCTAGGCCATGCCTCTCATAGCTTCTGATGGTTGTTGGTGATCCTTGCATCCTTTGGCTTTGTATATGCTTATTTCCATTCTCTGCCTCTATCTTCATGTGGTATTCTCCCAGTGTGTCATCACCTCGTCTTTATTCTGTGTGTGTCTCTGTGTCCAGATTTTCTTCTTATAAGGTCACAAGTCATTGAATTAGGGCTCATCTCATCTTAACTTGATTCCATCTACAAAGACCCAATAAGACCAAGTAAGGTCACATTCTGAGGTTTCAGGTGGACATAAATTTTGGGGGAGACTACTTTAAAAAAAAAACATTATATAAGGGTATTTGGGTGGCTCAGTTGGTTAAGTGTCTGACTCTTTTTTTCTAAATTTTTTTTTAATGTTTTATTTATTTCTAGGAGAGAGAGAGAGAGAGAGACAGCATGAGCAGGGGAGGGTCAGAGAGAGAAGGAGACACAGACTCCGAAACAGGCTCCAGGCTCTGAGCTGGTAGTCAGCACAGAGCCCGACGCGGGGCTTGAACCCACGAATCGCGAGATCATGACCTAAGCGAAAGTCGGATGCTTAACCGACTAAGCCACCCAGGCACCCCTTAAGTGTCTGACTCTTAACTTTAGCTGAGGTCATGATCTCAGGGTTGGTGGGATTGAGACCCATATCAGGCTCTGTGCTGACAGTGCGGAGCCTACCTGGGATTCTCTCTCTGCCCCTCCCCTGCTCACTTGCACGCATATATTCTTGTGCCATCTCTCGGTCTCTCAAAATAAATAAACTTAAAATTTTAAAAATCATTATACAGTAAAATTGGCTTTTGTGTGTATATGCGTACAGTTGTATGAATCTTAACACGTGTAAATTTTTGTAACACCACAGTCAAAATACAGAATAGTTTCATCACGCCAAAACCTCCCTTGTACTACATTTTGTAGTCCTACCTACCCTCCACGGTTTGCAGCCACAGATTTGTTATCGTTCCCTATTATTTTGTCTTTTGGAGACTGTCACATAAATGGAATAATACATATGTAACTTTTTGAGACTTAGTTTCATTCAATATGATTGATGCCTTCCAGATTCACCCAAGCTGTTGCATGTATCAGTAGTTTGTTTCTTTTTGTTGCTGAGTAGTATTCCAGGATATGAATGCATTACAGTTTATCAGTTTACCTGTTGAGGGATACTGGTTTGTGTGGTTATGAACAGAATTACTATAAACATTCCCATACAAGTTTTATTTTTTTTTTATTTATTTATTTTTTCAAGTACAAAAGGGTAACAAGTTTTATTTTTTTACTTTTGAGAGAGAAAGCACATCCCCCATACAGATTTTAATTGAATGTTACTTTTCCTTTTTTTTTTTTTTTAATTCTTTTTGCTTTTATTTCTTTAGGCAGGGTTTCTTTCTTTCTTTCTTTTTTTTAAATGTTTATTTTTAAGAGAGGGTGAGAGTTGGGGAGGGGCAGAGAGAGAGGGAGACATAGAATCTGAAGCAGGCTTTAGGCTCTGGGCTGTGAGGACAGAGCGTGACCCAGAACTCGAACTCACAGACCATGAAATCATGACCTGAGCTGAAGTCGGGTGCTTAACTGACTGAGCCACTCAGGTGCCCTAGGCAGGGTTGCTTAATCTCGGTACTACGACATTTTGGGCTAGATAGTTCTTTGTTGTGGAGCGCTGCACTGTAGGATGTTCAGCAGCATCCCTTGCTGCTTCCCACTGTTAAAACAAAACAAACAAACAAAAAAACCAGATCTCTGCATTATAGTAGTATACTTTTCCCTTCTGTAATTAGTAAGTAAAATGTGGGGTAATACTTTGAGACCATACAAATATCCTATTTTCCAATAATCTTTCATTCAGTGGTTTTAGTATTGTACTGATTTTCTATTAGTACATAACACATTATCCTAAAATTTAACAGTTTGAAACAATTTTTTAAATCTGTATAGTTTCTGTAGGACAGGAATTCAGAAGTGGCTTAGCTGGATGGCTCTGACTCAGATTCATTAAGATGCAGTCAAGATGTTGGCTGAGGCTACAGTTATCTGAAGGCTTGACTTGGGGCTGGAGGGTCAGTGTCCAAGGTATCTCACTGCTGTGGCTGGTGGATTGGTGCTAGCTATTGGCAGGAGGCCTCCATTCCTTGCCACATACACCTTTTTTAGGGCTGCTGGAGCCTCCTCACAAATTGGCAGCTAGCTTCCCTGGAGCAAGTAACCTGAGATCAAGTGGCATCATCCTTTTTTTTAAAAAAAAAACTGTGGCACAATGTGTTTAACAGTAAATTTACCATCAAAACCATTTTAGGGGTCTGTGTGGCTTAGTCAGTTGAGTGCTGACTCTTAATTTTGGCTCAGGTCATGATCCCAGGGTTGTGGGATCGTGCCCCAGGTCAGGCTCCTTGCTGAGTGTGGAGCCTGCTTGATATTCTCACTCTGACCTTCTCCCCTGCCTTCATGCTTCCTCTCTCTCAAATAATTCCACATTCCCTCCTCTTGAGTCCTTAGTAACTATTGCTTTACTTTCTGTCTCTGATTTGACTGCTGTAGGTACCTCATATAAGTGGAATCATCTTTTTTTTTTTTAAGTTTATTTTTGAGAGAGAGTGAGAGCAAGGGAGGGGGAGAGAGAGGGGACACAGGATCCGAAGCAGGCTCTGTCCTGACAGCTGAGAGCTGATCTGACACAGGGCTCGAACTCACGAACTGTGATTTCATGACCTGAGCTGAAGTGAGACGCTTAACTGACTGAGCCACCCAGGTGCCCCAGTGTAGAATCATTTTTTTGTGGCTGGCTTATTTCATTTAGCATGTCCTCAACGTCCATCCATGTTATAGCATGTGTCAGAATTTCTTTCCTAATATTTTATTGTATGTATCACATTTTGCTCATCCATTCAACCATTGATGGACACTTGGGTTACTTCCACATTTTAGCTATTGTGAGTAATGGCTGCTATGAACTTGTGTGTACAGATACTTTTTACATATCCTACTTTGAATTCTTTTGAGTACATAATAAGAAATAGAATTACTGGATCATATGGTAACTCTATTTGTACATATATATATTTTTAATAGTTTATTGTCAAGTTGGTTTCCATATAACACCCAGTGCTCATCCCCAAAAGTGCCCTCCTCCATACCCATCACCCCCCTTCCCCTCTCCCCACCCCTATCAGCCCTCAGTTTGTTCTCAGTATTCAAGAGTCTCTCATGGTTTGCCTCCCTCCCTCTCCCCAACTATTTTTCCCCTTCTCCCCCGTGGTCCTCCTTTAAGTTCCTCCTAATCCTCTTATACGTGCAAACATATGGTATCTGTCCTTCTCTGCCTGACTTATTTCACTCAGCATAACACCTCGAGTTCCATCCATGTTGCTACACATGGCCAGATTTCATTCTTTCATTGTCATGTAGTATTCCATTGTTTAGATAATCCACATCTTCTTGATCCATTCGTCTGTTGATGGACACTTAGGCTCTTTCCATGTTTTGGCTATTGCTCAGAGTGCTGCTGTGAACATTGGGGTACATGTGCCCCTGTGCATCAGCACTCCTGTATCCCTTGGTTAAATTCCTAGGAGTGCTATTGCTGGGTCATAGGGGAGTTCTATTGTTAATTTTTTGAGGAACCTCCACACTGTTTTCCAGAGGGGCTGCAACTATTTTATATTTTTGAGGACCCACCATACTTTTTCCCACAGCAGCTCTATAATTTTACATTCCTACCATTAGTGCACAAGGGTTCTAATTTCTCTATATCCCTGACAACATTTTTTTAATAGTGGCCGTCTTAATGGGTATGAGTTGGTATTTCATTGTGGTTTTGATTTGCATTTCCTTAGTGATTAGTGGGGTTAAGTGTTTTCATGTACTTACTGGTCATACTTTGGAGAAATGTCTGTCATTTCTTTGGAGAAATGTGTTCAAGCACTTTGTCCTTTTTTTTTTTTTTTTTTTTTTTTTTTTTTTTTTTTTTTTAGAGAGAGAGAGTGAGAGCGAGCCTATGCAGATGTGGGGGGGGGGAGGGGAGGAGCAAAGAGAGAATCCCAAGCAGGCTCCACATTGTTAGTAAGGTGCGGGGCTCAAACTCATGAACCAGTTAGATCATTACCTGAGCCAAAATCAAGAGTCATACGATTAACCAACTGAGCCACCCAGATGCCCCTCCATTTTTGAATTAAGTTTTTTATTATTTTTGTTGAGTTTTAGAAGTTCTCTGTATATTCTAGATATTAATCCTTTAGATGAATGATTTGCAAATATTTTCTCCTATTTTGTAGGTTGCCTTTTCATTCTGTTGATAGCGTGTTTTGCATAAAATTTAAAATTTTTGTGGAGTCCAGTTTGTCTGTATTTTCTTTTGTTGCCTGTACCTTTGGTGTCATATGCAAGGAATCATTGCTAAATCCAGTGTTGTGAAGTGTTTGTCCTATTTTCCTCTAAGAGTTTTATATTTTTAGTTCTTAACATTTAGGTCTTTGATCCATTTTTAATTTTTGTAAATGGTGTTAGGTAAGGGTCCAACTTTATTCTTTTGCAGGTGGACATCTGGTTTTCCCAACACCATTTATTGAAAGGACTGTCCTTTTCCCATTGAATGGTCTTGGCACCTTGTCAAAAACATTTTACTTTACATGCAAAAGTTTATTTTGGGTCTTTCTTTTCTAGTCCAATAGAATAAGTTTGTATGTCTGTCTTTATGCCAGTATCACAATGTTTTGATTATTGTAGCTTTGTATTAAGTTTTGAAATCAGGAAATATAGGTCCTCTAATTTTGTTCTTTTTCAAGATCATTTTGGCTATTTAAGATCCCTGGAGATATTTTTCTTTTAAGTTTGTTTTTTGAGAGAGAGCACATGCACGCAGAGGAGGGGCTGAAAGAGAATCCCAAACAGGTTCCATGCTGTCAGTGCAGAGCCCAACTTGGGGGTCCATCCTGCAAACCATGAGATAATGACCTAAGCTGCAGTCAAGAGTTGGAAGCTTAACTGACTGTGCCACCCAGGTGCCCCAAGGTCCCTGGAGATTCTATATGAATTTTAGGATGGATTTTCTATTGCTGCAAGAAACATCATTGGGATTTTGATAGGAGTTGCATTGAATCTGTAGACTGCTTTGGGTAGTATTAACATCTTAACAATATTAATACTTTTTAAATCCATAAACATAGGATCTCTTTCCATTTATTTCTGTCTTATTTAATTTCTTTCAGCAGTGTTTTATAGTTTTTAGTGTTAACAAGTCTTTGACCCCATTGGATAATTCCTCAGTGTCTTACTTTTTTTTGATGCTGTATGTAAATGGGTTTGTTTTCTTGATTTCCTGTTTAGATTGTTGGTTGTTTTATTTTTTTTTTAATGTTTATTCATTTTTGAGAGACAGATTACAAGTGAGGGTGGGGCAGAGAGAGAGGAAGACAAAATCCAAAGCAGGCTCCAGGCTCAGAGTTGTCATCACAGAGCCCGACACAGAGCTTGAACTCACAAACCGTGAGATCATGACCTGAGCTGAAGTTAGACACTTAAGTGACTGAGCCACCCAGGGACCCCTTAGATTGTTGATTGTTAATGAATAGAAGTGCATTGGATTTGTGTGTGTTAATTTTTGTATCTCTTTCTAGTTTGCTGAATTTGTTTTAGTTTTAATAGTTCTTGTGTATGTAGAATCTCTAGGGTTTTTTATATATAAGGTCATATCTTCAAACAGAATTTTACTTCTTCCTTTCCAATTTGGATGCCTTTTATTTATTTACTAATTTATTTTTTTCTTGCCTAATTTCTTTGGTTTGGACTTCCAGTACTTTGTTGAATGGAAATGGTGAGAGTGGCTGTCCTGGCCTCATTTCTGATCTTCGACAGAAAGCTTTCAGTCTTTCACCATTGAATGTGATGTCAGTTGAGAGTTTTTCATATATGGGCTTTATTAACATATTGAGGTGGTTCCCTTCTGGTCCTTTTTTGTTGAGTGTTTTTATCATGAGGGAATGTTAAATTTTGTCAGATGCTTTTTCTCTTTCAACTGAAATAATCATGTTTTTTTTCCCCCCTTCATTCTGTTAATATGGTACACTACATTGATGAATTTTTATTGTTGAACCATCCTTGCATTCCAGGGTTAAATCCCACTTGGTGTATAATCCTTGCAATATGCTGAGAAATATCTATTTCTCCCTTCAAACATGTTAGTTTTTGCTTTATATATTTTGATGATCTGTTATTAGCTGGGTAAATATTTATAATAATTGTATCTTCTTGCTGTTTTGGACCTTTTATTAATATTGTAACATCATTTGTCTCATAACCTTTCTTTTTAAATTTTTTTTTTTTTTTTTTTTTTTAATAATGTCGATACCCAACATAGGGCTGGAAATCATGACCCTCAAGATCAAGACTCTTCTCACTGAGCTATCCTTTTTTGGTTTAAAGTCTATTTTATGTGACATTAGGATAGTCACATGGAATATCTTTTTCTATCCTTTCGTTTTTGGCCTATTTGCATCTTTGGATCTAGACTGAGTCTGTTGTGGACAGCATATAATTAGATTATCCTTTAAGCATTTCTGCCACTTTCTGTCTTTTGATTGGAGAATTTAATCTAGTTTCATATAAAGCGATTACTGGTAAAGAAAGACTTCCTTATTTTACTATTTATTTGCCATATCTTACAGCTTTTTCTGTCATTCATTTCCTTCATTAGTGTCATTGTGTTTGGTTGATATTTTGTAGTAAAACATTTTTATTGCCTTCTCATTTCCTTTTGTGTATATTCTGTAGCCATTTTCCTTGGGGTTCCCACAGGGATTGCATTTTTAAAAATTTTTTTTAACATTTATTCATTTTTGAGTCAGGGGGAGGGGCAGAGAGGGAGGGAGACACAGAATCCAAAGTAGGCTCCAGGCTCTGAGCTGTCAAAATAGAGCCCGATGCGGGGCTTGAGACCTGAATTAAAGTCGGATGCTTAACTGACTGAGCCACCCAGATGCCCCAGGGATTATATTTAAAGTCCTAAAGTTATAATACTCTAATTTGAATTTATATCACTTACTTTCAGTAACATACAAAAACTCTTCTTTTACAGCTTTGTCACCACCCATTTCAGTTATTGATGTCACAGAATTGGATCTTTATACATTGTTGTGGCATTGCCTCTTATAACCTTGCCTTGGATGTCACATACTGTCCTTTCCTGCCACATTCTATTCATTAGAAGAGAGTAAATCTGGCCTACATTCAAGAGGTGGGATATGAGTTTCCATCTTTTGAAGTGAGTTTGTGGATATATTTTAAAATGCCATCATGTATTAATGATTTTTGCCTGACTCAGTTATTACATTAGAGGTTGCAGGATAATGATTCTTTCATTTCTTCTTCATTTGTTAAGCTCAGCTAAAATTTGAGGGGAAACTCAGTCCCATGACCAACCTCCAAGTATTACTTCCAAACCAGTTTTTTTTAATTAACTTTAATATTTTTTATTCTTATCCCCAAATTTTCTGGTTTATTAGATAACTTAACATTTCTGTGCTTGTTTCATCATTGGTAAAATGGGGATTGTAGTATCTATGACACAGGTAGTATATTCCTTTCCTGTGACTGCTCTAACAAATTACCTCAAACTTGATGACTTTATTAAAATAAAGACTTACTTTCTCACAGTCCTGCAGGCCAGAATTCTGAAGTCAAGATGTCAGAAGAGATGCATTTACTCTGAAAGCTCTAGGGATATACTTCCTTGCCTTTTTAAATTTCTGGTAGATGCATGTGTTCCTTGGCTTGTGGGCTGCATAATTTCAATATCTACCTGACTTCACATTGCCTTTTTTCCTTCTCCCCTCTGTGGGTCTTTTAACAGGACAGTTGTTGGATTTTAGGTCTCCCTGGATAATCCAGGATGATATTATCTTGAAATTCTTAGTTTTATCTGTAAAGATCCTTTTTCCAAGTAAGGTCACGTTTGTAGGTTTCAAGGAATAGGATGTCGACATAGCATTTTGGGAGCCTCTATTCAACCCATCACAGGGAGATTGTATTAAATTAGTTACTGCATGTAAAATTCTTTAAAACAGTTCTCAGTACATGATTATTCACCAAACTAGTTATTTTTTATTATGATGATGTTTGTGGTTTATAGAAATCTCCTGAATTTATTACTTTATCTTTTATACCGCATTATTTTAGCAGTTTAAATTTCTGTACCTAGCATCCATAATTAGTATGGCTTTATGTTATGGTTTGCTTAGTATAGTTCTGGTTTATTCCCATTGACATAGTATTCTATCTTGTCCCTGTTCACACTCAGAAATAACCCAATTAGGATGAAAAATTAAATGGTCATTCTCCCATAGTTCATCCTACTCTTTATTTTGCCATTTGATAAAAATCATTACTGAATGTAAAATAAGTATATATCCTTCTATTTGAATTTGTAAGAACTTCAGGATAGATTCTAAACATGTTAGGTTAGTACTTCAGTGTAAGTTTTCTTGTTCATATAATTTAGAGCAGAGATCTTACCTTAGCACTTAGCGAGAATTATACCTTGGCTTCTCTGTTAGTTTTCTATTGCTGTGCAGTGAATTATTCCAAGGTTCAGTGGCTTAAAATGACAGTAACTTATTATCATCTGCAGTTTCTGTGGGTGAGAAATTTAGGAGCAGCTTGGCTGAGCAGTTGTGGCTTAAGGTCTCTCTTGATATTGCAGTTAGGTTATCAGGCAAGTCTGCATTCATCTATTATAGCCTTGACTGGGACTAGAAGATCTACTTCCAAGGTGACTCACTCATGGTTAGCAAATTAGTGATGGCTCTTGGTAGGAAGCTTCATTTCCTTTTCACCTGGGCCTCTCCATAGGACCACTTGAATGTCTACGTAGTATGGTGGCTGGCTTCTCCCAGAATAAGCAATCCCAGGGATCAAGGCAAAAACTGTAATGCCTTTTATGACCTAGCTTTGGATGTAATACACCGTTATTTCTACCATATTCTGTTGGTTGTACAGGTCAACCCTGTGTCACTGTATCAAGGGAATTATTACAAGAGTTTTGAATATCAGGAGGTGAGGATTATTGGGGGGCATTTTTGAGGCTGGCTACCACAGCTTCTAGACATATAACTGGCCAAGAATTCAAATCTTTTTTATATTCTAAATTTTTAACAATATTTATTTGTTTGTTTAGAGCGAGCGTGAATCAGGGAGAGGGAGAGAGAGAGAATCTTAAGCAGGCTCCACGCTCATGGACTGAGCCATCCAGGCACCCTTTTATTTTTATTTATTCTTTCCATATCTTTTTATATATTCTTTCTCTATTAATACGTCAGAATTCCAAGGGTGCCAACCCAGGAATTTTCTCGTGTTGCCTTGTTATGAGTATGTTTTATGTTCACACATTTGTATAGTTAACCTAAAATAGTTGGCTTTTAGAAACATTTTTTACTTTTTTTACTTAAAGGTTTTCTGCTTTTCACTTTGTCTATGATAGTGGTCAGTTTTCTAGGCTATTAGTTGTATTATATAGACTCTTTTGGGTTTTCCAGGAAGACATTCACATTGCTTGTGAATTGTAAGTTTTGTTTCTAATATTTATAACAACAGCCTGGTTCATTGATTATTGTAGTCCATTCTTTTTGTATTGTATCATTTTCCCCTTTGTGCTTTGTTTGTTGGCCAAATTTAAGCACATCTCCTGTTCTCTTCCTGTTTTCCTTTTCACCCATAAGTGCTTCTCTTCTGTGTTGTCTTGTCTGAAATCTCCCTCCCTACAAAGTCATAATTTATTACTACAGCCTTTATTTCCTTACTTATGTTATTTGCACAAATAGAGTGCACAGTGCAGGTTTTCTATAATTCTAATTATTTGTATTTGGCTCTCCCTCACATTTTAAATTCTAGGAGGGCAGGAGCCTTTGTAAATCTGTGGTGTTTACTATTATGATGGGAAACTTTCTGCAGTGTGTGTTCATTGGTTGCTTTTACATTGTTATTATTAACCTAAGAACAAAAACACCCTTTGTAACCTTACTTATTTACAAATAGAGACTCTTTTGTACAGGTTACGAGTGTTCCCATTTATTTGAAAAAATGTTGGACAGTGGTGAGCCCTTTAGAGTGTAATAGATATTTTTAAAACCTAATGTTTAGTGGGGCGCCTGGGTGGCTTAGTCGGTTGGGCGTCCGACTTTCGCTTAGGTCATGATCTCGCGGTTCGTGGGTTCGAGCCCCGCGTCGGGCTCTGTGCTGACTGCCAGCTCAGAGCCTGGAGCCTGTTTCAGTCTGTGACTCCCTCTCTCTCTGACCCTCCCCTGCTCACGCTTGCTCTCTCTCTCTCTCTCTCCTAGAAATAAAAAAAAAAAAACAAAAAACAAAAAAAAACACCCAAAACCTAATGTTTAGTAAGAAAGATATCTTAATTTCAAGTTCTTCTGAGGTGTCAGAGAAAAGTACACCTTGAGTAACCTTTTCATATTTATTGATGATTCAAGAGATATTTGGAGGCTCACTATTAATATGCTTCAGGCATTGTATCTGGCTTTAGCGTATAAAGATGAATGGCCCCTGATTTCAAAACAATTTGAAGGGGGATTTGCCAACAGATATTAAGGGACAGCAATTAAACACTTGTTAGGTTTAAGACTGTCTTATAGCACTTTATGGTATTATCTCACTCTTCAAAACAGAACTATGATAAAATGATCCCTGTTTTGTGGATGAAGAAGGCATGGCTCAGAGGTTAAGTAATTTGTTCATGTTTGCACAGTAACAATGTTAGTTTGTGGATCTAAATCTGTGTGATTCCAAAGCCTGCATATTTAATTACCGTGTTGTAATAACTCCTGGAATACATGCAGGAGGGTTGATGAGAAGAAGAAATTCATTAATTCTGCTTTGGAGTCCAGGGAGAGCTACCAGATGAAATGCTTGAGCAGAATGTTGAGGATAAGAGAGGACTAGATGAATGGGAAGTTAAAGAAGGAGAAGAGCAAATTTTGAACAAAAGGAACAAGATAAGTAAACCACGGAAGTATTAAACAGATGGCATGTTGAGGTAGGATGAGTAATTCTATATGCTTGAAGTTTGTATGAGAGAGTGAAAGGTGAGTTAAGAGAATAGGCAAGTGAGGATCATCGGAGGTGTAGGGAATTCATTTTAAAAATCCTTTTGACAACATTGTGTGTATGGACAGATTGGGGTTATACAAGGAGAAATGTTGAAATTAGTATGGTAGTGTAAGGAGAGCCAAATGAAGGGAGTAGTGATGAGGATAAAGAGGAAAATGTAAAAAAAAATTTTTTTAAATTACAAGATTTTCACTCCTATCTGTTTTATTCTAATGTCTCAAGGAATTTTGCCTCTTCACATTTCCCAGTTTTTAGCCCTAATGGTGATGTATATATGGTACTCCTAAATTGTACCTTGTTTTTTCACTTTGATACTTGAGAGCAAGGGGGTTAGCAAATCATGGCCCATGGAAGGATCTGGCTTTCTGCCTGTTTGTGTAAATAGTTTTTCTTGAACACAGTCTCATTCATTTATTTTATGTGTTGTCTATGACTGCTATCCCACTACAAGGCAGTTGAATAGTGACAGAGATCATTGGTTCACAAGGTTTAAAATATTTACTCCTTGGGGCGCCTGGGTGGCTTAGTCGGTTAAACGTCCGACTTTCGCTTAGGTCATGATCTCACGGTTCGTGGGTTCGAGCCCCGCATCGGGCTCTGTGCTGACTGCCGGCTCAGAGCCTGGAGCCTGTTTCAGTCTGTGACTCCCTCTCTCTCTGACCCTCCCCTGCTCACGCTCTCTCTCTCTCTAGAAATAAATAAAAAAAAAACCTTAAAAAAAATAAAAAAAAAATAAAAATTTACTCCTTGGCCCTTTACAAAAAATCTGACCCTTTTTAAAAAAATTTTTTAAATTTTTTTTAAATTTATGTCTGAGAGAGAGAGAGAGAGAGAAACAGCATGAGCAGAGGAGGGTCAGAGAGAGAAGGAGACACAGAATCCAAAGCAGGCTTCAGGCTCTGAGCTAGCTATCAGCAGAGAACTCGACACCGGGCTTGAACCCACGAACCATGAGATCATGACCTGGGCAGAAGTCAGACGCTTAACTGACTGAGCCACCCAGGCGCCCCAAAACTGACCCTTTACAGAAAAACTCCTTATTTCACAGCATCATATTGAAGACATTCTGTTATCTAATAACTAAAGTGAATGTAATAAAATTTACTTAATATTACATGTGAGTCATTATTAATTAGATAACATTGACCACATTTGTCATTCAGAATCTACGTTACTTCCGTAATGTATTTGGAAATTATATTAGTTAACCTCTCCCAAATTTCAAGGCTTCTTAGGTAAAGGGGATTTAAATGTAAAGAGATTTATGAAAATAAAGAATGGAAAACTCATCTGTACAGTTGAGTTTTGTTAGCCAGTCCAATAAGGACCAAAAAATTGTTTAAAGCTGCAAGATTATTTAAGACTACATCATACTCTGGCAACCAAATTATTTTGTCAGTCTGGCAGCAGTAGGTGTCATTTGATCCCTATTCTAATGTTCTGACAATTTATTATGTACAGAGCTTGCAGTTTCAGACTACTTGAGCTGATTAAACTGGTGTAGCCTGTCTCCATAGTATAGGCTCTTCCTACTGGGGACAGTTTTCATGCAAATTCTTTTTTCTCTGAAAATTTTTTATGGCATCCTATTTTTGTTTCATGAATGTAGTATCTTTTCATCTCTCCGAAGATGTTAGTACATTTTAAAAAGTGTTCTTTGTTTTTCTTTGGCATTACTCATGATAGAAACTTTTCACATTGCCTGCTGGTATTTTATCATGTTTAAAGATTGGAGACTAAAAATCAGGCTAGGAGTTCTGAGTGTGCACGTATGGAGGAGAAGCTTGTTAACAGAGAACTTCACTATAGGATTTTCTGGTGGATAACCTTTTAAGAAGTTGGAGAACTTCTTAAAAAGACTCATCCTATCCACTGCCTGTTTTGGTTAAGTCTTGGCTACAGTGGGCTGGGAACCAAGTGGAAAAGAGGATGGGATTCTTGTCATTCAGTTTGCATGTGTTCCTTTAATTCTCCTGTTTTTTATATTGTCCATCCTTTAACTGTGGCTGGCATCTCCCATTCTAGAGATGCTTTATTTTACCATCTCTAGGAAAAAACTCCTGAGCCTTCTTGTGTGAAGTAGGTGATTTAGGAATCACAGGCAGCTTTCAGAAAATCCTGCTTATGTGTCTTATCTTTATCCCCTACTTCCAGAATTATCTGGTGTGTCTTGAAACTACTATAGTGTAAACCATCTTAGTTCTTGGCTTTTCCCTATTACCAACATAGGAACCCACTTTCTTGAGTGTGCTGTCACTTAGCATTGCTCTGTTTTGTAGTTGACTGTAGTTAGTTGCTTGCTGTTATCTCCACTTCTGTTTTCCCTGACTTTTACTGTAGTTACTTTTTTAATTTTTAAAATTTCTTTGCTAGAGTTTAGAGGGAATTTGAAAGGAGATTCAGATGTGCATGTGTAATCTATCATCTTTTTGTAAAAGACCTTTCTCCACATACTTCATTTTTCTTTTTGTTTACTTTCTACAGTCTTTTAGATTCTTAACGCTTTTTCCTCTCAAATCTTTTTTCTCCATACTGGTTTGGAATTTGTGTACTCTTTTTAATTTTTTACTGCTTCCTTTTGAAATTTTAACTTGCATATTAACCTCACTAAAGTTAATCAGTATCTTTGCCTTGCTTAGCAATACAAAGATCTTGGAACTTGGCTCGTTATCTCCATTCCTGATTTTAATTCTATTATTTAGTATTTTAGCTTTATACATGTATTATTATTTATTTTTTATTTTTCAATGTTTAATTGTTAGAGAAAGGCAGACAGAGAGAGACTGTCCATGGGGGAGAGGCAGAGAGAGGGAGTCAGAACTCGAGCTGGCTCCAGGCTCCAAACTTTCAGCACAGAGCCCATGCAGGGCTTGAACCCACGAACCATGAGATCATGACCTGAGCCAAAGTCGGAAGCTTAACCGACTGAGCCACCCAGCTCCCCATACACATATATTTTTAAATGTTTATTTAATTTGAGGGGAGTGAGCATGTTCCTGTGTGTGCACTTACATGCACAAGTAAGGGGAGGGGCAAAGAGAGAAAGGGAGAGAGAATCCCAAGCTCCGTACTGACAGATGCAGGGCTTCATCTCACAAACTGAGATCACGACCTGAGCCAAAAATCGAGAGTTGGACGTTTAGCCGACTGGGCTACCCAGGTGCCCCTAGCTTTATATTATTAAATGCCCAAGTTAGACATTCTTTCATGTATTTCGTACTTATCTAATATTTACGACTTTCTTAGTCACTTTCATATCTTGAGTTGCAGAACTTTCTTTCACAATCATTGTCTTTATTCCTGAAGTATGTCCTTTATTAAAAAAATTTTTTTTAATGTTTTATTTATTTCTGAGAGAGAGAGAGAGAGAGAGAGCGTGAGCAGGGAAGGTCAGAGAGAGAAGGAGATACAGAATCTGAGGCAGGCTCCAGGCTCTGAGCTAGCTGTCAGCACAGACAGAGCCCGATGCAGGACTCGAACCCACGAACCGTGAGATCATGACCTGAGCCAAAGTTGGACGCTTAACCAACTGAGCCATCCAGGCACTCTGAAGTACATCCTTTAGAATTTCCCCCAGTGTTGATCCATTGGTGGTAAAATATTTTAGCTTAGAAAAATAAAAAGTCCTCTAAAATTTTTTAAAAGAGGTTTGTTGACATGTGGTTCACATACCATACAGTATACCCATTTAAAATGTACAATTCAGTGGCTTTTAGTATATTCAGTGTTGTGCAATGATCACAGCATTCAGTTTTAAAACATAATTACCCCAAAAAAGAATCGCTATGTTAGTTCTCACCCCAAATCCCACATCTGCTCAGCCCTAGGCAACCAATAATTGATTTACTGTCTCTATAGATCAGTTTACTCTGACATTTCGTGTACATGGAATCATACAATATCTGGTTCTTTATGACTGGCTTCTTAGACTTAGCATAGTATTTTTGCCAATTTTTCAATCATTGTCTTTTTGTGTTGTAAGAGTTCTTTATATATTCTGGATACTTTTATCAGATATATATGATTTACAGAAATTTTCTTGCATTTTGTGGATTGACTTCTCACTTCTTGATGGTGTTTTTGACGCACCAGAGTTTTAGCTTTTGATTTATATCCATTTTATTTCGCTGTTGCTTTTGGTGTTATACCTGGTTCTATTTTAATTTTAGGGTTTTTTTCCGTTTAAAAAATGCCATTAGAATTTTGATAGGGATTGCACTGAATCTGTAAATCTTCCAACCCATGAATATGGATACCTTTCCATTTATTTGTGTCTTCTTTAATTTCTTTCAGCAATGTTTTGTAGTTTTCATTTCCTTGACTAAGTTTATTCCTAAGTATTTTATTCTTTTTGACGCTATTGTGAGTGGGATTGTTTTATTTATTTCTTTTTTTCTGGCTTGATTGCTCTGGCTAGGACTTATATATTGTGTTGAATAGAAGTGGTGAGAGATGACATTCTGTCTTATTGCTAGTATTAGAGGAAAAGCTTTCAATTTTTCACCATTGACTGTGATATCAGTTGTGGGCTTTTCATATATACTCTTTATTTTGTTGAGGTAACTTTTTTCTATTCCTAGTTTGACAGTTTTTATCATGAAAGACTATTGGATTTTTTTTCAAATCCTTTTTTTACATCAATGGTGATGGTAATGTGATCTTAGTCTTAATTCTTTTAATGTATAATACATTGATTTTCATATGTTGATCCATCTTTGCAACCCAGGGATAAGCTCCACTTGGTTATAGTGTATTAAGCCCCCCCCCCTTTTTTTTTAAACGTTTATTCATTTTTGAGAAGGAGAGGAGGGGAAGAGAGAGAGAGGGAGACACAGAATCCGAAGCAGGCTCCAGGCTCTGAGCTGTCAGCACAGAGCCCCACATGGGGCTCAAACCCATGAGCGGTGAGATCATGACCTAAGTCGAAGTCAGACACTTAACCAACTGAGCCACCCAGGCGCCCCTGTATTAAGCCTTTTAATGTGCTGTTGAATTTGGTTTGCTGGTATGAAAAACTGAACATTTTGAATTGTTAAAATGTGGCAACTCTGCAAATCAGATTCTTCTTCCACTTTGTGGTTTCTTATTCTGCTCATTGTGGTGGTTTTTTGCTTATTTAGTGATATTTCCAAACAAATTTTGTATAGTCTGTATTCTTTGTCATGTATGGCCACTGTCTTAGACTTCATTTCCTGCTTGCATGGAGACTGAAGGTCAACCAGAGTTAAGAACCAGGATCTTTTCCTGTCCTTTCTGAGCGTGCATCCACCCCTGGGCATATGCATGAACTTCTAGACTTAACATAATACCCAGGAGTTTTTCAAAGCTCTCATTCCTCCAAATGTTTCCTTCTCCAGTCTCCTCTTCCCAGTCTTTTCAATAAATCTATTGTGTGTCCCATCTATTTATTATCCCTGCTTCAAGTGACAGTGGTTAATATATTTGATTTTAAATGCTTCTGACAGACACTGGGAAAGTATCTCAGCCCCTGGAAGCTCCCAGGCAGGGAAAACAAAGGCAAGAGAAATTCTGAGCCAGTCTTTCATGTAACTTCCAGAAAATTAAAACTTACAACCACAGTTCTTTCGTAGGGGTCTAACTTAATTTTTTTTTTTACATATGTTTGTGCAGTTGTTCCAGCACCATTTGTTGAAGAGATGTCAATTGATATGGGAAACAAAGGCAAAAGAAAAAAAATTAAATTTCCCTACTACTTAGAGCCCATTGACAAGTCCTTGAAACAGGCAGTGACCTTCCTCTGTGAGCTCAGCTGCCTCAATGTTGACACTTCGCTGAGTACAAAAGGCAGTCTTAGCCTGACCCCCTAGGAACCAGTAAGTCCACTTTAACATATAAAAATCTCTTCTGAAACTCCATTTTCTCCTTGCCCCCCCACAAGATATGTGTTGGTAATCATACTCAAAGCTTATGGCCCACTGATACACATCAGTAGAAATGACCTTTACCTAAACAATAGCTAGCCCCCTTGAGGTCCTGGAAACTTTGCTTCCAAAATTCCTTAGAGACTTAGGCTATGCCTAACCCTCTCCCAACTTGCAAGTCACAATCGCAGTGCAGCTCTTTCTGCCCATGGGTCCTTTTCCCATGCTTTAGAAAACCCTACCATTTTGCACTGAAGACGTTTCAGGAGTTTTTTCTTGGCTGTTGGCTCTGAACCCCAACATTTTCTACATCAGCAGTGGTTATTATTTATGTATTGAAAACATTTTATTTTTTAAGGCAATTTCTATATCTTACGTGGGGCTCAAATGCACAACTCCGATCAAGAGTCACACACTCTGCCACTTACCAGCTGAGCCATCCAGGTGCCCTGGCAATGAGTGAAACCAAAAGATTTGACATAGATAGATATAACACCAAAAGCACAATCCCTGAAAGACAAAATTAGAAATTGGACTTTATTAAAATTAAGTCCCTTGGTTTACAAAAGGCACTATTTACTTTTTAATGTTTTTATTTATTTTTGAGAGAGAGACAGAGCGTGAGTGGAGCAGGGGCAGAGAGAGAGGAAGACACAGAATCCAAAACAGGCCCCAGGCTTTAAGCTGTCAGAACAGAGCCCAATGTGGGGCCCAAACTCCCAAACCATGAGATCATGACCTGAGCTGAAGTTGGACGCTTAACTGACTGAGCCACCCAGGCGCCCCGTACAATCTAGTTTTCAATCCTATTCCTGGCATAGTGCTCCTAAAACCCTTGGAATTTCCTAAGTGATGAGAACGATAAAGGTGTCTTTTGTTATGTTATTGAGGTGACTTTTAGACATTGTCTTAAGAATGGAGACTGGTTGCTGGGTCGACTGGGTAGCTTAGTTGGTTAAGCATCTGACTTCGGCTCAGGTGATGATGACACCCCCAGTCAGGCTCTGTGCTGACATCTCAGAGCCTGGAGCCTGCTTTGGTTAACTGACTGAGCCACCCAGGTGCCCCTTTGAAGCCTGCTTCGGATTCTGTGTCTCCCTCTCTCTCTCTCTCTACCTCTCCCCAGCTCACTGTCTCTCTCAAAAATAAATAAACATTAAAAGAAAAACATTTGAAGAATGGAACCTGGTTGCTAGTGGAGCCAATCATGTGATTGGAGGTTGGAACTTTCAGTCTTACCCCCCAAATCTCCCCAACCTCTGGAGAGGGGAGGGGGGCTGGAAATGGAGTTCAGTTGCTAATGACTAGTTATTTAATCAGCCACACCTGTTTAACAGCTGCCATTAAAAAATGTAAAAGGATGAGTTTCAGAGAGCTTCCAGGTTGCTGAATGCAGGAAGATTCGGGGAGAATGGTACACTGGCTGAGGACCTAGAAGCTTCACCTTTCCCCCATACCTTGTGCTATGCACCTCTTTCATCTGGCTGCTACTGAGTGATATCCTTTTATAATAAACTAGTAACCTAGGAGATCATAATTTTGAGTTCTGTGAGCCACTCTAGCAAACGAATCAAACCCAAGTAGATAATCATTGGAACTTCCAGTGTGTAGCTGGTTAGTCAGAAGCACAAGGGACAACTTGGACTTGCGTGTACCATCTGAAGTGGGTGGGGAGTTTGTAGGACTGATAACTTAACCTGTGAGATCTGACATTACCTCTGAAATAAGTTGTAGGAGACCCAGCTGGAGTCAGAGAATTGCTTGTTGGTGGAATGATGCAGTTTGAGTGTTGGGGTTGGAGTCCATGACCAAGAGAGATTTCTTAAAATATCTTTGGTACAAAAGGGTGTTTTTATTATAGCATGGGGACAGTACCCATGGGCAGAAAGACCTGCAGTGGGGTTGTGAGGAGTGACTGATTATGTAAGATCTTCTATCTAGTGGCGGGCAGGGTGATGTTAGTGCTCCAGAAAATTGAGTCTGTAGGTTTCTGGAGATTGTGTTTTTCTTATAAATCATTAAGACAGTGGCAAAATGATGGAGACACATGTCCTGCATAACTGTGATCTCTGTTAGTTAACCATTTGTTTTTCCCTTTCCTTTGTTCTTGGGCAGCCCTGAGCCTGAGGAATGTCACATATCCCTTGGTGGGAAGGGTTAGCTTGTGCTTTGCTCTCAGCTTGCCTTTTGCTCCCACATCATGAGGAAACCACTCCCATCCCCCACATACACCCACATTTTGGACCCTCTACACTGTCAAGAGTGAAGAGAGAAGCCATAGTTTGCAAGAAAAATTTGTGAAACACATATCTGGTAAAGGACTTGATTCTAACATATAAAAAGAACTCTTAAAATGTAATAATGTGAAAACAAAAAGTGAGTAAAAGATCTGAAGAAATACCT
The DNA here is from genome assembly GCF_003009895.1 of Hyaena hyaena. NCBI lineage: Eukaryota > Metazoa > Chordata > Mammalia > Carnivora > Hyaenidae > Hyaena > Hyaena hyaena. The sequence goes on along the minus strand of NW_024080948.1, from coordinate 946,530 downwards.
TACCATATAGTATACACAAATGTTGGGTAAACATGAAAACATGCTCAACATCATGTCATATGGAAATTGCAAATTAAACCATCAGTGACATATCACTGTACATCTATTAGATTGACAAAATTCTGAAAAGTTAATAATACCAAATGCTGGTGAAGGTATGGAACAAAAGGAATTCTCCTTCAGTCCTAGTAGGAATGCAAAATGGTATACAACTTTCGAAGACCATTTGGCAGTTTCTTACTGGGTTAAAACATAGGCATACCATTATCCAGCCATTGTATACCTTTTTACTCAATTGAGTTGAAAACCTGAGGCCACAGATAACTTATACATGAATATTTATAGCAGCTTTTTTCATAATTGTCTCAAACTGGAAGCAAGCAAAATATTCTTTAATAGGAGAATGGATAAACTGTGGTATAAACACACCATAACATATTATTCAGCAGTTTAAAAAAAAAAAAAAAAGGGGCACCTGGGTGCCTCAGTTGGTTAAATGTCCAACTCTTGATTTCTGCTCAGATTGTGATTTCATGTTCACGAGTTCCAGCCCTGCATCAGGCCCTGTGCTGGCAGTGTGGAGCCTGCTTGGGATTCTCTCTCTCTCTCTCTCTCTCTCTCTCTCTCTCTCTCTCTCTCCCTCTCTCCCTCCCTCTCTCCCTCTCCCTCTCTCCCTGCCCCTCCCAGCTTGTGAGCCCACATGTGCTCTTTCTCAGTAAATAAGCTTTAAGAAAAGTAAAGAGCTGTCAAGCCGTGAAAAGTATGAAAGAACCTTTACTAGTATTGCTAAATGAAAGAAGTCAATCTGAAAAGTCCTCAAATTATATGATTCCACCTACCTGACATTCTGGAGGAGGCGAAAGTACAGACTAAAAAGATCAGTGGTCATCAGGGGTTCTCAGTGAAGAGAGACACGATGGATAGGTAAAGCATGGGTGATGAGCTTCTGTGTGAAACTGGTGGACCCATGGTGTTATGCATTTGTCAAAATGCAGCACAAAGAGTGGACCTGAAAATAAATTGTGGGGCTCGAGCTTACAATCCTAAGATGTCTCTTTTGACTGCATGTTCTACCAACTGAGCCAGCTAGGCCCCCTGAATTTTATGTTTATTAATTTTTTAAAAAATATTTTATTTTTAAGTAATCCCTACACTCAGCATGGGCTCAAACTCACAATCATGAAATCAAGAATTGCATGCTTCACCAACTGAGGAAGCCGGGCACCCCTAGACTTTAATTTATTTTTTAAATTAAAACGTAGTTGACACACCATGTTACATTCGTTTCAGGTAAACAACATAGTGATTTGACAACTCTCCATGTTATATTATGCACACCACAAGTGTAGTTGCCATTTGTCACCATATATCACTATTAAATTACCATTGACTGTGTTCCCTGTTCTGTACCTTTCATCCCCATGACATATTCATTCCATAACTGGAAGTCTGTATCTCCCACTTCGCTTCACCAGTTTTGCCTATCTCTTTACCCCTTCCCTTTTGGCAACTGCCAGTTTGTTCTCTGTATTTTTTGGTCTGTTTTGCTTTTGTTGTTCATTTGTTTTGTGTTGTAGAATACATATAAGTGAAACCATATGGTATTTGTCTTTCTCTGACTTATTTCACTTAGCATAATACTCTGTAGGACCATCCATGCTGTTATAAATGGCAAGATCTTACTCTTTTATTTTTTATGGCTAATCCTCCATTGTGTGTGTGTGTGTATATATATCTTTATATATCACACACATCTTTATCCTTTCATCTACTGATGGGCATTTAGATTGTTTCCATATTTTATCTGTTGTAAATGCTACACTAAACAGAAGGGTGCATGTATATTTTTGAATTAATATTTTCAGTTTTCTTGGGGAAATACTCAATGGTGGAATTACTCGATCATATGGTATAATTCTGTTTCTTAGTTTTTTGAGGAACCTCCATACTACCTTCCACCGCGGATGCACCAATTTATATTCTCATTAACAATGCACAAGGGTTCCTTTTTCTCCACATCCTTGCCAATACTTGTTATTTCTTGGGTTTTTAAAAAATACTTATTTCGAGAGAGAAGCATATGTACATAGGAAAGGGGCAAAGTGAGAGGGAGAAAGAGAATCCCAAGTAGGCTCCATGCTGTTAGTGCAGACAGAGCCTGACATGGGGCCTGATCCTAGGAACTGTGAGCTCAAGACCTGAGCTGATATCAAGAATCTGGACTCTCAACTAACTGAGCCACCTAGGTGCCCCACTTATCTTTTTGATACTAGTTATTTTGACAGGTGAAATTGTAGACTTAAGAAAACCTAAAACTTCCAATATATTCCATGCACTTATTAACAAGGTAAAGTGCCTACTTTTATGGACTTCAGAGTCAATAAACAAATCAGAAAATTTTCAGATATGTCATAGAAAGTAATAGGATGGTTAACTTCAGATTGAATAAGTCTGGACAGATCTCTCTGAGGAGGTGATATTTAACTTGAGGCCTGGATACAAGAAGATGTTAGCTATTTAAAGATAGAGAAAAAAGCCTTCTTAGCAGAGGGAACAGTTAGTACAAAGGCTGTAAAGCTAGGGTGAGCTAGTGTGTTTGAGAAATAGAAAGAAAGCTAGATTTGCAGTGGGTGAAGAGCAGAATGATAGGAGGTAAAGTCAGAGAGTCCACATGGGTAGTAGTTAGGCATCTATAAGCCAAGGTAAGGAGTTTGTATTCTATTTTAACTGAGATAGGAGGTTCTTGAGTATTTATAGAGCATGATCTAACTTTTATTTTTCAAAGAGGACTCCAGTTGCTGTGTGGAGGATAGTGGGAGGGAGGAGCCAGGAGCAAATACAGAACCAGGGAGACCAGTTTAATGACTTCTAGTAATCTGTTGACAGGAAAGGGATGGATGTTTGTAGCTTAGACTAGGATGGTTAAGAAGAGAAAGAGAATGTAGCTATATAGTAGGGTGTGTTTTGTAGGTAGAATCATTAGAATTTGTTGAGGGAAAGATCATGCCCATATGTTTGGCGTGAGCAACTGGGTGGATGGTGGTGCTGTTGGGGCCAGGATGAGTGTGTACAGGTATAGAGAGTTTTAATTTAGTCATTTTGACTGTGTAGGTAGGCAGTTATAACTAATGGTCAGGATGAAATGTCTGGAGCTTGGGAAAACATGGGATTTGAAGTATAGGTTATCTATTATATCTAGTCTCTCTTGCCTGTTTTTTATTTTATTTTGTCTGTCTGTTTATTTATTTATTTAGAGATTGCACATGAGCAGGGGAGGGAGAGAGAGATTGAGAGAGAAAGAGAAAGAGAGAATCCCAAGCAGGCTCCACACTGTCAGAGCAGAGCCCCAACATGGGGCTCATACCCATGAACTGTGAGTCATGACCTGAGCCAAAACCAAGAGTCAGATGCTCAACTAGCCGACCCACCCAGGTGCCCCAATTGCCTGTTTTTTAAATTGTACAAATCATCAGTGATAAATGTTTTCTTTTAAAAACCTCAGAAAGTACATTTAAAACCAAAAGTTCCCATGAGCACCTTCTTTACTATATATATTCCTCTCCTCCACAAAGTTAACCGCTGCGACAGTGTCAGATGTATATTTTTTCTGCATTTATTTATATGTGTCTATAGGAATATATAGTTTACTTTTTTTTGCAAAAATGACATCATATTGTATATATTTTATAATGATCTTAGAATCATTTCACTTATTAATAAGTTACTTATTTTAATGTCTGCATTGTATTCTGTTCTGTGCTATGAATATTACTTATTTAACTGGTTGCCAATTGATATTTAGGTGGTTTTGTTTTTCTTTTTTTACTATTATACATATGGTAATTTATTTTTCTTAAAAATTTAAAATAAAGGTATATAAAAGTAATATGTATAAGTACATGCATTATTAAAATTACCAGCATATTTTTGCAGAGCAACTCATTCTACTACAGTGATTATTATTTGGAGAGAATCACTATTCCTAAAAATGTGTGTCTATACTTTCATTACGCTTTTCTGTATGAAGTTAATTTGGATTTTAAAATTTATTTTTGTAGAGATTTTAAATTTATTTACTTTGTAACTTTGTAATTAATGCTAATTTAGGATAAATCTATACTATACTACAAAAAGGTTATTTTTCTAGCAATAAATTGTTGATATAAATCAGCAGCTAGAATAGTACTATATCATAATAAGATCAGCACGGGATTTTAGATTTCACTTGCTATCTCTTGATTTACTTGTCTTGATGTCATAGTACTGTTGCATTCAGTCTTTTCGGTATTGAGGAGAAGGTAATAACTATACAGAATGTGGTAATGATGTCTTTGGAAGGCCCTTTGTATAACAAGCACTTTGGACCAGAATATCCTGTACAAAACAGTGTTAAGGCTTTTGTGTTAAAATTCATTTCTTTTATATTCTGGGTGACTACTAATGACATTATTTATGGTGTATGCCTTCCCTGTTTAAAATAAAAGATTCCTTTTAGTAAATTGTAGGTTATAAAACATCTGAAATGGTGCAATTTAAATAAAGAAGGTAAAGGGGGAACAATACACACACAGACACACACACACACACACACACACACACGGCCCCAGAGAATGAGCTAGTTTCTATAGTGAAGGCCAAAATTTTAGCTTTGAGCATTTTAATAAGTCAAGGAGTAAAACGTTAGATTTTATAGAGTTGGTCTTAGTAGGAATTCTTGTTCCATTTCATTTTGGCAGATTTGAGAAGATATCAGAATTGTTTGATATTAAAGTAAAAAAAATTAGCAAGCAGGGGAGGGGGACAGAAGGAGACAGAGAGAGAATCCCAAGCAGGCTCCACCCAGGTGCCCCTGATATTTAAACTTTTTAATGGAAGTCAAAATTTTGTGTGAAAATTTGACAGTAGGCATACAGTATCAAGATATTTTATTTGTCTTAACTGCTATTATACTTCTTACATTGGTAAATAAGTGCTAAGTAAATTTCATTTCACTTTAATCTTTACCATGATGCAGTTGAAATATTTTTAATATTTCCCAGTCCCCAAAAGCCTAAGAATAGATTTTTACTGTAAAGATATTTAAACACTATTAATGATAAATAACATTTACAGAGCATTTTTTAAATATACATAATCATTCATCTTTGCAACAACCCTGTGAGGTAGATGTGGTGTTAACTCATTTTTCTGATCGAAAACTGGGACCTAGAGAGATTACATAACTCAAGTAGTATCATATAAGTGTCATAGACAGGAATTGAGCCCAAATGTTCTGATTTTGTTACAACATCTTTGTTATATTCATCATGCTGTTTCCACATGGGGTTACCTTTTCTATGATTGGAGACTAAAGGAAATACGTGAGACTTAATCTTTTTGTTGTTGTTGTTAAATTTATTTTGAGGGAGAAGAGTGTGAGCAGGAGGGTGACAGAGAGCGAGAGAGGGAGAGAGAGGATCCCAAGCAGGCTCTCTGCTGTCAGCACAGAGCCCGATGCAGGGCTCAGAAACTGAGATCATGACCTGAGCTGAAATTAAGAGTTGGGCACTCACCTGACTGAGCCACCCAGGCATCCCTCAAAAGCCATTTTTTAATTCATTTCATCAAACAGATATTTAAGTGTTTACTATGTGTCAGGCACTATTTTTGGCTTCTGGCTTTCATCAGTGAACAAAACAAAGATCCCTGCTCACATGGAGTTTATATTCTAGCCTAGATGGTCAGAACCAATAAACATAATTACCAAGTGAATTACTTAATATGTTAGAAGGTGATATATTCTGTAGAAGAAAAAAAAGATGACCAGAGAATTGGAGCAGACTGTAATACTGTTAAGAGAACAAATAAAAGTCCTAGTGCTAGAATGTGCTGGCATATTTGAGGTATAACAGGGAGGTAGGTACTTGAGTAGGTTAGGAGAGTAGGAGGAAGTAAGATCAGGAAGTTGGGAGCAGGGGTAGCATGAATCCTATATGGTCTTTTAAGGTCATGGTATGGATCTAGGCTTTTACTCTGAGTAAAATGAGAAGTCTTTGCAGGGTTTTGAACACTTTAAAAGTCATCCTGATTGTGTTCAGAATAGGCACTGAAGCTAGACACAGCTAGAAACAGGGAGACCTGTTAATAATTGTGGTAATTTAGGAGGGAGGCATAATCCAGGGGGAAAAAAAAGTGGCTGTGAACAGATTGATGTTAGAGGTGGTGAGAAATGGTTGGATTCTGGATATATTTTGTGAATCGAAACAACAGGATTTGCTGGCAGATAGGAAGGGAAATAAAAAATGAAAGGCAAGATGACTTCAAGGTTTGTAGCCTGAGCATTTGAAAGGATGGAGTTGTTATCAACTGAGATAATTTACAGGGAAGATCAGGAGTTCAGTTTGATTTGTTAACTTTGAGGTTTTTTTCACATACCCACAAGTAAAGTTGTTTAGAGTTTAGGATTGAAGCCTGGGATAGAAATATGAAGTTGGGATTCATTCGTATATAGATGACATTTAAAGCCACAACACTGATTGATCTCCTGGAAGAAATATGATAGAGAGATAAGAGGGAGCTGAACCCTAGGATATTCCTAACATTAAGAGGGGAGAAAACAGAAGAGATTGTCAAAGGAGCCTAAGAACAATCATTGAGGTAGGACTTAAACCTAGAGAATGTTCCTTGGGAACCCAAGGAAAGAAAGTAAACCATGGAAGATGGAATGATTAGCCATGTCATTTTGCTGACAGGTTAGGCAGGATGAATATTAGAATTGAAAATTTAATTTAGCAACGTGAAAGCCACTGTTATTGTGTAGTCTTCATTAAGACATGGAAATGGCCGGTTAGCACTATACATATTTTTTTTAATGGGACTGTTTGATGTTCACAGTGTCTCCTTTGCCATATTCAGGTTTGTTGTCCTGTTGGTGGTATGTCTGGCAGTGGATCACAGCTTGGTTCAATGGGTAGCCTGACCATGAAATCACAACTTCAGATCACTGGTAAGTCTTAAAAAGATCTACTGTATACTTTTTTCCCTCCCTAAGATAAAAAAATAATCCTTTTTTTTTTTTTTTTTTTTTTTTTTTTTTTTTTTTTGGTCGTAATTTATTTAAGGGGAGAGAAAATGAGAATCCCACAAGGGACAGAGAGAGGGAAAGAGAAGGAGGGAGGGAGGGAGAGTGGGAGAAGCGGGACTCATCCAAAGCNCTGTATACTTTTTTCCCTCCCTAAGATAAAAAAATAAATTTTTTTTTTTTTTTTTTTTTTTTTTTTTGAGAGAGAGAGGTCGCAAGTGAGTGAAGGGGAGAGAAAATGAGAATCCCACAAGGGACAGAGAGAGGGAAAGAGAAGGAGGGAGGGAGGGAGAGTGGGAGAAGCGGGACTCATCCAAAGCGGGCTTGAGCTCATCCAATACAGGGCTCATGCTCACCTCAGGTGGGCTCAAGCTTACCTGATGTGAGGCTTGAACTCCCAAACTGTGAGAACATGCCCTGAGCTCAAGTCAGATGCTTAATAATTGAGCTACCCAAGCACCCCCAAAAATAATGTTAAGAGAAGAAAATCTTAAGTGGCTATTATATATTAGGTAATTTTTTAATTAATATTTGCTTAATGAGTGAATGAACAGATGGTTAGATATATAAAAATTATTATTTTTATTTCAGGATATTCTTGGGCATTTTGCAAGGTTGTTTTTTTTCCCCCCTCTCCCATTAAACATTGGTGTCTGGGCAGTTGCTATTGTTTTTTGTTTTGTATTAACAGTCTTGAGATATCATTCATATACACACAGTTTACCCATTAAGAGGTCCGTGATTGTTATTATATTCACAGTGTTGTACAGCTGCCAACACTTGTCAGTTTTAGAAAACTTTCACCCATTAGGAGAGGACTCTCCATGTCCTCTAACCACCATCAGCCCTGGGCAACCACTAAGCTACTTCCTGTCCGTAGGTTTGCCTATTCTGGTTATCTCATATAAATGGGATCCTAAAATATATAAGGCTTTTTGTTTCTAACTTTTTCCACTTGGCATGTTTTCAGGGTTCATCCATATTGTAGCATGCATTAGTATTTTATTTCTTTTTATTGCCAAATAATATTGCAGGCATGAATATGCCACATTTTCTTTATCCATTTATCAGTTGATGTATGTTTGAGTTGTTTCTACTTTTGGCTATTATGAAAAATGCTATGTGTACAAGTTTTTTGTAAAGATGTGTGTTTTCAGTTCTCTTGAGTATATAGGAGTGGAGTCACTGGTCATATATATGTTTTACTTTGTGAAGAATTCCAAATTGTTTTTCATTTCATTTTATTTTTTATTTTTCCTTTTTTTTTAATGTTTTATTTCTGAGAGAGAGAGACACAGTGTGAGCAGGGGAGGGTGAGAGAGAGAGAGAGAGGGAGATACAGAATCTGAAGCAGGCTCCAGGCTCTGAGCTAGCTGTCAGCACAGAGCCCGACATGGGTCTCGGACCCACAGACTGTGAGATTATGACCTGAGCCAAAGTTGGACGCTTAACCAACAGAGCCACCCAGGCACCCCGTTATTTTTCCTTTTTTAAATGTTTATTTTTGAGAGGGGGAGGAGGGGGAGAAAGAGAGAGCGTTCCAATTGCCAGTGCTTGTTATTTGTCCTTTTGATTATAGACATCCTAGTGGGTGTGAAGTGGTATGTCATTGTGGGTTTGATTTGCATTTCTCTGGTGGTTAATGATGTTGAACATCTTTTCATGTGCCAAGTGGCCATTTGTGTATCTTTTTTGGAGAAATGTCTATTTAAATCCTTTGGTTGCTATTATTAACTAATATCTCTGTTTCTTTCTCTAACCATATGAACCAAGTATATCACTTTGAAATTAATATTCCTAATGTTCTAATACACCACTTATGTTATATTCTTGTTCAAAAACCTTTAGTGCTTCTGTTTGGCTATAGTTTGGAGTTTCTTTAGCTGGGGCTGAGAGCTTTCACAGTCTGGCTCCATATGTTCTCTTTGTAGATATTTATACATGAACTATTTGGTGAGTCACTGGATTTTCTTCAGATACACCTGTGTCTATATCACACAATGAAGCCTCAGTCTCTATCCTTTCAGTGACATTTATTTCTTCTAGAACAATTATCATCTTCTGTATGGTATTTTAGCTTTTATTACACCTATCTTATATCCACATTTAGATTATGACTATTAGGCCACAAACCGTGTCCTTATTATTATCTTCTTCAGAACCTAGAAGTGATTGAATTGTATAAAAAATCACTTTCATGATGTGACAGCATCCTAGATTTATTTTTGGGAATTCCTTCACTGTAGTCTCTTTCCTTAGCAGTGTCTGATTCTCAATGAAAGATAGTGATATTTCTTTGTTAAGCAAGATGCTGATTATTTTCCTCTGCTCCTCATTCTGAAGCTAGCCTGAGTGGCTGATTTAAATTGAGCCAGCTTCTTAGGAGTTTTTCTGGGCCGCTTAACATTAAACCTTTGATTGGAGTAATCTTTAAAAAAATCTTTACTTTTTCAGGTTACATAAGTAATACATGTGTTTTTTATTTTTGAAAACTCAGTAAAATAGGGGTGCTTGGGTGGTTCAGTCAATTAAGCATCTTGACTCTTGATCTCAGCTCAGGTCCTGATCTTAGGGTCGAAAGTTCAAGTCCCACACTGGGCTCTGCGCTGGGCATGGAGCCTACTTAAACAATAACCAAAAGAAAAAAAAAGTTAAAATAACCTCAATAAAATAATGAAATGAGGGGTCCTATTTATCATCTCAGTCCTCAGAGATGACACTGTTACTCCTTTAGGTTTAGGTTAGGTTTATATTTCTTCACACTTTTTTCTTTGCATAAATTGTTTATCTTGTTTGCTATCATCATTATTCTTATAGTAGGAAAACATTTGATACATGGTTGAATGCACCCCAGGAAGACATAATTCTTGTCATGTTAAAGTTTTTAATCTTGGTTCTAAAAATTCTGAGACTGCACAAATATAAGACAAAAACAATTTAATAAAAACAAATAACATGAAGAATGGATAAAAGTTATATATTTGGCAAATATATTATTAGATATGAGACAAATAGAAAGCATAAGAGTATAAAGACTAAAGTGCCAAGTTGAATAGAATCAAATGAATGCCTTTCATAATTCATTGTTTACTTAATATGCTTTTGATGCTAGAAACCTCAGAACTAAGTTATTTGCACATTTCCCTTTAATGACATTGTATTTTTTACTGTGTGTTAATGGATCAGTTATAGTATTGGTTGTTATTATTTTTCTTTTTTTGTAAGCTGCCTCAACATCTTTCTAGATAGAAACAAGATGGACATAAAAATTGAGGTGTAAAAAATAAATGCGATGGTATATGGTATTGGTAAGAAGAGATAACAGCTTTGGTCAGGAAAGCAAGATCACATTTGACCAGAGCTGCTGTGAAAGAAAGTAGTGCTTGAAGCATTGTTAATATTTAAATGTAAAATAGGAAAGGAAATTATTTTAAAAAATATATAGGGAAGTAGAAAGGATGCTTTTAGGAGAGAATAAGAGCAAAAGACTTCAATCAGAGAAATGAACAAGGCTTCGCTAAAACCCCTGAGAGCCACTGCTGCAGAATTGGAGCCTTAACGGGAGTGGGTCATCTTCAGGTGTGTATGAGGGCTACAAAAATATCATTGCTGGGAGAGATAGAAAGAAATCAGGGCTTTTAACAAAGAGCGGTCAATTTTACTTTTGTTTCGGAAAGTTAGTATGAAAGACTGATAGGAGAATTGAAATTGGTAAGTTAATTTTGAGAGAGAGTGGGGAAGGGGCAGACAGAGGGATAGAGAGAGAGAGAGAGAGAGAACCCCAGGCAGTCTCTGTGCTGTCAGCACAGAGCCCAGCATGGGGCTCTGTCTTCCAATCTTCCAGACCATGAGATCATGATCTGGCCCAAAATCAAGAGCTGGATGCTTAACCGACTGAACCACCCAGCCACCTCTTGTCTTTTTTTTTTTTTCTTTCAATCAATCTAGTTATTCCAGCACCATTTATTGAAAAGCTGTTTTTGTCCCTTGAATGTTCTTGATTCCTTTGTCAAAGACTAGTTGACCTTATATATTTGGGTTTATTTCTGGGCTCTCACTTCTGTCCCATTGATCTGCCAGTTTTTATGTCAGTACCATACTGTTTTGATTACTATAACTTTTAGGATAGCTTAAAATCAGTAAGTATGATGCCTCCTGCATTGTTCTTCTTTCTCAGGATTTCTTTGGATATTCAGGGTCTTTTGTGGTTCCATATAAATTTTAGGAGTGTTTTTCCTACTTTAGTCAAAAATGCCAGTGGTATCTTGATAGGTAGTGCACCGAACCTGCTGATGGCTTCTTTACCTCTTACTGTTTTCTTACCTCTTTCATATTTATTTACTTATTTATTTATTATTAAGTAGGCTCCATAACCATCATGGGGCTTGCACTCTTGACCCTTAGATCAAGAGTCACAATCTCTACCAACTGAGCCAGGCAGGTGTCCCTATTTTCTTACCGCCTTCTATCATACATACAGAGAAAGACCTACATTCCTGTTAATTATTCATTTACAGTATATATTGGCTAATTGATTATCCTTACCTGTTTAAGTGAGGGCAAATAGAAAAATTTTTTCCAGATAAATGGCACCTTTTGTAAGTTATAGCAACTTACAAAAACAAAAAGTTAAAAAAAACCCTCATAGTGCTGTTTGTTGATAAATGGATTGTTTAGAGGACTTGGATGTAAGTTGTAATTTCATTGAATTTTTTTTCTAAATTTAACTTAATTTACTTTTTTTATTTTAGAGAGTGAGCAGGAAAGGGGCAGAGGGAGAGAGAATCTTAAGCAGGGTCCATGCACAGTGTAAAGCCTTTTGAGGAGCTCCATTCTACTACCCTGGGATCATGACCTGAGGTAAAATCAAGACTCAACCAGTGCAGCTACCCAGGTGCCCCTCACTGATTTCTTTATAAGAGTATCAAAAGAGAGGCACTTCGGTGGCTCTGTCGGTTAAGTGAATGATTCTTGATTTTGGTTCAGGTCATGAATTCACAGTTCATGAGTTTGAGCCCTGCATTGGGCTCTGTGCTTGGGATTCTCTCTCTCTCTCTCCCCCTTTCTCTCTGCCCCTCCCTTGCTTATACTCTTTCTCTCTTATAAATAAATAAAGCTGAATAAAAGAGTATCAAAGGAAAGTCAGTGTCACCTTTCTTTCTCAGCATTTACATAGAATAAAAAAGTATTAGTAACATTTCCTTTTTTTTATAATTATGAAGTTAGCTAACATACAGTGTATATACAATGTGTTCTTGGGGCGCCTGGGTAGCTCAGTTGGTTAAGCATCCGACTTCGGCTCAGGTCATGATCTCACTGTTTGGGTTCCCAGGCCCCGCGTCGGGCTCTACTGACAGCTAGCTCAGAGCCTGGAGCCTGTTTCAGATTCTGTATCTCCTCTCTCTGACCCTCTCCTGCTCATACTGTCTCTCTCTCTCTCAGAAACAAATAAAAAATTTTTAAAAAATTTTAAAAAACAAGAACAACAACAACAACAAAAACGTGTTCTTGGTTTTAGGGGTAGATTCCTATGATTCATCACTTACATATGACACCCCGTGCTCATCCCAACAAATGCTCTCCTCAGTGCCCATCACCCAACTCCCCCCTCCTGCACGCACCCATCACCCTCAGTTTGTTCTCTGTATTCAAGAGTCTCTTATGGTTTGCCTCCCTCTTTCCTTGAAACTGTTTTTTCCCCTTCCCTTCCCCCATGGTCCTCTGTTAAGTTTCTCAAGTTCCATATACAAGTGAAAACATTTATGTCTTTGACTGACTTATTTCACTTGGCCTAATACCCTCCAGTTCCATCCATCTTGTTGCAAAATGGCAGAATTTCATTCTTTCTCATTGCCAGCTAATATTCCATTGTATATATAAACTACATCTTTATCTTTATTTGACATTTGGGCTCTTTCCATAATTTGGCTTTTGTCGAAAGTGCTGCTATAAACATTGGGGTACATATGCCCCTTTGAATCAGCACTCCTGTATCTTTTGGATAAATTCTTAGTAACACTATTACTGGGTCATAGGGTAGTTTTATTTTTAATTTTTTGAGGAACTTCCACACTGTTTTCCAGAGTGGCTGTACCAGTTTGCATTCCCACCAACAGTGCAAGAGGGTTCCTGTTTCCTCCACATCCTTGCCAACGTCTGTTGTTTCCTGAGTTGTTAATTTTAGCCACTCTGGTGTAAAGTGGTATCTCATTGTGGTTTTGACTTATATTTCCCTGATGATGAGTGATATTGAGCATCTTTTCATGTGTCTCTTGACCATCTGGATGTCGTCTTTGGAAAAGTGTCTATTGATGTCTTCTGCCCATTTCTTCACTGGATTGTTTTTTGGCTGTGAGTTTGGTAAGTCTGTTATAGATTTTGGATACTAACCCTTTACCCAGTATGTCATTTGCAAATACTTTCTCCCAGTCTGTCAGTTGCCCTTTAGTTTTGTTGATTGTTTCCTTTGCAGTGCAGAAACTTTTTATCTTGATGAGGCCCCAATAGTTCATTTTTGCTTCCATTTCCCTTGCCTGAGGAGGGAAATTGCTGTGGCTAAGGTCAGAGAGGTTGTTGCCTGTTTTCCCCACTAGGGTTTTGATGGTTTCCTGTCTCAAGTGTAGGTCTTTCATCCATTTTGAGTTTATTTTTGTGTATGGTGTAAGAAAGTGGTCCAGTTTCATTCTTCTGCATGTTGCCATCCAGTTCTCCCAGCAGCATTTGATAATGAGCCTGTATTTTTTCCATTGGATAGTCTTTTCTGCTCTGTTAAAGATTAGTTGGCCATACATTTGTGGGTCCAATTCTGGGTTCTTTATTCCATGTGTCTTTTCTTGTCGCAATACCATACTGTCTTAATGATTACAGCCTTGTAGTAGAGGCTGAAGTTTGGGATGTGATGCCTTCTGCTTCGATTTTCTTTTTCAATGTAACTTTGGCTATTCAGGGTCTTTTGTGGTTCCATACACAATTTAGGATTGTTTGTTCTAGCTCTGAGAAGAATGCCAGTGCAATTTTTTTTGAGGTTGCATTGAATGTGTAGATTGCTTTGGGTGGTATTGACATTTTAACAATATTTCTTCTTCCAGTCCATGAGCATGGAATGTTTTTCAATTTCCTTCATAAATTTTCTATAGTTTTCAGCATACAGATCTTTTACATCTTTGGTTAGGCTTAATCCTGGGTATTTTATGGTTCTTGGCATAATTGTAAATGGGATCAATTTCTTGATTTCTCTTTCTGTTGCTTCATTATTGGTGTATAGAAATGCAGCTGATTTCTGTACATTAATTTTGTACCCTGTGACTTTGCTGAATTCATGTATCAGTTTTAGCAGCTTTTTGGTGGGGTCTTTCGAGTTTTCCATGTAGATAGAGTATCATGACATCAGTGAAAAGTGAGAGTTTGACTTCTTTGCCAGTTTGGATGCCTTTTATTTAATTTTGTTGTCTGATTGCTGAGGCTGGGACTTCTAACACTATGTTCAACAACAGTGGTGAGAGTGGATATCTCTGCCATGTTCCTGATCTCATGGGGAAAGCTCTCAGTTTTTCCCCATTAAGAATGATATTAGCTGCGGGCTTTTCATATATGGTTTTAATGATGTTATGTTCTTTCTATCCAGACTTTCTTGAGGGTTTTTATTAAGAAAGGATGCTGTATTTTGTCAAATGCTTTTTCTGCATCTGTTGACAGGATCAAATGGTTCTTATCCTTCCTTCTGTTAATGTGATGTATTACGTTGATTGATTTGCGAATATTGAACCAGCCCTGCAGTCCAGGAATGAATCCCACTTGATCGTGGTAAATAATTCTTTTGATATACTGTTGAATTTGATTTGCTAGTATCCTGTTGAGAGTTTTTGCATCCATGTTCATCAGGGATATTACCCTGTAATTCTCCTTTTTAGTGGGGTCTCTGTCTGGTTTGGGAATCAAGTTAATGCTGGCTTCATAGAATGAGTCTGGAATCTTCTGTTTCTATTTTTTGGAACAGCTAGAGAAGTCTGGGTATTAACTCTGCTTTAAATGTCTGGCACGATTCTGCTGGGAATCCATCTGGCCTAGAACTCTTATTTTTGGGAGATTTTTGATAACTGATTCAATTTCTTCACTGGTCATGGATCTGTTCAAATTTTCTATTTCTTCCCATATGAGTTTTGTTAGTGTGTTCATGTCTAGGAATTTGTCCATTTCCTCCAAGTTGTCTAGTTTGTTGGCATATAATTTTTCATAGTATTCTCTGATAATTGTATTTCTGTGATGTTGGTTGTGGTCTGTCCTCTTTCCTTTGTGATTTTATTTATTTGGGCCCTCTCTTTGAGAAGTCTGGCTAGAGGTTTATCAATTTTGTTTATTTTTTTAAAAAACTAGGTCTTAGATTCATTGATCTGTTGTACTGTTTTTTGTTTTTTGGGTTTTTTTTTTTTTTTTTTTTTTTTTTTTTTTTTTTTTTTTTTTTAGAGAGAGAGAGAGAGACAGTGTCAGCAGGGGAGGGTCAGAGGGAGATACAGAATGTGAAGCAGCCTCCAGGCTCTGAGCTAGCTGTCAGTACAGAGCCTGACACGGGGCTTGAACCTATGAACCGTGAGATCATGACCTGAGCTGAAGTCGGACGCTTAACCAACTGTACTACCCAGGCGTCCCTAGTAGGATGTTCTTTAACCTCCATGCATTTGGAGGCTTTCCAAGTTTTTTCTTGTGATTGATTTCAAGTTTCATAGAGTTGTGATCAGAAAATATGCATGGTATAATCTCAGTTCTTTTATATTTATTGAGGGCTGTTTTGTAACCCAGTATATGATCTATCTTAGAGAATGTTATATGCACTCAAAGAATGTGTATTCTGATTTTGGATGAAAAAGTTCTGAATGTATCTGTCAAGTCCATCTGGTCCAGTGTATCATTGGCCATTGTTTCTTTATGGATTTTTTTTTCAAATATTTTTTATTTATTTCTAGGAGAGAGAGAGAGAGAGACAGTGTGAGCAGGGGAGGGTCAGAAAGAGAGGGAGTCACAGACCCTGAAACAGGCTCCAGGCTCTGAGCTGGCAGTCAGCACAGAGCCTGACGCGGGGCTCGAACCCACGAACCGCGAGATCATGACCTAAGCGAAAGTCGGACGCTTAACCGACTAAGCCACCCAGGCGCCCCTCTTTATGGATTTTTTTGCCCAGGTGATTTGTTAGCTGCTCTAAGTAGAGTACTAAAATCCTCTGCAATTACAATAAGATTGCTTATGTTTGTGATTAATTGATATATGTATTTGGGTGCTCCAGGTTGGGAGCATAGACATTTACAATTGTTAGCCCTTCTTGATGGATAAGCCTCGTAATTATGATGTAATGTCCTTCTCCATCGCCTTTAGTTTAAAATGTAGTTTGTCTGATATAAGTATGGCTACTTCAGCTTTCTTTTGACTTCCAGTAACATGATAGATGATTCTTCGTCCCCTCACCTTCAGTCTGAAAGTGTCCTCAGGCCTAAAATTAGTCTCTTGTAGACAGCATATAGATGGATCTTGTTGTTGTTTAATCCATTCTGATACCCTCTGTCTTTTGATTGGAGCATTTAGTCCATTTACATTCAGAACTATTATTGAAAGGTACAGATACAGCATCATTGTGTTATCTGTAGATTTCATGCTTGTGGTGATGTCTCTGATCCTTTGGAGTCTTTGCAGCATTCCACTCACAGAGTCCCTTGTAGGATCTCTTGTAGGGCTGATTTAGTGGTCATGAACTCCTTCAGTTTTTGTCTGGGAAGCCCTTTATTTCTCTTTCTATTCTGAATGACAGCTTTGCTGGATAAAGGCTTCTTGATCGCCTATTTTTCCTATTCAGCACATGGAATATTTTCAGTCATTCCCTTCTTGTTTGCCAAGTTTCAGTGGACAGGTCTGCTGCTACCCTTATATGTCTACCTTTGTAGGTTAAGGCCCATTTGTACCTAGCTGCTTTCAGAATTCTCTCTTTACCCTTGTATTTTGCCAGTTTCACTATGAAATGCCATGGAGAAGATCTGTTCTTATTAAGTCTGAAGGGAGTTCTCTGAGCCTCCTGGATTTGGATGTCCATTTCCTTCCCCAGATTAGGGAAGTTCTCAGCTATAATTTGTACAAGTAAACTTTCTGCCTCTTTTTCTCTCCCTCTTCTGGAACTCCTATGATACAGATATATTTACTTTTCCATGGAATCACTTAGTTCTCTAATTCTCCCTTTGTGGTCTAGTATTTTCTTATCTCTTTTTCTCAGCTTCATCATTTTCCATAATTTTATCTTCTATTTCACTTAATCTCCCCTCTACCTTCTCCATGCTTTCTGTCACTGCATCTAGTTTATTTAGCACCTCATTTCTTAATTCATTGTGACTGTTTCTTAGGTCCTTGATCTCTGCAGCAATAGATTCTCTGTGGTCTTATATGCTTTTTTTCAAGCCCACCTATTAATCTTAGGACTATTTTTCAAAATTCTTGCTCAGTTATATTGTTTATATCTGTTCTGAGCAATTCTCTATTTCTTCCTGGAATTTCTTTTGAGAATTTTTCTGTTTCATCATATTGGCTAGTTTTCTGTCCCTTATGTGTTTTAATAGCTTGTTATGAGTCCTGCTCCTGTGAGCAGTACTATATTAAAAAGGTATTGTAACACTGTCCAGGGCCTGGCCCTTCAGGAGGTGTTTCATGCTGTCTGTTGTTGAGTCTCCGGTTGCTTTATCTCCCTACTTGTAATGGTGGTTTGGACCTCCCACCAGGTGTGCTTTGATTTGTTTGTTGAAGTGTCCCTGGAAAATATTTTTAAAAGGGGGGTGGTGGTGGTGGAAGAGAGGCCTTATCCCATAAAAAAAGAGAAATGACAAGGGCAAGGAAAAGAAAATTAAAAAAAAAATTGACCAGCAGTGAATCAGAGAAACTATACGGCTTAGTCCAGAGAGAGAGACCCGGACGGGGGGGGGCGACTAAAGGAGATACAGACGAGGTGTAAAAAGAATAGATTAAAAGTGTCTGCCTAAACAAACCAACAACCAGAATAACCAGACTAGAGAAGGAAAGAAATAAGAGGAAGAAAAGGGGGGGTGATATATATATAATCTCCTTCCCCCCACCCCCACACACATAAAGTAAGAATTGACCAAGAATCAAATCAGAGAATGAAAACTACTGGACCAATGTCTGATGGTGTCTTGAACCAGAGGTGCCTGCACTGGTCTGGAGGAGGAGCTGTTTGGTTTGATCAGTGTCAATCTTGCTCTATTAGATATGCAGATACCAGGTTCGGAGGGACGTGGTTTGGTATAGGTGGGTCCTGCCTCCACTGTGGGACCGATGTATGTTCCCTGAAACCCCACCTTGTTGGTGATGGGGAGAAAAATGGCAACACCCTAGTCTCTCCTCCCCTGACCAGGTGTCCCAAACCACTCTGTTCAGTCTGTCCTGACAGTGCCACGCGGGCCAGTTTCTTCCGCTTCACTGTCTCCTGCACCTCCCAGGTACTTGGTTGGGATTCAAACCCCTATCTTGATCAGCACATCCTGGTCCTGGGTAAGTGCCACTCCACCCATCCCGCCAACTAAGGGCCTCTGGCCCCTAACAGTGCTGAGTAAGCATGAGCGAGCTTGAGTGAATGCTTTGTCCCTCCCCCTCCCCCTTCCCAGGCACTTGGCTGAGATTAAAACCCCAATGTCTTAAGGGACCCCTGATGTCTTAAAGGATCCCCGTACTCTGGTTTCTGTCACTCTGGGGTACTCACAAAGGGCCTCTCACTGTCGGGGTGGGGGGGGCAGGCCTGCAGGGTCTTTTGTCCTTGGAATGGCTATTTGCCTCTTCCCACAGCACTCAAGGGAGAGGATTGCCTGAAGAGCTAGCTCCCTAGCCTGGGGCTGGCTCACTCCTCCCCAGTCACACAAACATAACAGGGTGGAAAAAGTCTCACAGTTAGAAATTGGCTCTTTCTCCATTTTTCCCATTCCCTGGTCCGTGGCTTTTCTCTTGTCCACATACAGTCCTATACTTCCACAGCCTGTCATTCTCTTCCTTTGTCTTTAAAATAAGAATCTCTCCCCTCCGTTCCTATGCTGCCCATTTTATCTCTCCCAGTTCTCAGTCACGCACCTACATCCTGCTGTGTTGTCCCTGTGGGTCCCTAGAGACATTTTTGTCACTCTATAGCCTGGATTCCTGGAATTCCAAGTCTTCTGGCCTCTATACTGTTGTGTTTGAGGAATGAGGGAACTTTGAGTCCCCCTACTTCTCCGCCATGTTGACCACTCTCCAGTAACATTTTCTGTAATTTGAATCTACTTTATGGAAATGACCCGAATAGCCATTTAGCTATTCAAGTTTGAGTTGAATAAGAAAGATTGTCTTTTGTGCTACTCTCTTACATAGATCTAGATAATTCATTGAAGCAGTTGCTTTGGGAACTTTTGTTGGCATTTAACTGATCTGTTCACATTTTACTGGAATATTGTTAATGAATGTCCCTGTATTGTTTTTCATACTGGGCAATAGCTTTCCTGTATAGTTTATCAGACAGATGCAAAAATTATAGCAGGAAATAATAAATACTCTCAAATGTTTTGATTAATGTGCCATTAACGTTTCTACAGTTAAACTCTTGGGGATGTCATTTCGCCCCTGACCCCAAGTTTTAGTTAAAAATAGAACTCCCCTATGACCCAGCAATAGCACTGCTAAGAATTTACCCAAGGGATACAAGAGTGCTGATGCATAGGGACACATGTACCCCAATGTTCATAGCAGCACTTTGAACAATAGCCAAATCATGGAAAGAGCCTAAATGTCCATCAACTGATGAATGAATCAAGAAGATGTGGTATATCTAAACAATGGAATACTACATGGCAATAAGAATGAAATCTGGTCATTTGTAGCAACGTGGATGGAACTTGAGGGTGTTTTGCTAAGTGAAGTAAGTCAGGCATAGAAAGACAGGTACCGTATGTTTTCACTCATAAGTGGAACAAGAGAAACTTAACAGAGGACCATGGGGAAGGGGAAGGGGAAGGGGAAAAAATAGTGGGGGAGAGGGAGGGAGACAAACCATGAGAGACTCTTGAATACTGAGAACAAACTGAGGGCTGATGGAGGTGGGGGGAGAGGGGAAGGGGGATGATAGGCATAGAGGAGGGCAGTTGTTGGGATGAGCACTGGGTGTTAATATGGAAACCAACTTGACAAACTATGAAAAAAAAAAAGAAAATAAAGAAATGTATATTAGACTAATGACTCGCATCTCCAGGGGAGTTAATGTCCCTGGATTTTGGTCTTGGTTCTGATACTTAATAGTTATGTAACGTTGTACATGTCACTAATATCTTTGAGCTTCAATTTCCTTATCTGTGAACTGAGGTAAACAACAATGTAAAATGCCCTAGAAGAATTTAAATTTCATCGTGCAGGCATTAGAGAAGTATTTGAAAAGTATTGACATGACCACATCTGTTTTAGGAAGATAACTCTAGAAGCTGAGGGGTGGCAGAAGTGAGGTTAAAAACAATTGTTAGAGACCTTTGCAATAGCCCAGGTGGTATGATACTGAGATTTTTCAGTTCCCTGACAGTTTACCATTTTTTTTCTTTTAATTTACTATAGTAAGTTAAGTTTCTGGAAGTAGTACAGTGATCTGTTTTCTAATATTGGGGCTGTAACAAAAGTTTTATGAAATCTAAACTGAGATTTAAGTACTTAATTTCTCCTGTTCAGGCTTCACAAGTGACCCTTGGGCAAGCTTTTAGGTTCCGTTAAATTAGTCTTTTTATGTGTAAAAATTAAGATGATAATTCCTACCTCACAAAATGGTCTTGAGTATTAAAATGAAAATGTTTTGGGGTGCCTGGGTACCTTAGTTGGTTAAGCATCTGACTTCAGCTCAGGTCATGATCTCATGAAAGCTTGTGAGTTTGAGTCCCATGTCAGGCTCTGTGCTGACAGCTCAGAGCCTGGGGCCTGCTGGGATTTTGGGTCTCCCTCTTTCTCTGCCCCTGTCTCACCTCACACTCTGTTTCTCTCAAAAACTAAATATACAGTAAAGAAAAGTTTTTTTTAATAAAAATGTGGCAGACACATAGCAAACACTAACTGTTGGTGTTAGTTTCACTTACCCATTTTATTTCCACATTTAAAGTTTCCTACAATGGCTCTCGTGGGGTTGGGTGGGATTATGTGGCAAAATACCTCTCAAAAGTTTGAATCCTAAAAAGTCACTGAGGGCAGATCATTTCCTTCCTGTCAGGCCTACATTGCTTTGTTCTAGGTTTAATCAGTTTCAGAGGACCGTAAGAGCTTCTGAAGTACAATGGTGGTCTTTGCATAATTGTTTAGGCCTTTTCACCTTTTCTCAGACCAGAACTGTGTTAAAAATAAGGGCTTTATATTTTTCTGTGGCAGTCCTGTGATTAAATTTTGCTTTGTATTAAGTACCAGAGCTTTATAGTACATATTAATCAGAGATAGGTCTGGGCCACACTTTACTGTTTTCTGTTCTGTAAAAGACACTTAGATGTCTCACAGACATCTCATTTTATACATTGATTATAATACTCTTGATTTCCTGCCTATGCCACTCCCCTCAGACTTTTTCCCCAGATCTTTCCATCTTATTAAATGACACTATTCTTCCATCCAGTTATTCATACTGAAAACCTGTGAATTATCCCTCCTTCCTTCTTTTTTGCCAACTTCCTCACGTAATCTAATCATGCTGGTTCTCCTTAGAAAATATTTATTCCTCCCCATATCCATGTTCCCCGTCTAAGTCCAAACCACTATCATCTCTTGATTAGATGACACTAGTAATCTCTTTATCCCTACTTTTGTCTATCAGTTTTTTTCCCCACAGCAGTAGAATGAATGGTCTTTGAGTATTAATTCAATTATCACTGTGTTCTCAGTGCCCCAAATAATATCTGATATATGTAGTAGGCACTCAGTAAATTTGTTAAATAGCACTCTTTTCTTTTAATGTTTTACTTATTTTTGAGAGAGAGGGCATGTGCACGTCTGCTTAGGGGCAGAGAGGAGGCACACATACACAGAATCCGAAGCATGCCCCAGGCTCCAAGCTTTCAGCACAGAGCCCAACTTGGGGCTCCAGTTCACGAACCGTGAGATCATGACCTGAACTAAAGTCAGATGCTCAACACAGATGCCCCAGAATAGCACTCTTATTTGAAGTTCTTCAGAGTCTCCTTATTGCATACTTCAGTAACATCTTGCAGTTTTTCTTTTTCTTTCTTTTACAGCTACTTTTTTTGATAACTGCATATTCATTTGAAATCTCATTGAACTTTCTTATACCAAATGTTCCAAAATAATGATGAAGTTCTAGTTTATAGAATGTACATACATTGTTGTATATATATACATACTAACCCAGCAGCTGGCTTGCATGCTTTCAAAAAGGCATATCATATAAGCATCAAAGGACAGAAGTGATGTTTGTGAAGTCAGGAGATTCATGGCTGCCACCTGGGACTAGACCTGCTAGGTTGCCCAGACTGTGTATGCTTTGGACTATATATTGAGTTTCTTGGGTAGCAGCTAAACAAACTCCTATAGCAATACCAAAGTTCCCTTCACCTTGATGGGCACTGGCATTCTCTGTGCTTAGCTGCTAGAATAGATACTTAGGTGGTAGAATATTTCCATGGCTGTGATCACCTCATTTATAGGGGAGCAATGAGTTGTCACTTGTGGGTACTGTGAGGTGCTCCTACTAGATTTGAATCTACTTGTTGCACCTTCCAAAGGGCTTGGAGAAGGCTGTTTTTTGGCAAAGGTAACTCAAGGGTGAAGATGAAGGAATCAGTATCTTAAGATGCGCTTTGTAGGAAGCTCTTGCTATTATGAGATACGAGATGCTAAAAATAATCCTAGTTTGTAACTGTCTTCATCTGGTGGCTTTCCAACATACTTAGAATAAAATCCAAATTCCTTATCTGGGCTTAAAAAGCTAAATGTGATCTCACCTCATTTACCATTCTTCCCTGTTTGCTATATTTCCTTCAGATATGCCAAGCCTTTTTGCTTCTCTTGGGAATGCTCTCTTCCCACTTCCAGTCTTCTCAGGGCTAGCTCCCTATCATTTAAAAATATATTTTTTTAATGTTTTATTTATTTCTAGGAGAGAGAGAGAGAGAGAGAGAGAGACAGCGTGAGCAGGGGAGGGTCAGAGAGAGAGGGAGTCACAGACCCTGAAACAGGCTCCAGGCTCTGAGCTGGCCGTCAGCACAGAGCCCGACGCGGGGCTCGAACCCACGAACCGCGAGATCATGACCTAAGCGAAAGTCAGACGCTTAACCGACTAAGCCACCCAGGCGCCCCTTAGCTCCCTATCATTTAGATAATTGCTTAAAAGTGCTTCTTCAGAGACTACCAAGTTATATTCTGCCACATTAGCCTATTTTCCAGCACAAGGACTTCCCTCTAACTAGGATATTACCTCCCCGAGAGCCAGGGCCTTTTCTATACTGTAAACTGCTCTATTTATAGTTGAGAGCAATTATCTGGTACATGTTAGGGATTCAAATATTTGTTGACTGAGTTTGTTGATGTACTTTTAGAAAAAAAAATTTTTGTTTTAGAGTGCAAGAGCATGCAAATGGGGTAGGGCAGAAGAAGAAGGAGAGAGAGAGAGAGAGGGAGGGAGGGAGAGAGAGGAAGGAAGGAAGGGAGGGAGGGAGAGAGGGAGGTGGGGAGAGAGAGACAGAGAGAGAGAGAGAGTCCCAAGCAAGTTCCATGCTCAGCACAGAGCCCAGCGCCAGGGTCATTTCTACAACCCTGGGATCATGACCTGAGCCGACAAGAGTCAGACGCTCAACTGACTGAGCCATCCAGGTACCCCTGATGATGTATTTTTTAATTGACTTCAGAGTACTGAGACTATTGATACTGACTATTAATAGTAATTTG
Source organism: Hyaena hyaena (assembly GCF_003009895.1). Classification (NCBI taxonomy): domain Eukaryota; kingdom Metazoa; phylum Chordata; class Mammalia; order Carnivora; family Hyaenidae; genus Hyaena; species Hyaena hyaena. Next base: position 922,541 of record NW_024080948.1, on the reverse strand, counting down.
CGTGGATGATGTGGGGGAGGTCCTGTGTTTATTTACTAGAATGGGAGGAAATACAAAGGTTATGAGTGAATAAAATTAGTATATTTTAGAGTAAAACTGCTTCTCTGAGTCAAAGTAATGATGTTTTATGTAACTATGAAAGTAAATGGATTTGAAGGATGAACTAACATCTCAAATATTTAAATATTTTCTCCTTATTTTTTGCCCAGTCATTTCAGCAAAACTTAAAGAAAATAAAAAGAATTGGTTTGGACCAAGTCCTTATGTGGAAGTCACAGTTGATGGACAGTCAAAGAAGACAGAAAAATGCAACAATACGAACAGTCCCAAATGGAAGCAACCCCTTACAGTGTAGGTTTGAAATTTTCTACAGAGTATTTAGCTTCATAAGTGAATAGAAGTGAAGCTTTAAAAGCTTCTCAACTTGTTTTCTTTGCACCTCTTCTCATGTTTTTGTTTTTCTTTCTCCTCTGTTCTAGGACTCCTTTCTCTAATCCCCTCTTTGTTTCTCTTTAGATATTTGTTTTTCCAATTTCTGCCTTCTCCAGTTTAGTTGATGCTGGTATCATTATTGCTACTGAACAGTATCTAGAGAGCCCAATGGTCATGGGCCTAGAAAGATTGTTAGCAGCTCTTTCCTTTCCCTTCCCTTCCCTTTCCCTTCTTTGTCTTTCTTGCCTGTCTGTCTGTCTTTCTGTCTTTCAAGTAGACTTCACATACAGCCTGGGGCCCAGCGTGGGACTTGAACTCACAACCCTGAGATCAAGACCTGAGCTGAAATCAAGAGTTGGACGCTTAATCAGTTGAGCCACCAAGGCACCCCTTGTTTTTGTGTTTTTAATTAAGATGCCCACACAGAACCTACACAGGGTTTTTCTTCCTTTAAAAAAAAATTCTATAACTCTGTTTTTATTTATTTATTTATTTAATTTATTTTTTAAATGTCTACTTTTGAGAGCAAGAGAGAGAGCTAGCAGGGGAGGGGTAGAGAGAGAGGAAGACACAGAATCTTTTCTGCACATGCTCCAGACTCTGAGCTATCAACACAGAGCACGATGTGGGGCTCACACTCATGAGCCGCGAGTTCATGACCTGAGCCTAAGTCAGATGCTTAACCAACTGAGCCACCCAGGCATCCTATAACTGTTTTTACACTTTACATAGCATGATTCTCTCTCTAGTGGCATACACATAGATAAGCATACCTTATATAGTTACATAATATCCCTTAACATGCATGGACTATCATGTATTTTACTAGGTTCCTATAAATCAGTCGGTTTTTTGAAGTTTATTTATTTTTGAGAGAAAGTGCAAGTGAGGGAAGGACAGAGAGAGAGAGAGAGAAAGTAAGAATCCCCAATAAACTCCATAGGATCAGCACAGAGCACATTGCAGGGCTTGAACTCGTGAAGTGTTAGATCATGACCTGAGCTGAAGTTGAACCTTAATCTACTGAGCCGCCCAGGTGCCCCTAATTCATTGGTTTCTAATGTGTCGCTATACAGCATTGCAGTATACATCCATGTGCCTATGTCTATATGTTGGTGTTTAAACATTTTTAAAAATTTTTTTAAAAAATTTTATTTTGAGAGAGAGAGAGAGAGAGAGAGAATCCCAAGCAGGCCCCTCACTGTCAGTGCAGAGCCCCATATGGGGCTCAAACTCACAAACTATTTGTAGCATGATGAGCAGTTTTAATTTTATATGCATGAAGTTGCCCCTGTAGTTCAGCGACAAATAAAAATGACAATGTGAGCATGTAGCATTCAGATGTTTTCCATAAGATTACAAGATATGGGCAATATTGATTGTACAATAAACTGTAAGAACTGTAGTCAGATTATTTTTTGATTTATTTATTTATTTATTTATTTGTTATTTTTTAAATAGTTTATTGTCAAGTTGGTTTCCGTATAACACCCAGTGCTCATCCCCACAAGTGCCCCCCACAAGTGCCCTCCTCTATGCCCATCCCCCCTCTCCCCCCCCCCCCCCCCCCCATCAGTCCTCAGTTTGTTCTCAGCATCAAGAGTCTCTCATGGTTTGGCTCCCTCCCTCTCCCCCACTATTTTCCCTCTTCTTCTACTCCATGGTCCTCCGTTAAGTTCCTCCTAATCCTCCTACACGTGCAAACATATGGTATCTGTTCTTCTCTGCCTGACTTATTTCGCTCAGCATAACACCCTCAAGGTCCATCCATGTTGCTACACATGGCCAGATTTCATTCTTTCTCATTGCCATGTAGTATTCCATTGTATAGATAAACCACATCTTCTTGATCCATTCGTCAGTTGATGGACACTTAGGCTCTTTCCATGATTTGGCTATTGTTGAGAGTGCTGCTATGAACATTGGGGTACATGTGTCCCTATGCATCAGCACTCTTGTATCCCTTGGGTAAATTCCTAGCAGTGCTATTGCTGGGTCATAGGGGAGTTCTATTGTTAATTTTTTGAGGAACCTCCACACTGTTTTCCAGAGGGGCTGCACCAGTTTACATTCCCACCAACAGTGTAGGAGGGTGCCCATTTCTCCACATCCTTGCCAGCATCTAGAGTCCTCTGATTTGCTCATTTTAGCCACTCTACACTCAGAAGGTTTTAGACATTAAAATTTAATTGTAATTTATTTAGGATCCCACTATGATAGTTTAATGAAAATAATAATTTTTTTTAATCTTTCTTCCCTTTTAGTATTGTCACCCCTGTGAGTAAATTACATTTTCGTGTGTGGAGTCATCAGACACTGAAATCTGATGTTTTGTTGGGAACTGCAGCATTAGATATCTTTGAAACCTTAAAGTCAAACAACATGAAACGTATGTATGTAAAAGTAACAGAAATTGTGCTAGGCTATTTGTTTTTCTGCAAGAAATCCATGTGCAAGAGATGCAGAATGATTATGTTCACTATTTGCTGTTACGTTTACTTGGTTATAATATTAATAAGGGGAACAGTCTTGAATGTTTGTTTATTTTGAGAGAGAGAGAGAGAGAGAGAGAGAACATGTGCATGCATGTGCACATGCAAGCCTGAGTAGAGGAGGGGTAGAGAGAGAGAGGGAGAGAGAGAGAATCCTAAGCAGGCTTTGCATTGTCAGCACTGAGCCCTTGAGATCATGACCTGAGCTGAAATTAAGAGTCAGATGTTTAAGTGTTAGAGCCACCCAGGTGCCCCAATTTTTGAATTATTTAAAGCATTCTTAGCAACTTTGGTTGTTTAGCTATTCATTTTTGACCCAATATTTTTAAATACATTTAGTAAATAGGTACTTATTAAAATATTATAACTCAATTATGGAAAACTAAAAAATGTAGAGATGAAATATGTAATCCCATTTCAAAGACAAATGATTAATATTTTGACAGATTTCTTTTTCACATGCTTTTTAAAAAATTTCCCAATTTTAGATGGCTGTGGTTTTATTTGTATGTATATATGTAGATATATAAAAACTTGAAACATGCTTGTTTTGATTACTATATCATGAGTTTAAAACATAGATGTTTTTCCATCCCTTGACTATCTAAAACATACTTTCTAAATCTCATTTAAGATTTAGAAGAAACAATTCATTCTTAAATTATATGTTTTCACTCCATAAAATTCAGGCATATATTGTTGAATAATCCTGCTGGCTTATTTTCTGCAAGGATGGAATGAACATAACAAATGAGATGATTGAGCTATGTAGTATTTTACATTATGGATATTAAACATTAGCAGATTTTGTTCTATGCCTGAAACCTTGGAGAAGTATACTAAAAACAATTTTTATCCACAAAAATGTAAATTTTTTAGGACATTGTTTTTAACAGTTAAGATGGCTTAGAGAAAAGAAAGTAACTATTTTGTTCTATAATTATGTTCTCTTACAGTTGAGGAAGTAGTTGTGACCTTACAGCTTGTAGGTGACAAAGAGCCAACAGAGACAATAGGAGACTTGTCCGTTTGTCTTGATGGGCTGCAGTTAGACTCTGAAGTTGTTACCAATGGTGAAACTACATGTTCAGAAAGTAAGTAATCACTTTTTGTATAGGCTCTTTAATGATTCTTGTGTTAGCCACCATAGAATGCTATATGTAATTATTGCTATTCTTTTTCGCCTTAAAGAAATTATTTCCTTTTTAAAAAGAGACATTGATTACTTTAAACATTTTCCTTTTAGTGCATTGTTTCTGTGAATAAAACATTTTTCTATAAGTTGAGAAATTGAAAATCTAAGTTGAATCACAGTTGATTCTGTGTAATGAATAGATTTATAAAATATTTATTTTGTAGGCCAATGATGATAGTTAACATGGCATATGATGCCACACTCCCTCTAGTGCCAATAACAGACAGTTTGTCTGTAGTAGTATCTGGCTGAGTTTAAATCTGATTTGAAATCTTTCTTAGTACTGTACCAGCCTGCCAATACAAGCTGAAATCCATTTGCCATTCCTTTTCCATTTCTGTAGGCTACATTTACAGAGGTATCTTTGTGTTACAGTAATGACAAAACCAATTCATTATACCGTATGCCAGTATAGTTTATAATTTATGATTTACTAGTTTTTGTTAAAGGGAATAATAAACATGGACTGTAATTGAAAGAAGTTTGGGACCTGAATCAGTGCCTATATAGCGAACATGCTAAATAAAAGTACTTCTTAGTGGATTTCTTTTAGATTTTTCCATTATTTACTAATGTGCTAAGTGAATTTTCACTTGAAACATCGTTTTAAGAGTCCCCAAGACAAAGAGCAGATTAGTGGTTTTCTTGATGAGTCTGACAAATTTCTTTTTGTTTACTTAGAAACTGCATTAAGAAACATTTTGCAGTTGTCAGGTGCTATTATTCTTCTGTTTCTGCTTTGGAAGACTTCCTACTTCCTCTTTAACTCATGATGTTTTTTAATAGCAGGACCTTCAACACAGTCCTGTTATATCTTCCAGATTGTTTCTTTGAGATTAATGAGGGTAGAGCGAAGTTTCTGAAATGGTCATACTGCTTCAGAGTTGACAAGTTGATTTTAATTGACTACTATTTGTAGGAACTCTGGAATAGTTAAATTTTTCCATAAATTGAAATACTAGAAGATAATATACAAGTTAGATTTCATTGTTACATTGCTTATACTCTGTATTTACAGCTTCCCAAGTTTTCTACCCCCTACAAGTTGAAACTCTTACTAATGAAAAATATTTAATAATTAACAAAGCTTATCAGTTTTCATATTTAAGAGTAGAATCTAAACTGCATATTTATACTTACAACTTTACTGTTTATTATCCATAAAAGTGAATATTTCTATGTCACCAGTTTTCCATTCAGGTAGGAAAATAATTGACAGAATTTAACCTAATTATTTGAAGTAGAGAGAGATTTTAACTGGAAAATCACAGTGTATTTTAGGATTAGAGTTGGCAGATAAAATAGGTGCCATTTTTTTAATGCTTGCCATGTGCCAGCCACTACGTCGGTGTGTTTACATATATACTCATTTAACCATCATAGCTTTCTAAGACGTAACCTGCATTTTGCGTATAAGGAAATTGAGACTCTGATAACTGAAATAGAAAGTCCAGTATTATACCAACTAGATGATGCAGAGTCAAGATTGAAATACAAATATTTGTTGCTGTTTCCTATTCTTTCCAATTGGTTCACACTTAAAAACCTAGATACTTTGAATTAAATCATGAGTGGTAAACAGATAAAATCCAGTCTAGTTCACAAGCATGCATGATGGGAACTACACTTAGGTTGTTGTTTGGTTTCATTTCTGTAATTTTAATTATAAGCCATAAATGAAAATAAGAGTTTAGCACTAAAATTGAATTTCTAGCACCTGGCATAGGTTGGTTGGATAAGAACTGGGGGTAGGGGTGTGAGGGAGATTGTTTTAGTATTCTAATAATTTTATACTGTTAAAGATTTTTAGATTATATTTTCCCCTGAGAATGTTAGTGGTTGTCTTTTGTTTTGTTTATTAAAGATTTTGTTTTTAAGTAATCTCTGCACCCAGTATCGGGCTCAAACTTACCACCGCGAGATCAAGAGTCACATGTTCTGCTTACTGAGCCAGCTGAGTATCCCATTCAGAAGTTTTTTGTGGATGAACATGTAGAATGGTTCTTAGAAGAAATTTGTTCTTGTAGACTTAAATATTTTTGGTTAATTTTTAAATAATGTTTATGAAAAAGAAATCACTGTCTGAATTTTAGTATTAAAAGTTATCAGATAATAGCTTGCTATAAATGTAGATTTAGTGGGAATATTGGATTTTCCTGATGAGACAGTATTATCTCTTTGGGTACTTAGAAATTTTTGGTTCATTGTTTTTGGTGGATAAATTTTTAAAAATGACAGATAAGTAAACCTTTTTCAAGCGAAACAGAATTTACTCAGCATGTTTGTTTTTTCTTCCCACTTATCTTCAAGCTTTATTTGAAAACTAGAGACCGTTATATCCTTATCCCACCTTCCCAACCCCTACCCTGGCTCAGAGAACAAGCTTAATATGCACCTGAGCGTCTTAATTGTAGTTGTCACATTTTCTTTGATTCTTTCTTCTCTGATTTAGAAAACAACTTCATATTTGCCCTGGTGTTTTCCTCTACTTAAGTACAGAGTTAATAGCTTTTTATGAATCTCTAAGAAGGATCCTTAGTTACACAGACTTACTGTTTTAGCACTCAGATCTAAAGTCAGTCAGTCAAATTGAGTGTGGGCATTTTTCATATCTGCAAGAACTTACCATTTCATCTATTTTTACCTCTTGGGTTACTGGTGGTGGTAGATCATTAGTTTAATACCTATCTCCCCAAATATGTCCTCCAGTAGGAAACACTGAAAAGTATTGCTATCAAAGACATTTTTCCTAAAGACAAATAAAAATCTATTTTACTTTTAAGTTCATGATTATAAAATGGGAACATATTCTTATAATGATCTTTATTTTTCACCATGCCATATATAACATATATTCTTTAAAATTTTTTAATGTTTTTATTTATTTTTCAGAGAGAGAGAGAGACTGAGTGTGAGCGAGGGAGGGGCAGAGAGAGAGGGAGACAGAGACTCCCAAGCAGGCTCCAGACTCTGAGCTTTCAGTACAGAGCCTGATGCGGGGTGAACTCATGATCCATGAGATCATGACTTGAGCCTAAGTTGGACACTTAACCGACTGAGCCACCCAGGTGCCTCATGACATACATTCTTACATTTAATATATAAACCAGCATAGTAGATTATGCACCCCATGAACTACCACACACGTTAGAAAATCTACCTGTATTTTCCACCCTATATCATTCCTTATCTTTCCTCTACAGATAATCACTACTCTAAATTTTGAATTTATCATTTCCTTGCTTAAAAAATTTTAATCACATATGCATGTCCCTAAATAGTATATTACTTGCACTTTTTCTTGAGCTCTGTGAAAATAAATTTTGCCTTTTAAAATTTATCCATAGTACTATATCTGTACCTCATTTATTTTCATTGCTGTATGATCATGTTAGGTGAATATACCACAGTTTATCCATTTTTATGTCAAAAGACATCTGATTTCTTTCCAGATCTTGCCATTAACATAGTCATAGATTGAATTTTTTTTTTTTTTTACAGATAGTTTATTGTCAAATTAGTTTCCACATAACACCCAGTGCTCATCACCACAAGTGTCCTCCTCCATGCCCATGCCCCTTTCCCCCCACATCCATCAGTCCTCAGTTTTTGTCAGCATTCAAGAGTCTCTCATGGTTTGCCTCTCTCCCCTTCCCCCACCATTTCCCCCCTTCTTCTCCCCCTTGTTCCTTAGTTAAGTTCCTCCTAATCCTCCTATACGTGCAAACATGATATTTGTCCTTCTCTGCCTGACTTATTTCGCTCAGCATAACACCCTCAAGGTCCATCCATGTTGCTACACATGGCCAGATTTCATTGTTTCTCATTGCCATGTAGTATTCCATGGTATAGATAAACCACAATAGATTGAATATTTTTGCATTTATTCATTTATATGTTTCCTGGTACAGTTTGAAGAGTCTATGTGGGATGTATGCTTGAGGATGGAATTGCTCGTATATATTGATATGTGCACTTTAGCTTTACAATATTTATTGTTTCTTCAGTGATGTCCCATTTTTATTGTGATTCTTTTTATTGAGGTAAAATTTACATAACATACAACTAACCTTATGAAGTGTATAATTCAGTGTATTCATAATGATAGTATCTACCATCTCTGATTTCAAAACACTTTCATCATCCCAGAAAAAACAAACCATTGTCTATTATATACTCTCTATTCCCCACCCCCCATCCCCTGCTAATCTCTAATATGCTTTTTGTCTTTATGGATTTGCCTATTCTAGATATATTATAAAAAAGGAATCATATAGTACATGACCTTTTGTGTCTGGATTTTTGGCATATTTTCGATGTTTATCAAAGTTGAAGCATGTATCAGTACTTCCTTTTTTGTGGCTGAATAATATTCCATTGTATGAATATGCCACTATTTGTTTATGCATTCATCTACTGGTGGACACATGATTTACTTTCCCACCTTTTGGTTATCAATGAATCATAAATAATGCTGCTGTAAATATTTGTGTACAAGTTTCTTTGTGCACATGTTTTTCATTTATCTTGAGTATATTCCTAGGAATGGAATTGCTGGTGCTTGTTTGATAATTTCTTGTTTTTGCTTATTAATTTTCTTTTGATAAGTTTTTTTTTTATATTCCCCATTTAAAAATTTCAATATCAAACCAAAAGGGAAAATTCCAATATCAGAAATCTTTGGGGATGTATTTTATTTATTTATTTATTTTTATTTAAAAATTTTAAAATGTTTATTTATTTTTGAGAGAGAGAAACGCAGACACATAGAGCATAAGCAGGGAAGAGACAGAGAGATGAAGACACAGAATCTGAAGCCGGCCCCAGGCTCTGAGCTGTGAGCACAGAGCCTGATGTGGGACTCGAACCCACAAGCTGTGAGATTATGACCTGAGCCGAAATCAGATGCTTACCTGACTGAGCCACCCAGATGCCCCAGAGGATATATTTTTATGTCTGTCCTTGATTGAGACTTGTTTTCTTATGTTGGCTGCTCTTTGATTGCCAGTTAATTTTTTAATCATAGTCTGTGGGGAATTTTAGGAGCCTAAATTGGGGATTAATTGCCCAAGAGAAAATTTCTTTTGCTTCTGCTAGTGTAGGGTGTGTCACATACCTAGGAACACCTCAGCTCCTTTTGGAGTCCCTAGCCTAATGTGGCTATCTCTGGTTCAGTTCCTTCACCTTGGTGCTAACCTAAGCCTTCTCTTCTGATTCGTCTTAGAGCTGATAGTAGCCATCAGGATAACCCTTTTTTTCATATTTGCTTACTTCACCTTGTTCCTGCTCTAGTATCAGTTCACTTGTTTGTTTTGTTTTGAGATTGCTAGGCACCAGGAAATAGAACAATGTGTTAAATTTCTTCATCTACCAGCTAGTTATTTTGTCTCAGGGAAGCCCTTTTGAGTAGTGTAGATCTTCCAGAATGTCTTGTGAGTAAAATGTGTGCATATAGAAATCTGATCATTTTTTTCTTGTGGAAATTTGGAGTAGGAATACTTTTTGTAAAATGTAAACTTTAAGGTCACTGTTCTCTTCTTGTACATTAATTGTATAAGTATCAGATATTTTGTGTTTTTTAAAAAAACTACTCTCTGGAAGCACAGAATTAAGTCTGTATAATTTATTCCATTGGGGCGCCTGGATGGCTCAGTTGGTTGAGTGTCCAATTTCAGCTCAGGTCATGATCTCTCAGTTTGTGAGTTTGAGCCCCGTGTTGGGCTCTGTGCTGACAGCTCAGAACCTGGAGCCTGTTTCAGATTCCATGTCTCCCTCTCTCTCTGCCCCTCCCCCGCTCTCACACTGTCTCTCTTCTCTCAAAAAATGAATAAACATTAAAAATTTTATAATTAGGGTTTCACCTCTGTATCGAAGTGGATGAAAATGGCCTTTATACTTACAGATGAAATGTAAATTTTGAGAAACAGTAATAGCTAATATTTATGGAGTGGTTATGTGCTGGGCACTGTTTAAATATTTGTTTAATCCTCACAGCTATTCTGCGCAGTAGGTATTATTGTCCCATTTTATATGTGCGGTAAAAGGCATAGGAAAGCCAAGGGTACTTTTCTGAAGTCACAGTGTTAGTACATGATGAAGCTATGATACAAACCCAAGCAGTTTGGCCTCAGAGTCTGTGTGATTAAATACTGTGCTTCTTTGTAATAAATGAAAAAGTTTAAAAGTGTCACTTATTGGTAGATTTAAATGGAATATTCCAAATGGTTTCCTCTTTCTTTTCTTTTCTTTCTTTCTTTCTTTCTTTTTTTTTTTTTAAAGTTTATTTATTTGGTTTGAGAGAGAGAGAGAGAGAGAGTTGTGCACCTCCATGCTGGGCATGGGAGAGGGAGAATCCTAAGCAGGTTCTGTACAGAGCCCACTGCGGGGCAGTTTCACAAACCATGATATCATCACCTGAGCCAAAACCAAGAGTTGGATGCTTAACCAACTGAGCCACTCTGGTGCATTCCCCCCGCAAGTGGTTTTCTTAACTTTTGAGAAAATTGGTATACTAATTTTAGTAACTTATGCTGGATTTTTTAATTTTGCTTTTGATTTCATTTGTGTCTCATCAGCTCTTTGAGGCAATATATTCCATATAAAAATAATTCTTGTAGGGGCTCCTGAATGGCTCGGTCAGTTAGTGTCTGACTTCAGCTCAGGTCATGATCTCACAGTTAGTGGATTTGAGCCCCTTATCAGGCTCTGTGCTGACAGCTGAGCCTGGAGACTACCTCAGATTTTGTGTCTCCCTGTCTCTCAGCCCTTTCCCTACTCTCTTTCTCAAAATAAATAAATATTCAAAATGTTTAAAAAAATTTCTTGTAAAACTGAAAGGTACCCTTTTCAGGGGTGCCTCTGTGGCTGTCAGTTAAACTTTTGGCTCAGGTCATGTTCAGCTCAGGTCATGATCTCATGGTTGGTGAGATTGAGCCCCACAAGTCAGGCTTTGCGTTAATAGCATGGAATCTGCTTGGGATCTCTCCCTCCCTTTCTCTCTCTACCCTTCCCCCAGTTGCGCTCTTACTCTCTCTCAAAAATAAACATTAAGGAAATTTTTTAGGGGCTCATGGGTGGCTCGGTCAGTTAAGTGGCTGACTTTGGCTCAGGTCATGATCTCACAGCTCATGTATTCAAGCCATTTTTAACAACTATATTGAGATTTATATTTCATAAAATTAACTCGTTGCAAATATACAATTTAGTAATTTAACTGAGTGATCCAACCATTATTGTAAATCAGGATTAGGACATTTTCATCCCCCTGGTAAGATACTCTTATTTATAGGACATTCTGTTCCACCTCTAGCCCTAGGCAACCACTAATCTATTTTGTCTCCAAAAATTTGCCTTTTCTGGACATTTCATATAAATGGGAATGGTACAGTGTATATGGTCTTTTGTGTCAGATTTTCACTTAGCACAATGACATCCATGACATAGCATAATTCAATTATTTGTTCCTTTTTATTACTGAGTAGTTTTCCATTGCATACATATACCATATTGTCTGGTTAATCACTTGTACTTTTTTTTGGTCAGTTTTTTGTTTTAGTTGAAGGATTGTTGACACACAAAGTTACATTTGTTTCAAGTTTACAACATAGTGATTGATAAGTCTGTATTTTACGCTGTGCTCACCACAAGTGGTAGCTACAGTCCATCACCATACAACAGTATTAAAATACTATTGACTATATTCCTTATGCTGTACCTTTTGTGCCCCCTAATTTTTTTAATGTAATATTTTTAGACAAGATGATATACCTGGCAACCTTGCTGAGTATGGTATAGGGTAGTGGTGATTTAGCATTTTTTATTTTTTATTTTTATTTATTTATTTAATTTTTTTCTTCATAGTTTATTGTAAAGTTGGTTTCCATATAACACCCAGTGCTCATCCCAACAAGTGCCCTCCTCCATGCCCATCAGCCCCCTTCCCATTCCCCCACCCCCATCAGCCCTCCGTTTGTCTCAGTATTCAAGAGGAGGGAGGTTTGCCTTCCTCCCTCTCCCCAACTATTTTTTCCCCTTCTCCTCCCCCATAGTCCTCTGTTAAGTTTCTCCTGTTCCACTTAAAAGTGATAACATGGTATCTGTCTTTCTTTGCCTGACTTATTTTGCTCAGCATAACACCCTCGAGTTCCATCCATGTTACTACAAATAACCAGAGTTTGTTCTTTCTCATTGCCAGGTAGTGTTCCGTTGTATAGATATACCACATCTTCTTGATCCATTCATCAGTTGATGGACATTTAGGCTCTTTCCATGATTTGGCTATTGTTGAAAGTGCTGCTATGAACATTGGAGTACATGTGCCCCTTTGCACCAGCACTCCTGTATCCCTTGGGTAAATTCCTAGCAGTCGATTCAGCATTTTTTAAATAAAATTAATCTATTAATTATGGTTTGGAGTAATGTAGTGATGATTTCACTGTTTAAAACTGTGTATTTAGGGACTTTTTTTTTTAATGTTTATTTATTTTTGAGAGAGACAGAGCACGAGAGAGAAGGGCAGAGAGAGAGGGAGAACAGAAGCAGGCTTCAGGCTCTGAGCTGTCAGCACAGAACCCAGTGTGGGGCTTGAACCCATGAACCATGAGATCATGACCTGAGCTGAAGTCAGACACTTAACTGACTGAGACACTTGGGCACCCTAGGGACTATTATTCTTTAACTAACTTAAAATAGATTGATAAACTTGAGTTTCTGCATTTCATAGTTTTTCCTTCTCTGTCTACTATTTTTGCTGCAATCAATGTGCCTACCATCTAATGTTTTTATAGTGCACAGACCCTTACTGAGTCCTCAGGTTATTTCACATGAATGAAATTTGAAAAAAGTGTGAAATTTCTGGCATTAATTTGCCATTTTGAGATTAATTGGTACCTTTCCTATTCTTGAAGTTATTTGCCAGGCCCTTGCATAAGAGAGATGTTACTGATTTTTCTGTTTTCAGAATCTGTTTTATTCCTTATCCTACTGGTTATCAGTACTTTTTGTAAGGTCTTTGGGAAAAAAGGATGACTAAAATATCAAATTTGAGTTAGAACCAAGCAAATATATATTTTAAAAGACAGAAGTAGGACATCAGTAATAATAGCTTCAGTAATTAACATCTCCTAGACCTAAAACACATTTGCACAGAATTTTGGTAAAACTTTTTCTAATTTCAATCATATGAACATGTTATCACATTTTTCCTTTAAATATGTTGGAATTTAAGTTATAGTATGTTCTACAGGCTTTAATAAAAGGGTTTGCATGTTTAGGAAGAAGCTGAAAATCACTTTTTGAAACTCATTTTCTGTGTAAATTTTATTGATGTTCAAGGTGCTTCACAAAATGATGATGGCTCCAGACCCAAGGATGAAGCAAGGTAAGAGTTCACTTGTTGTTCACACAAAGAATATAAGAAGAGACAAGGGAGAATAAATACTCATTTTAGTCAGAACTTTACTTTGGCTAAAACAAAAGTTCAGACTGATGTAAGAATAAAGAAATGTTAAAACATTCATGGTTCAGTGGCACCTGGCTGGCTCAGTTGGTAGAGCATATGACTCTTGATTGTGGGGTTGTGAGTTTGAGCCCCATGTTGGGTATAGAGATTACTTAAATAATAAAATTTTAAAAAAAATTTTAGGGCTCAAAGTAAGAAAGGAAATATTTATGAATGTTTCAAGATACTTAGCTTATTTGACTGCAGTTCTTTGGAGTAGTCCGGGGATACCCAAATTGCTAATACTTCCTTCAACTTGTAGAAAGTGAATATATTGGCACTTTTCCAAAGGCCGGGAGTTCAGAATCCCAGGGCCACCACTGTACTGTTAAATTTATTTTTTTCTAGGAAAACTGGGTTATAAGCTTTGGGTTTATAGGAAGGTCATCACCATCTATGGTATCTTCTGGACCTTTGTTAAAGAGAGCAGAGATTAAGTTTATTTATTTCTTTTAGTAATCAATCTCTATACCCACTGTGGGGCTCAAACCCATGAGATCAAGAGTTGCATACTCTTCTGACTGAGCCAGCCAGGTGCCAGTAGATTTGGCACTTTCATGTGTCTGTCTACCTTGAGATCTAGGGCCTGAAAAGTGTTGAAAGCCTTGGATGTTAACTGATTTAAACATTTAAGTGTTAGTGTTATCCTAGAAAACTGATAATGGGAGATAAGCTTAGAAAAGGAGATGCTCCTACTCTTAAGGCAGTAAATAACATATCTTAGAGAGTTACAGAATCCCATTGGATTCTTTCTTTTTCCCCAAACTGAGTAAAAAATGGGTAGGAAGATGATGAACCACAAAAATAAAGATCAGAGGAGGAGAAGTATAGAAAAAAATATCACAGAACATAAGGGAAAATACCCTGAAAGATGGGGTATTACAGTGTTAGATGGTACAGGAGAGGAGAGGTAGAGCAAGTAGAACAAAATTTTAATGGTTGTTGAAACTGAGTTGATAATCAAGGGGATTTGTGATACTAGGTATGTCTACTTTTGTGATATATGGAAAATTTCATAATAAAGTTAAAAAAATACAACTCAGCAAGATGTTTGGGAAAATTAAAAGCATGTAAAATGTTCTTTTTTATCTAACAGAGATTTCCTTTCAGAGTCACTCCTGTGACAACAACTTTTAACTAATCTCCGAAGAGGTGGAATATTAAGAACTAGTAACATCTTGTCCAGGGAATAACAACTGCTTTTATTTTTCAGTGTGATTAAAAAGCAATAGAAAAGGTTTTTAAAATTATATACATATCTCTGTAGACTGGGAGACAACTCAAGCCTCTTGTGCCTCCCCTTAGCTTTATGTTTAATAAAAGTTTTGAATTCCTGAAATTTTCTCCATAATAATGTTTTAATATTTCAGTTTGCATTCATCAGGTAACTCCTCTTTTATATAATAAACCCATATTTTTTCACTAATAAGTGAAAACGTCATAGAATTTTGTATGCTCATTGAAAGGTTCAGTTAAGGGGCACCTGGGTGGCACAGTCAGCTAACTCTTGATTTTAGTTCAGGTCATGATCTCACAGTTTATGGGATCAAGCCCTGCATTGTCGTGCTCCATGCTGACAGTGTTGAGCCTGTTTGGGATTCTCTCTCTCTCTCTCTCTCTCTCTCTCTTCGAAGCTTCCTCCTTCCCCCCCACCCAAATAAATAACAATTTTTTAAAAAGGAAGGTTCATTTAAGTCATTCTTTCTTTTTGCAAATCTCATTATTTAAATTTTTCTATTTTTTTCTTTTAAGTACTCTCTACACCCAATGTCGTACTCTATTGTTTATAATCCTGAGATCAAGAATCGCATGCGCTACTGACTAAGCTAGCCAGGCACTCCTACCAATCTCATTCTTTAAGTACTTTATGAAACCACTCTAGTCAACTGTAAATGTCTTACAAAGGCATTCCTAGAGCCCTAGCTTCATGCCACTTATTTAAGCAATGCTTCTTCCCAAGTGAACTGTTGTCATAAGTAATCTGAGGAATAGTGTCTTTTAGGTTTCTGAGACTGCCAGACTAATCTTTAAGTATGTCTCTTGTGTTAATTTTGAATTCCTTTGCATCAGCTTTTATTCCAGAGAGTTTACTTCTGAGATGATGGGTTTGAAAAGCATTTTGTTAACTGTCAAATGCTGTTTAAGTGTTACTACATGACTGGGGCTCCTGGGTGGCTCAGTCGGTTAAGTGTCCAACTTTGGCTCAGGTCATGATCTCACAGTTAATGGGTTTGAGCCCCGCACTGGGCTCTGTGCTGACAGCTAGATTAGAGCCTGAAGCCTGTTTCAGATTCTGTATCTCTCTCTCTCTCTCTCTCTCTCTCTCTCTCTCTGACCCTTCCTTGCTCACGCTGTCTCTCTCTCTCTCTCTCTCTCAGAAATAAAATATTTTAAAAAAATGTTACAACATGACAATCATGGCCATGACTGGATTTTTCCCTTTGCTCTTATTTACATACTTCATAACTATAAGTCTAAAAAGCAGGGCAGTATATACCCAGTGAACAAGGGTTTTGTGCCCCTCCCCTCCAATTCCTTGCCCAGTTATCATTTAGGAAGAATACTAAACAACTCTAGGTTATATTACCTTTTGGTCCTAATTCAGGTACTCTTGTATGCTGTGAATATAGTCTTGTTAGTCTGCTTTCCTCTGTAGCATATCTGGATGTCCTATATTATTCAGTGTTGCCTTATGTCAATTTTTTGAAGTTCAAGATGATTGGCACCTAGTATTTAAGATTTTGTTTTTAGAATTAATTTATTGACTGTTAGTACCTTAATGTATTAGCATCTTGGTTCTCCAGGGTTCTTTATCCTGTCCATAAACATCTGGGCTTATGTATACGTTAGATATATATGCATGGTCAGATAAGCAGAGGTTTGTAAGAATGTGGAGCAGAGGAACAAAGGCATAGTAGCATGCAGGATTGTGGAGCAGAGGAATAAAGCCATTAGTAGCACGTAATTAGTAGCTAATTCCTTTTAAAAAATAATGGTGGTGGTGAGTTCACATTGACAATTAATTGTATATAATGTCTAGGTTTCCATGTTGGTTTTCAAACTCTATTTCTTGTTTTTGTTGTTTGTTTTTTTAATGTTTATATAATATTGAGAGACAGATAACAGAGCGCGAGCGTGGGAGGGGCAGAGAGAGAGGGAGACACAGAATCTGAAGCAGGCTCCAGGCTCTGAGCTGTCAGCACAGAGCCCAATGCAGGGCTTGAACCCACAGACCGCGAGACCCCAACCTGAGCCGAAGTTGGACACACAACCAACTGAGCCACCCAGGCACCCCTCAAACTCCATTTCAAGTTTTAGTTTCCCACCCACTTACTAAAGGAACTGAAATAAAATACCAGTGCTGTTTTAGTATGGCTATGTTTCTCAAACTTCAGAGTATATCAGAATCACTGGGAAGACTTGTTCAGCCACAGATTGCTGTCTTATCTCCAGTTCCCAATTTGTTAGATCTAAGTTTGGGCCCAAGATTTGCACTTCTCACAAGTTTCCAGGTGATGCCTATGTTGTTAGACCAGGCCATACACTTTGAGAACCACTATGGATAGACATTCAGGTATTTCTTAGATTATGACACTTTTTCAGTTATGTAACAAAGTCTATTTCTTGAAAATCTAGGCTTACAGAGTTGTCATTCTGCCTTAATCTCATACTCTTTTATTTCAGAACTAGTTTGAATTTTGTTTCTTCTCTTGGACTGTTTTTATTTTTATTATTAGAAAATAGTACATGATGGTTTTTTAAAATGTAGATCAGTATATAAACCAAAATTATAAAAAGTTTCATGGAAGAAATGGCATTTGACTTAAGACCATAAAGCATAGTTATAATTTGGTTTTGCATGCCTTGGGAAATTGGAGAGAGGAAGGGTTCTAGGTGGAAGGAAGAAAAGCAGTTGTAGAGATGGGAAACAACACAGGTATGTTGTTGGAAATCTTAGTCACAGTGTCTAGCTAAAAATAGAGTAATTGAAAGGAGAAAATGGTAGGTGGTAAATTTGAGAGTAGAATCAATTAGTTAACATTTTTATGAGGTAGGTATGTATCATTTTTATGAGTGATAAGAAAACCGAAGCTAAGAAAGGGAAAAGAACTTGCCTGAGTTAAGCGTGGTGGCACAGATGAACTGTGATTGCCTTACTTTCGGAGCCTGATCTAATTGTCATACTTTACTGCAGCCTAAAGTGTTAGTTGTTTTTGTTTTTTTTTAATTTCTTTTTAACGTTTATTTATTTTTGAGAGATGAGCGAGACAGATCATGAGTGGGAGAGGGGCAGAGAGAGATAGGGAGACACAGAATCCAAAGCAGGCTCCAGGCTTCAAGCTGTCAGCACGGAGCCAGATGTGGGGCTTGAACTCACGAACTGTGAGAGCATGACCTGAGCCAAAGTTGGATGCTCAACCAACTGAGCCACCCAGGTACCCCAAAAGCGTTAGTTATTTTTAGTGTTACATAGGTTGGGCCCAGATGGAGATTTTGGTTTCTAAATACAGATATACCTCATTTTGTTGTCCTTTGCAGATATTTTGATTTTTCACAAAGTAAAGGTTTGTGGCTACCCTGCATTGAGCAAATCTGTCAGTGCCATTATTTTTAATAACATTCACCTTGTGTCTCTGTCACATTTTGGTAATTTTTGCTCTGTTTCAAACTTTGTCATTATGTTTATAACGGTAATCTGTGGTTGGTAATCATTGATGTTACTATTGTAATTGTTTTGGAGCACCACAGATTATGCCCATATAAGACAGTGAACTTAACTGATAAATATTGGGGATGTCTTAACTGTTCACTGTAGGCTGTTCCCCATCTCTCTCCCTCTCCTTGGGCCTCCTTGTTCCTTGAGTCAAAACGGTTAGGCCAGTTAATAACCTTGCAGTGGTCTTTAAGTGCTCAAGTGCTCTCACTTGAAATGAAAAGCTAGAAATGATTAATCTTAGTGAGGAAGGTATGTTGAAAGCCAAGATAGGCCAAAAGCTACGCCTCTTGTGCCAAACAGTTAGCCAAGTTGTGAGTGCGAAGGAAAAGTTCTTAAAGGAAATTAGAAGTGCTATTTCAGGGAAGACACAAATAATAAGAAAACAAAACAGACTTATTGTTGATATGGAGACTGTTTTAGTGGTCTGGATAGAAGATCCAGCCAGCTACAACATTCCCTTCAGCCAGAGTTTAGTCTAGAGCAAGACTAATTCTCTTCAATTCTGTGAAGGCTGAGAGAGGTGAGGAAACTGCAGAAGAAAAGTTTGAAGCCAGTAGTGGTTGGTTCATGAGGTTTAAGGAAAGAAGCAATCTCCATTTACGTAAAAGTACAAGATAAAGCAGCAAGTTATCCAGAAGATCTAGCTAATTAAGGGAGGTGGCTACACTAAACAACAGATTTTCAATGTAGATGAAACAGCCTTACATTGGAAGAAGATGCCATCTAAGACTTTCATAGCTGGAGAGGAGAAGGTTAATGCTCGGCTTACAAGGTTCAAAGGATAGACTGACTGTCTTGCTAGGGCCTATTGCAGCTGGTGACTTTAAGTTGAAGCCAGTGCTCATTGACCATTCCAGAAATCCTAGGGCCCTTAAGAATTATTCTAAATTATGCTAACCAGAACAACAAAGCCTGGATGACAGCACATCTGTTTACAAGGTTTATTGAATATTTTAAGCCCCTTGTTGAGACTTACTCCTCAGAAAAAAGATTCTTGGAAATGTTACTGCTCATTGGCAATGCACCTGGTCACCAAGAGCTGTGATGGTGACGTATAACAAGCTTGATGTTTTCATGCCTGCTAACACAGAATCCATTCTCCTGCCCATGGATCAAGGGATAGTTTTGTCTCTCAAGTTTTATTATTTAAGAAATACATTTCTTAAGGCTATGATTGCCATAGGTAGTGATTTCTTTGATGGATCTGGGCAAAGTAAATTGATAACTTTCTGGAAAGGATTAATAATTCTAGATACCATAAAGAACATTTGTGATTCATGGGAGGAGGTCACAATATCAACATTATCAAGATTTGGAAAAAAATATTTTCCAGAATTCATGAATGACTTTGAGGGGTTTGAGACTTCATTGGAAGAAGTAATAGCAGATGTGGCAGAACCAGAATTAGAAGTGGAACCTGAAGATATGAATGAATTGCTGCAATCTCATGGCAAAACTTAAATGGATGAGGAGTTGTTTCTTATGGATGAGTAAAGAAAGGGTTTCTTAGGATCTTAGCAGTAAAGATGCTGCACAGATTGTTGAAATGACAAGAATTTGGAATATTACACAAACTCAACTGATAAAACAGCAGCAGGTTTTAAGAGAATGGACTACAATTTTAAAAGAAGTTCTACTTGGGTAAAATGCTGTCAAACATTCTACAGAGAAATCTTTTGTGAAAGGAAAAATGAATTGTTGTAGCTGACTTCATTGTTTTCCTAAGAAATTATTATTGCCACCTCAATGTTCAGCAACCACCACCATCCTGATCACTCGGCAACCATCAATATTAGGCAAGACCCTCCACCAGCAAGGAGATTAAGACTTGAATCACTTTCAGTGTGGATGATGGGTATTTTTTTTTTTTTTTTAGTAACAGTATTTTTACACTAAGGTAAGTAAATTTTTTAAAAAGACGTAATGGTATTGTATGTTTAATAGACTGCAGTATAATGTAAACATAACTTACATGCACTGGGAAACAAAAAAATGGACTTTATTGTAGTACTTTATTGCAGTGGTCTAGAACTGATAATTGCTGAGGTATGCCTGTATAGGCTCATAGAATCTTTCTGTGGAGAGGAAGATTTCTAAAAAAGTATTCAGGGCATTGGCATGATCAGAACTCCATAGGAAAAAGCATTTTAATTTATTTGATAATCATGTATAGTTTGTATTATCTGGTGGTGAGTGGAGGTGGAGGAGACCTGTGTGGCCAGTTGTTACAGTAATACAGTGAGAGATAAGCAGTGTAGAACTGGGCCAATGGTGGTAGAAGAGTAGACAGAAAATGTGGAAGTGAAATCAGTGAGATTTAGGTATTGAGCATCAAGAGGAATAGGAGAGGGGCGCCTGGGTGACTCAGTTGGTTAAGAGCCAACTTCAGCTCAGGTCATGATCTCACAGTTTGTGGTTTGAGCCCCACATCAGGCTGTGTACTGACATCTCGGGGCCTGGAGCCTGCTTCGGAGTCCTTGTTTCCCTCTCTTTCTGCCCCTCCCCTGCTCATGCTCTGTCTCTCTCTCTCACTCTCTCTCTCTCAAAAATAAATAAACATTTAAAAAGAGAGGAACAGGAGAGAAGGAAAGTCAAGTTGCCTGGGAGGATAGCAGTGCCACCCACAGAATCAGACCATGGGAGGAATAATAGCCTTACAACTGGGGAGTTATTCAAGATCTCCTGCATTTAGTTGATAATTTGGTACCAGCGGATGGGAATGCAACAAGGATAAGCGATTCTGATTTGGGAACCATTTTAGAGATGAACTTTGAAATTATAAAATTTGAGATTAGGGAAAAATTCTTGGAGAAGGAAAAGGAAGACAATCTAATTTTTTTAATGTTTATTCTTGATAGAGAGACAGAGAGCATGAGCGGAAGGGCAGAGAGAGGGAAACACAGAATCTGAAGCAGGCTTCAGGCTCTGTGCTGTCAGCACTGAGCCTGATGTGGGGCTCTAACTCATGAACCACAAGATCACGACCTGAGGCGAACTCAGACCCTTAACTGACTGAGCCACCCAGGTACCCCTCTTTGAAAATATTTTTTAAAAATTTAGCAGTCAGTATTTCAGTCTTCAAAATATTTGATTACTTTCACCCAGGTGTTCTAATCTAGTTTATCTGTAGGAAATAGGAAGTATCTCCTCCTCCCCCACCAGAAAGAAAAGAAAAGAACTAGATTATGACATTTCTATGTATTAGAATTTTCTATAATCATTAGATATTATAAATATTTTTGAATCATTTGGGGGAAATGCCCAGTATATAATGAGTAACAAAACAAACATTTGCTCAAGATGGGAAACATTGTATGATCACATATACAGTCAGTGAAATAGGACTGGCAGGAGATGTCTCATGTCTTGATGGTAATGATCTCCAGAAGGTAGAATTGAAGGTAATTTTTATTTTATGATTAGAAATTGTTTTTCACCTTGAAAAAGTGAGTCTTTGAAAAATTAAAATATACTAAGTTCTTTAATTGCATAAATACAAAAAAAATTGTAATGAAGGAAAAAACAGTTTTGAAGAGCTGTTAGGATTGAAGCAGTGTTTTAGGTTGAGGGGTTTGATGCATTTATGAACTGAGAGAAAAGATCTGGAAGAAGGAAGATGATAGAAGATAGAAGAAAGGTGTTAAATGATGATGGAAAGTCCTAGAGGATATAGGCTGAAATTAAGAACACAAAGGCAAATTAGTCTTGAAGTAGTGAAGAGACATTTTTCCCCTAAGAGACACAGAGAAATTTTTTTTATTGATTGATTTTTTTTTTAATGAAAGTTTTTTCTTAAATGTACAATAGGATCTAAGATAACACTTCATCCTAGCTATAGTTGGTAACAGATACTGCAAAAAGAAGGAATTCAGTTGTTTAAATAGGAACAGAATTGAGAACACCATTGCCTCAGACACAAGAACAGGTTACTTTTTGCTAGGTTTCTTCCCCCCCCCCCCTTTTTTTTAAGAGAGCTCAAGCAGGAGAGAAGGGGGAAGGAAAGGAAGGAGGGAGGATCGAAGATCTCAAGCAGGCTCCACACCGAGCATGGAGTCCTACGTGGGGCTCAATCCCACAACCCTGTGATCATGACCTGAGCCGAAATCAAGAGTTGGGTGCTCAACTGATGCCACCCAGGCATCTCTTTCCAGATTTCTTGATTCCACCTATAGGCCTTTCCTTGCAGCCTTTGCTTTAAGCTTCTTGAGTTTCTTTTCTTCTTTCTGATTCTGCTTGAGTGCCTTATCTTCCATGTTCATCTCCTTGGACTGTTTCAGGGGCTTCTGCCACCTTCTCAGTTGGACATGGCACCTGCCACCCCTTTGGAACAGAGGAAGTTTAAGGTAGATGAGACAGTTGAAAGATAGCAAATAATCGTCATGTTAGGGAAGAGGCAGGATCAAGGTCATCTACAGATTGGAAATGTGGTCAAGAGTAGATTCTATACGTAGAAAATTATTGATTTCCAAGCAGTATGTATAGTCCAGTTGAAGTTGTTAAATAAGGTCAACTGTAGCCCTTGTCTCAGTCTCGAAAATGAGCAAGCTTTAGGAAACACCTGCCAGGATAAAAAGATGGAAACTGAAGAAACACAATTTTAATTTCTTTTTGTCTTTTGCCTAAGTCTGTTTAATTGCACAGGACCTAGTAAAAGTCCTTTGCCTTACCAAATCACTATTAATTTATTGCTATTAATTTTAATATCAATACACCAGTCCTGGTGAACCTGTAGCGTAGGTTGTCATAGTCCTCTGTCATTTCTACTTGTTTAGCTCCTAGGAGATTTGAGCTGTGATTTCTTCTTTTTAACAGGAAAAAAAGTGCTCACTTTGGCAACACATACACAAACAGAAGGGAAGAAAAGACTTTATCTTGTTAGACATTGGAAGTGAAAACCCACAGACTTTCCTTTATTGGGCACAGTGGGAAATTTATGAGGACCTTTTATAGAACAGTCTACACCTTTAATTTGGTACTTTACCTAGTTTATTTATTCTGCTAAAATATACCTGATTTCACACCTGGAACATTATTTATTATTACCTGTTAGCCCCTGAGAATAGTAGTAGAAAAAGTAAATGAAGGATTAGTTGTAATGAAAAGATTGCTTGGGGTTAGGGGATGTTGGGAAATAGTGAAAGAATGAAAGGTACTAGGAGAAGTAGTAGCCTATGATGGAGCCCAAGTGGGACTTGAAGGGAGCTGATGGACTATGAGTATAGAGGGGTTAAAGGTCATGATGAGACTGAATCAAAGATACAGTGGGAGGCAGGTAGGAGTAGAAGGTTGTAAGTAGAGAGATTTATGAGTTTAAGACCTAAGAAGGAGGAACGATTTCTAAGTATCAAGGACATTTAAGGAGTCATCATACTATACCCAGATTGTCAGATAACTATATTGAGAAATTGAGGCCAAGGTGTTATTAGAAAACAGAATGGGTGTTAAAATCTCCAAGATTTTAATCCTCAAAAACAGGATATTTGCATTATTGGAATTCAGCTTCTGGATTTCCCCTTTGTCATAGCAGATTTACCTCATGCCCTGAATGTTCCTCCTTCCTCACATATTCCTAAAACTCGACCAGCTCTGATGTGCAAAGAGATGAAGTACATTTTCTTTGGTCACATAACTTCTTTTTTTTTTTTTTTTTAATGTTTTATTTATTTCTAGGAGAGAGAGAGACAGCGTGAGCAGGGGAGGGTCAGAGAGAGAGGGAGACACAGACTCCGAAACAGGCTCCAGGCTCCGAGCTGGCAGTCAGCACAGAGCCCGACGCGGGGCTCGAACCCACGAACCGCGAGATCATGACCCAAGCGAAAGTCGGACGCTTAACCGACTAAGCCACTCAGGCGCCCCTGTCACATAACCTCTTAATAGCAGAGTCAGAGCTAGAAACCTCAGTTCCCCACTTTTTGTCCATTCTGCCATTGGTTGTTTATCTTTTAAAAGGCATTAAGAACCTTAATTAGTTCTTAATGTTTTTAAGAACTAACTAGTAATGAATGTGTTGAAATAGTATGGAGAGGCAATACTCAGAGTCTTAAAGGGGTATGCTACTCAAAATGGGTTTGAAACTCAGCACTTATGGGAAGGGGAACCGTGTCAAAGCCGACTCTTCCTGCATTCAGTTCATATTCTGGGGTGGCTTTGCCTTCCTGTAGGAGTCAACACTAACCAGGTGCTGACTGCCACTTACTGAGCTGTTCCTTTTATTCAAAATAAGCATTTGAGGCACCCACAAGGCAGTCTTGTCATATTCTACTATTTACACAGATCACCTGGGGATCTTATTAAAATATTCATTCTAATATAGTGGATCCTGGGAGTGGACTGCATTTCTTTCTTTTTTTAACTTTTTAAAAAGGTTTATTTATTTTGAGAGAGAAAATGAACAGGGTCAGAGGAGAAAAAGAATCCCAGGCAGGGTCCATACTGTCAGCGTGAGCCCAACACAGGGCTTGATCCCACAGGCCACAAGTTCATGATGCAGGCCAAAATCTAAGAGTCAGTCCACCCAACTAACTGAGCCACCGAGGCACCTCAAGATTGTGCTTTTTAAAAAAGTTTTTTTTAACATTTATTTATTTTTTGAGAGACAGAGCATGAATGGGGGAAGGACAGAGAGAGAGGGAGACACAGCATCTGAAGTAGGATCCAGGCTCTGAGCTGTCAGCACAGAGCCTGACGGGGGGCTCGAACTCACAAACTGTGAGATCATGACCTGAGCTGAAGTCTGACACTTAACCAACTGAGCCACCCACGTGCCCTAGGGTTGTGGTTTTTAAATAAGCCTCCTATGTGTTGCCTTTGCTTCTGTTCCAAAGACTCTACTTTTAGTGTCTTCACTAAAAACACTTTTAGTGTTTTCACTTTGTTCAGGCTTATTCTGAACAATTAATACTGTAGTATGGATTAAAACTGCATAATAGTTTGCTGCTTACTATATAGTAGATAGCAGAGCCTTAGCTGAGGCATCTTCAAACTGGCTAAACTCACACTCTGCTGTCTAATTCATGACTAGGTCCCCCTGGAAAAGGAATCAAGTATATTTAGCTAACAGTGGTAATAACTTTCAATCTGATGTTTCTGGTTACTGTCCTCCCCTCTCTTTTCTTCAGTTGATGTCATTGCTTTGAAGAAATGACACCTCCCTTTTAAAAAAGGTCTGTGGGCATCTCTGCTCTAGATCACTAATTTTCAACATTTTGCATACCATTTTCTGGGATGGTGAGAAAGCACCTTGTCTCTGGGAAATAAGTATACTTCTTTCTTCTGTCATAAAACAGTCAACCCTACCCCGAAACTGAAGAATAGTAAGAGCCTATGGAAACCAGGAAAATAATGGTGACATTATCTGTCCTTGAAATAAAATAGTGCCCTTTCTAAGGCATTGGAATTTTGAGAATTTGACTCTGTTCCTTCTTATGCAGGGTCTCCAAAGACTTATTTGAAATCTGAACCAGCATACCTACTAGTTTTGAAGGGTCCCAAATGTTTCTGTTGCTCTTAGGCAACTCGTCACTCTATGGCTTCTGGGTCAGCTCTGAGAGTTATATATATATAAGACTCTAACCAAGGGCTATTCATGTATTTGATAAGGCTGGCCAGAAATTTTAAGCTTTGGTCTTCTTGTTTTTTATTAAATTCAGTGAACATTCATTTTCCCTTCCCTATCCCCCCTTCTTACCCAGAACAAATCCAAATGGATCAGATGAACCTGAGGATTCAGGGGCTGGTGAAAATAGGAAGGTCAATGGGAATAACTCTCCATCACTCTCAAATGGCGGTTTTAAGCCTTCTAGGCCTCCAAGACCTTCACGACCACCTCCACCTACCCCACGTAGACCAGGTGTGTATTCCATGTATTCCAGCCACACACTAGGGATGTAACTATCAGTACTATGATTGTGAATAATGTTCTGTTTGAGAATTGATCCTGAGGTAAGTGTCAGAAGACTCAGGTTGGTTTTCTAGCAGTATTTTTATATTTTATATTTTAGCCAAGAATGATCTTTCTGTATATAGGTAGACAAAGGAGTGCCTTTTCCATAAGTTTTTCCTCTAGGGAAAAACTGTTGAGGCAAGTGCTTTTTTGAGAATGAGAAATAGAATGAGAACCCTATGTGCATTATACAACAGGTTTGTAACAGTGTGAACATAAGCATGTCATATTGTCAAGGATCTGGTTGCTTAGTCTCAGTATATCCTTTAAAAAAATATAGTAAATAGCGAGTAACCCAACAATGCTAAATGATATTCAGATTTTGAAGCAAAGATTATGCAACAAATGAACATGTTTCATGTAGTAAAAATGTTAACAGTTATAGGTAGAATATCCATTTTCCCTCATTAGCCAGAATAGAATCTTTAATCATTTATTGTTTCCTCTGCTAGTATCTGGACAGGGAATGTAAAAAAGTTAAACCAAATATTATTAAAAAGTAAATTAGTTGTCTATAAATCAATTTTATTTTTTTTAATGTTTGTTTATTTTTAAGAGGGATAGAGCGTGAGTTGGGGAGGGGCAGAGAGAAGGGGAGACACAGAATCCGAAACAGGGTCCAGACTGAGCTGTCAGCACAGAGCCCAACGCTAGGCTCGAACTCACAAACCATGAGATCATGACCTGAGCTGAAGTTGGATGCTCAACTGACTGAGCCATCTAAGCACCCGTATAAATCATTTCATTAAACAACTTTGTTTTTAATTATACATCTTCCCCTTTTTTGGTAAAAACTGTGTTGTTAATATATTCCCAGTTTTTAAATGTATATACTGCTTTGTCAAAATATTGGTGACCTCTCCTGGAAATTGTTTTGTCTACTATTTCTTGAAGATATACTATATACAGTGCTATTGCTTAACAGTCAGATCTTCTGTACTTTAACTAACATCAAAAATAGATCTTTAATCTGTAGGGTTTCATGTAAAAGACAGTTTTAAGGATCTGAAAATTTACTAAATGAACTTATCACACCAAGGGATACCATTGCTTTCCTATACTAAAAGTTTTTATTTGTTTCATCAGAAAATCAGAATTTGCATGTGCTTCATAATTAATAAAGAGACATAGAGCAGATAGAACCCAAAAAGTTATTTCACAAAGCTTATATTATTTAAATTATTTTTACCCACATAACCACATCTTAAATTTTCTGTGTCATCTACCTTTTAATTATTTTAAGTTTAAATTCTGTCCTGAATTTAGAGTTCTGAAAATAAAAGACTCTTGTTTTCAACAAACCTTTTATAGCATCTGTCAATGGTTCACCGTCTGCCACTTCTGAAAGTGATGGATCCAGTACGGGCTCTCTGCCACCAACAAATATAAATTCAAATACATCTGAAGGAGCAACATCTGGATTAATAATTCCTCTTACTATATCTGGAGGCTCAGGCCCTAGGCCATTAAATCCTGTACCTCAAGCTCCCCTACCACCTGGGTAAGTAACTGTTTTTTGTTAATATTTTGTTTGCTTTAGACTTCTGTATATACTTATTAATAAGGAACATGAACTTCATTCTTTAAAAAAACTATCTTCACTCAGTGGTAACTGATTTTGGCAGGTGGGGGCTATATATAGAGTTAGACTGAACAAAAAAAACCTTACCACATTAGCAGTTACCCTCCTCCTTATTTCCAGGGCATAGTTTTTTATTTTTATTATTATTTTTTTTACTGAAGGACTCTGAACCATAGGAAATTAACCAGTGCCAAGTAATGAAATAGTCACCTAACTCAGATTGCTTTTTCTGTGAGGGTGGAAAAAGAACCCACTTTTTAAAATATTTTTTTCCATCATAAAGTTATTATAGCAAAGTAGTAATAATTTAGGAAACTGATAAAATTAGAGCTTATAACCCTATTTTAATCTCCACTAATTATTTTAGAAATTAATAGTATTCTAATAGTTTACATATATATATTATGACATTCAGATAAATCCAGAGCTTGGAATCTCATTAAAATTAATTGATAAATTAATAAACCCTTATGAAAATTTTAATTGCTAAACAGATAATATTTGTCTGCATAGTTGGGCCATTTTCCTTTTGCAAAACCTACATGGGAAGCCAATTAGAAAGTTATTTGTGAAAGGGATTAGCAAACAGAAACTGGTACTCTCCAAAGTGATTGGTACTTCTTTTTATTTTTCTTTTAAGTTTGTTTATTTACTTTGAGCGTTCGCACTCAAACAGAAGAGGGGAAGAGAGAGAGAGAGAGAGGAGAGAGAGAGAGAGAGAGAGAATGAATCCTAAGCCGGCTCTGTGCTGTCAGCCTAAACGAAGAGTTAGACACTTAACCACCTGAGCCACCCAGTTGCCCCTAAATTGATTGGTACTTCTAGGTTGTGGTGGCTTATTCCTGTCTTCCTCACTTTGGGGATTAACATACTAAGGAGACTAGAATTCCCAGATTTACTTTGTCTGTTAGACTATGCAGAGATACATCTGATAAAGTCTTAGTCTTTGATTTCAATTCTTCTGGAATGCAAATGGTGCTTTGCTCTTCAGTTATCAGCTCAATCTTTCTTCAGATTTCATAACATTAATTACAAGCATTTTTCCCCTACCAAGTCTTGCATATGCCATGATCAGATTGAGATAGACTTTATCTCCTGAATGCATCTATCTAAGACCTCTTCAGAAATACAAGGCATTTCTTGAGCAGATACTTCTGCAGAAGAAATCTTATTTATTCTGTCATCCTCAGGATACCATTTCTTGACTTTATTTTTAAATTCTTTTGGTATCTTCTTTATATATTGACATATTTATTTGTCTCAGTTCTGTAATATGGTCATATAAGAGAAAAAAGCAAAGACAAGTGCCATAGCAGCTTTTTACATTTTGTGTTCAAGTTGGGAACAGAGAGTGGACCAGCATGGGCGAGTTTACTACGTAGATCATATTGAAAAAAGAACAACGTGGGATAGACCAGAACCTCTACCTCCTGGGTAAGTATCTGAATTAAAGAAGAAAAGTATTTATTCAGAACTATGGATCTATTTGTACAAAATCTTCCTTATATTCCTATGTTTCCTTTTAGTCTTTTCTCTATCCACTTTGTGTTGTGGTAGATGCAAACTAGAAAGACGAGAGAGAATTGATTGAGCACGAAGAATGATTTGTTTTCATTCATTTCTGACCTCAAGATTCCACAGGTCTTGCTATTTCCAAGTTTTCCTTTCTGTACTTAACTTCGTTCAAACCACAGGATTTTAGAATTAGTTTCATGAAGAGTAATTATTTAACAGAATAATAAATATATTATTGATATATATGAAGATAAAGTCTATTATACAAAAAACTTTAATATATAATTGTGAAATCATTGCAGAATAGTTGAGGTAATTAAAGGATATATTAATACATGTTAAGTATTTACCATGTACATTATAGAAAATGGAAGAAAATATTTGTATTCAAGGGAAGTCAGTAGCAAACTTGGAGAAATACTTAATCTTGCTAGTAATTTCAAATACAAGGTATTGTTTCACTTGTTAAATTAGCAGATAGAATCCAGTATTGGTGAGATTGCAGAGGAACTTTACCACATAACATTGTGAGTGGTAGTATAAATTAGTCACAACTCTTGCAGAAAGTATCTAAAACTATAGTAATGCACATACCCTTAGTAATCCTCTCCAGGAAGTTTATCCTAAGAAGTAATGCAAAGGAAGAAAAAAATTGATCTGTTAAAGGTATTTATTATTTTACTTTTTATAATATGAGAATATTAGAAACAACCATAAATAACAAAGTAGAAATCACCAAGTTATTGTATTAATGTTTACTTAATATTATGCACCACCCATTTGAAATGATCAGTATTTGTAATCTTGTAGAAAAAGTCCCTTTTGAGATTTGTGAAAAGCTGTATATACAATGTGTCCCTATTAGAATTGCAACATTGGAAAGAAAATGAGAACTTGGTTTTTGAGCCATAGAGACATATTCACTGAATATACATTGTGTTTTCCAAGCCTGACTGATACATATTAAGAACTTTTAAGAACGAAATTTTTAGAAAAAGAGTTCAGGTAAATGAAAAGTAGTTTAAGGTAAAATCTTACCAAACCTGGAACAGGGCCAAGATGAAGTCCTTTTCAGTTCACATCTGTATCACAAATAATTGTTAAATTAGGTTGTTTTTGTTTTGATTTAGCTGGGAGCGGCGTGTTGACAACATGGGACGTATTTATTATGTTGACCATTTCACAAGAACAACAACATGGCAGAGGCCAACATTGGAATCTGTCCGGAACTATGAACAGTGGCAGCTCCAACGTAGTCAGCTTCAAGGAGCAATGCAGCAGTTTAACCAGAGATTCATTTATGGGGTAAGCGCTTGCTATACTATAAATTTAAGAGCACTTGTTTTTAACCTTTTTTTTTGCATATGAACTGTTAAGTACTAAAAAGACAAGTAAGATGGCACCCAGTTGTTGCTATTGGTAGAAATTATAGTTAGACCTTGTCTTGAGTATTCTGTGCCTATGATCTATTCTTACCTCTTTGAAACTTCTGAAGTTCAACTTCCTTTACTTTGTTAATATCAAAAATAAAAAAGTAATTAGGTAAACTTAAAATTCATGGATAAAAGAATAATAAAAATAAACTCAAGTAGTATGAAGAGGATTAAAACAGTTTTAAATTTCATTATGCCTAGCTTATCAGAATATTTGAAGGTTTGGCTCTAAGAGCACCTGACTGTTAAGTGACTATATAGAACTGATGACAGACTTGAATCATTTTGTAACATATGAAAATAAAGTTAACCTGATAAATTGTTTGGTGTACTAGAAGACTAAAGAAATTTGATTCCTTATATGATTATTCTAAATATATCTTTCTCGTTTCAAAATTGTATGAACTTTGGTATGCAAACATTCCCTTTCTGGAAATGGTTTAAGTTTTACATAGTTTCCTTTAGAGTAATATTGCAATAATAGTGAAAAGTTCACCAAAATATATTATCATTTTATTATGTAGTCTTTGGTATTAGGAATTTTATAGTCCCTTAAACCTTAAACTATTATAGATCTTTTCTCTGAAGAAGGGAAAATGGTCCTTGGAGAAATTTGATTCTGTGTGCCAAACGAGGGATTTGAGTAATACATAGAACTTAAACAAAAAAATCAACTGTCCAAGAGTTCAGAAGAAGCTGAACTGCTCCATTACCATTTCTTCCCTTCCACTACCATTGGGAGCATCCGTTTTAGAATACATTGGAGTAAAAGCCTGTCCTCTCTAGGCATTACTTTTCCCCCTTTTCTCCATATTCCTATTTCTTGGATCTCATCACCATAATAGTTTCACTCACTGATATAGACAAATTCATCTTTTTTTAAAAAAAATGTTTATTTATTTATTTTGAGAGACAGAGAGACAACACAAGTGGGGCCAGGGGCAGAGAGAGAGGCGGAGAGAGAATTCCAATCCGTGCTGTCAGTGCAGAGCCTGACATGGGCTTGATCTCTTGAACCATACATGACCTGAGCTGAAATCAAGAGTCCGATGCTTAACTGACTGAGCCACCCAGGTGCTCAGACAAATTCATTTTTATCAGCAGCCTTCTCTTCACTACCTGGTTATGATTAAGATACTTTCTTTCATATGACAGTTTTCCCTTCTACCTTCTATAGGCAGCTGACTTTCTCCCCAGTGGTTTTAGAAGTGAAATTAGTTTTTTTGTCTACCATACCCTTTGCATTTTTTTTTTCTGTGCTTTCTAAATTATAATCACCTTTGGTATGCCTGACCAAATTTCTTCTAGGTTTGAATGCTTAGCTTGCCTGCCTTCTTTAAAACTATTTTTCGCATGGGTGTCCAGTGGGAAGAGTATGGGCTTCGGGTTTGAGTCCTGGTTCCACAGTTACTTTCTCTATATGACTTTGAGTAAGTTACATAACCTCACCAAGACTCCTTTACTTTATAAAATATACATATGAAGTTACTTGAGAGGGTTTTTTTGTTTTTGTTTTTGTTTTTTGAGGGTTCTATAAAATAAGGTTCCTAATATGGTTGGGACATATTAGATACATAAAAATGTTAGTTTTCATTTTTTCTTTCCCTCATATCCACATTATATGTTTTAGCTTACTTTACAGTATATGATTTTTTTTTTTAAGTTTATTTTGAGAGAGACAAGGTTTGAGAAGGAAAGGGGCAGAGAGAAAGGGAGAATCTCAAACAGGCTCCATGCTGTCAGCTCAGAGCCCAACGCAGGTATTGAACCCATAAAAACTGAGATCATGACCTGAGCCGAAATCAAGAGTTAGGTGCTCAACCAACTGAGCCACCCAGGTGCCCCACGGTACATGATCTTTTTAAGACATTCTTTTAGGAGACTGATTTAGCATATTTCCAAACACCAACAATGTATATTGCTTCATTGTAAACTTCACCAATTTGATACTTGAAACTTTACTTGAGTTGTAGCTTTTACCTCATTGTCTGTGTTCTATTTTTTTCTCCCCCCCATCTTATCCAAAAGAATCTGACCATTTTTCTGAAATTTTGCTCATTATAGAATATTTTAAAATCATAACTTGGGGCGCCCGGGTGGCTTAGTCAGTTAAGCGTCCGACTTTCACTCAGGTCATGATCTCGCGGTTCGTGGGTTCGGGCCCCACGTCGGGCTCTGTGCTGACTGCCAGCTCAGAGCCTGGAGCCTCTTTCAGAGTCTGTG
Source organism: Hyaena hyaena (assembly GCF_003009895.1). NCBI lineage: Eukaryota > Metazoa > Chordata > Mammalia > Carnivora > Hyaenidae > Hyaena > Hyaena hyaena. The sequence goes on along the minus strand of NW_024080948.1, from coordinate 889,511 downwards.
ACTCCCTCTCTCTCTGACCCTCCCCTGCTCATGCTGTGTCTCTCTCTCTCTCTCTCCTAGAAATAAATAAAAAACATTAAAAAAAAATAAATAAATAAAATAAAATCATAACTTAAACAGTCTATTTAATTACTCTTAACATAGCTAGCAATATTAACTGAATTGAATTAAGCATTCTTAATACCAGCTACTTAAAAAAGTGTGGTGGGGTGGTTGGCGGCATATTGCTGAGAAAGTCTGCTTTATAAAATGTCCTTTGTTTCAGGTCAATGGACTTTCATACACCTAGCTTTTTTTTTTTTTTTTTAAGAGAGAGAGAGAGAATGTGTGAGCTGTGGAGGGGTCAGAGGGAAGGGAGAGAATCTTAACTAGGCTTTGGGCTCAATCCCAGGACCCTGGGATCATGACCTGAACTGAAATCAAGAGTCAGCATCTCAACCAACTGAGCCACCCAGGCACCCCCCCATTTTTTTTAAGTAGGCTCTACACCCAACTTATTACCCTAAGATCAAGAATCACATGCTCTACTGACTGAGCCAGCCAGATGTGCTCCTAGTGTTTTTAACATCAGAATGGAAATGGTTGATGATGGAACTTGTATAATGGCTCTTCCTTGACCGTGGTTTTAACATGTATGTCCCCAACTTATTTAACCAGGGAAAGCCTGTGGGCTGGGCTAGAGTCTTAGAAAATTATCAGAATAGTTTGTCATATGCCAGACTTTTCAGACCTGTTCCTAACCAGGGTTCAAACCTTTTATGATGTTTCTCCCTGGCATCTCTGCTCTCACTCCTTTTCATAATCGTGTCGGTCTGGAGGAGCAAGGCCAGTTCTTGACAGGTCTGTCTTCCAAGAGCTATTAAATCAGAAATTGAATATCTGTCATATACTTTAAAACCTTGACAGTTAACCCAGTTTCTGTAATAAGTCAGTGACAAGAAAAGAAAAAAAAAAAAAGACCGTAGGGGGAACTGCTATAGTTCAAGATTTAAGAGATTCAGCCAAATGTAAGGTGAGGACTTATTAGTGATTGGGTATTAGATAATAAAATTAACATAGATTCTGTGTTAGGTGTGATAACAATATTATGGTATGTAAGATGTCCACAAATTTTAGAAAGACATAGGGGTGAAATGACTCAATGGTTCAACAAAGAAGAGGGGAAAAAAGAAAATTTGTTAGTCTTACTAATTGTTGAATCTTCGTGCTGAGTATTTGGGGCTCGCTTTCCTTATTTAACTTGTATATTTTTTTCTATTAATAATTTTTGTTTGAAAAGCAGTTAGAGTCTATTATTTACTTGTTTTATCTTACTAATGGAGAAAGATTTAACCAAATCTTCCTCTGAGAGACCACATATTGTCTTTATTATACATTTAAACCAGAATATACCCATTAACCCTGCATAGAGTCACTATGACTTTCGCTTCTCTTTTATCAGTGGTTGACTCCTTTTTCCAAATGGCTTCCTTTTATCTAGCCAGGCTTCTCTGTCTCCACCAATGGTCATTGGAAACAGAAATTTAAGAAATCTTCTATACAGATCTAGGTTGTCACCTCTTTCAAACTAGAATTCTTTCTTTTTACTCATCTGACAGCCTGTTTTTCCTGTTCCCCTAGCTCCCACAATATTTGTATATACCATGTTTTGTATGTAATTCTTTCTGAGTTAGAAATACAAGGTTATTCTCAGCCATCCAATGATTCTTCGTACTGTTTATAAATGACTCTTTGAGGATTTATATATTTCTCTAATTACTGATTTGTAGCTGAAGAAGAAGAAAATGGTTCTTTGTGGTTGACAATTAATATATTTGTAATATTTGAATTTCAAATAATTTCAAGCATTAATGTTTACACAGATTTTTTTTTTCTCCACCAGAGTGTACTGGCATTTGTCCATTGACTGTGTGACCATGTCTTAAGACGTGAACTCTTTAAGAGTGTGTTATATTGCACATGGCCAGGGAAGGACATACCAGAACGCCTAACCTTGCTTTCAGGTTATTTGATTAAGTTGTTCGTTATTTCACCTTTTTGTTGTTGTTGCTCTTTTTTAGAATCAAGATTTGTTTACTACATCACAAAATAAAGAATTTGATCCCCTTGGTCCCCTGCCACCTGGATGGGGTAAGTCACATGATTTTTTTTTTCATTGCATTTGGTCATTTTAAAAATCAGATATTTATGGATGGTAGCCTGCTCTTGCCTGAGTGAATGTCTGGAGGCTTTTTGGCTGTGTTAGTTTAATTCAGAGTGCCAAATGGGTATTAAAATGCCCAAAAAGGCATTAAAATTCTAAGTTGACTTTCTTATTATAATTAACTTATATTGGAATACAGAATTATTTTACTCTTTTAAAGGTTAAAAATATTTTGCTCACTTAGCAATAAAAAGAACTGGATTATTGATACAACAATCTGAATGGACCTCAGGGCATTGTGCTTAGTGGAAAAAAGTCAGTCTCAAAAGATTACATACTGTATGATTCATTTTATGTAATATTTTCAAAATGACAAATTAACAGAAATGGAAAACAGGTTAGTAGTTGTCAGGAGCCAGAGCCAGTTGTAGGTGGGTGCCAATACAAGAGGTAATAATATAAGTGGTTCTTACATAGTGGTGAAATAGTTCTATATCTTAATCATGGTGGTGACTACACAAATCTGTATACATGGGATAAAAGTGCATAGAACTATACATCCATATTAATGAATTCAGCTTAAAAATTGGTGGAAATGGAATAAAGTCTAGAGTTAACAGTAACATAACAATGTCAATTTCTTGATTTTGATACTGTACTACGGCTATATAAGATATTACCATGGGGAGAAGCTGGTAAAGGATCCATGAGATTCTTGGAATGAGTTTTGCAACATCCTGTAATAATTATTTCAAAATAAAAAGCTTAAATATTTTGACCACATTTGTGCTTCTGAAACACTGTTCAGGAATGCCTGGGTGGCTCAGTCTGTTAAGTGTCTGACTCTTCATTTCAACTCAGGTCATGATATCATGGTGATATCAAGCCCCACATCGGGCTGTGCACTGACAGCAGGGAGTCTGCTTGGGATTCTCTCCCCCTCCCCCCATCCCTCCCCTATTTATGCGTGTATGCTTTCTCTCGTTCTCAAATAAACTTAAAAATACTGTTCAGAGCATGGGTGAGTTAATGTAATCTTGAAAGAATTGAAATTGGAATTGAAATTGGAATTGAAAGAATTGAAAGTGGAAAGGGGAACATCTTATAGTATTATATGACACATAGCATAGTAGCAAGGTTCTAGAATAAACATGGCTATATAGTTTTGCAAGGAAGCTGAAGAGAGTTTAGAAAGTTGAAAACCGTAAACCCATTTATGGAACTACTTACAGTTATATCTTCAAGAGCCACAGATATTTCATAATTTGGGGGGTAAATTCTGAAAGTATTATTTCTAGATAGTCTTGTTGGGAGACATTGGTCTTTAAAATAGATTGCTCTAGCATTATTGGGCAATGGAGAAAAAATTAATGTGTCAAAATCACATGAATCGGGGCAGTAAATGATACTGTGAGAAGCCTCATTGTTCTTAGAGTTATTTATCTTTAACATTCTTGTGAGACAAAAAGATAAAAGTGTAATAGGTCGTACTTATAACTGTTATTGCTATTAATCGTGTAACAAAGGGAGGGCATATGGAAGTGAATTGTGAATTTCTGTTTCACCAAAGCATGGCAGTATGGTAAGGAGTCTTGTATGTGAGTTTCAGAGTGGAGAATACATGGTTGGTATGAAGTACTTTAGAAAAGGGGATGTTGCCTTTATGGAGCATGTTGAACTAGATCTGTCAGATTGCATTTTTACACATGGATGATTTTCCCAGCTTTTATTTCTAGATATATTGTCATATATCTAGAGGAGAAATTAATGCACTGAAAGGATATATCTGAAGGTCACGTTATCCTCTTAATTTTATTGCAGATGAACCATGACCCAATTAGCTTTTGTCAGAAATACAGACCTTTTACTCCTTCTCCAGAGCAGCTGTAGGAAAAAATGGCCTCTAACCCATAGAAGCATGAATTATCGGCTATGTTGCCTTTATTCAAATAAGTTTTTCCTGCATGTTGGTACCTTGTATATTTATTATCCTCATCATTAGGATCTTTCTCATTTTCACTTTAGCCAACAACACTTCCCTAAAATACTGCCTCTAAAGGCCCAATCCCAGGTTACCCAAGTTATCAGAATCTTGTCTTGCTTATTTTACATTCTGCTTATTTTTATGTTTCATACTTAAGAAATAGAGGTGTACCCCTCTCCCTAAATGAGTTTATGATAATTGTGCTACTTAGACTGAACACTTCTTCATGACTCTCTGCCTTTGGGGCACATGGCCCACTGTGGAACCAGTGACAACATTGGTATATTGTAACAGATGAAACTCTACTTGACATATCCTCAGGATTGACCCAAGGAAATAAAACCCCAATTTACAACCTGTGTTTACATTCTGAAATTGGCAGTATTATTTTTATAGTGACATAATATGTATTTTATTTTATTTTTTAAATTTTTTTATTTTGGGAGAGAGAGCAAGGTTTCCCAACACAGTATGTATTTTAAATCCAGCTTCCTCACATTTCAGACTTTTTTGTGCTTGGACTAGACATCACTGCCTCACAAGCTGACAGTGAAAGATTTTTTAACACATGCAAACTAAAGAGGCTAGAGTACAAAGAATGCTTTCAGATCAACAATGTAGTCTAATAGGGCTTTGTATAACTGGTTTTACCCATCAAGTCTAAAGATATTTTCTAATTTTGAGAGTTGCTGTGAAAGAATATGTAGAACAGCAAAAAACTTCTGTTTTTTACTGTTTTATTCACCAAGTCAGGAAGTACTCTGATCTGCATTCAGGTTTGATATTTAGTAATCTCAGTATTATCATGTGACTTCTTTCAACAAAGAAAGAAATCAGCTCTAGTGCCACAGTACGTCTCATTAAAAGCAGATGAGTCTTCAGTTTGCAAGTACATCCACCTTTTTAAATTTTGTTTTTCACAGTTTCTTCCAAGAATTGAATTGCTGGTATCAGCAGTATATACTTAGAACATACATAGAAAATCAGTTTTCTATTAAATTTATCCTGCCTTATGTTAACTTTTGAAGAGAAAATTGCTGGTCCTGAAACCTGAACTTATGTGGCAGGTATACACTTAGGGTATTACTTTTAACATTTAAAAAATTACTTTGAAATTATTCAAATACAAAAAAATTATAGATTTTTCAAATTTATTTAAAATTTTTAAATTTAATATGATTGCCAAGAATATTAACTAAAATTATCGTGTAATGAGCTGTAGCACTGTGGATGCTTCTTTTTGCCTCAGAGGCAGACTTAAAGTTGGTTACATTTTACACTGAAGATGCCATGAGCAGCAAGGCCAGTATTAATATTCACAGTGTATCACAAGATGCAGAATCCCATTTTTCTGTATATTATGCATACTTGGAGTTCTGTTTCCATTTTACGTTCAAATGATGTAGAAAGTACCTGAGATGTAAGGATGGGGTTCATGATGCTCATCAGCATACCCCTTCTAACCTCACATATCACTCTACTCAAAATCATGAAATTAGTGCTGGAGATATAGTTAAAAGTTACCAAATACTAACTTGACATAGCTATATAATTTGGTCTAAGACTTGTCCTGCAATAGCTTGCTTAGAAAACAATTCAAAGAACCTAAATGTTACTTGAAAAATAGATACCAATTTTTCAAACCATATAAAATAAAAAAGTGGCTTTATCAGCTTGGAATTAACCTTAAAATTTTGTTTGAAATTGTTAATATTTAGAGACTGTTTTTTTAATGTTGGAATCCATTCTATATTCTTTATTACTTCACTTAATTTATTTTGAGATATCTAAGAAAATTTGGGTACAGGAATTATCCTTTGATGAAGAATTAATTTGTAATAGAGAAGTCAGTAGTTGAAAACAGCAGAACTTAAAATTTTTTAAATTATTTGAATATTAAAAAAGAAAATGATATCCATATGTCTTCTAAGCCCTAATGAGAAAGCTCAGGGATACAAGGGAAATTTTATAGAATGGGATAAGAAAACAAGAAGAACCTTAAGTAAAGCAAGAAGCAGACAGGGAAGGAAGTAGCAGTTTCAAAGCCAGTACATTAAAGAACTGAGCTCACTGTTCAGCCTTTGTGTAAAAAGTTACTCTAGATATTTAGGATTTGGAGACTGAGTGCATAAAAAACAGGATATATTTTGGAACACTGCCTTGCCGGAGGCTGAGCCCGCTCCGACAGGTCCAGGGGTCCCTGAAGGATGGACGGTGTCGGCGAAAGAGAAAGAGAGTGAGAGATGCCCTGGAGATTCTTTCTGATCACCAGGCAGGCATCTCTGTCCTGTGGGTTTTTGTATCTTTATTTAAAGGTTCAGCAACAAGATGAAGTCATAGAAAGGAATTTCTTACAATGGGAGGCCTTTTGTTATAACAATAGTAGAATTATTCTGACCAAGGAAATAACAGAATGTTCTTAGTAAAAAACAGGATAACATATAGGTCAAATTGTATATAGATAAGTTAGGAGTATTTTGTCTGGCTCTCAAGAGGATGAATGTTTGTGAATTGGTTTGTTTGTGAAGACTAACATGGGGGCCCTGAATGGGTCAATCTTTTGCCCCTGGGTTATGTTTTAGCTACTTTTATCTATCCTCATCCCAGCTGCCAGTGTAAGAGAGGGTGTTTGTGGAAAGTAGGCCTTGAGGGACTGTTATGTTTCACCAATTAGCAAAGATATATGTGGTAACTGTGTTTTGCTCTTAACCCCAAAACAGGCCCTTGGTTTCAGGGCCAGGCTCAATTTTAATTCTTGTGTTCTTAACCCCCTAAGTCTCGGATCTGCAAGGCCCATAGGAAGAGCCTTTTGACAATCACCCATAGAGCTTTCATCCAAAAAATCTTTTGTAAAGGCAGGAATATGCTTTTCCTTATGAAGTATCTGTATTCAGAATATGGGTCTGATATGGAATATTTTGAGGCCTGGTCAATACCAGTAGGCTTATATCCAACATGAGCCAATAGTAGCAGAAGGAGATACCAGTTTTCATTTCTCATGGGAGGAGCTACAAACATTGTCACTTCCTTGCTGTGACTGCCATCCAGAGAGGCCGGTGCAGCTCCCGGCACGGTCTTCCCTAGTTGAATAATGCCTAGCATATAACAAAGTAACAAGTTATGTCCCCCAGCCATTATTATTTTAAGAAATGAGTTGATGTGGTATGCAAAAAATCCCTGAATAGAAACCTCAGTTTCCATTCTGTCACTGCCACTTAATCCTGAGATTTAAGGCAGATCATTTAACCTGTCCAGGTTTCCTTATCTTCCAGATAAACTGAAACCATCTACTCCTGGGACTGTTAAGGATAAAATGAGATCATGTATGAAAAGTTAAAATGTTAATTATTCTTGCTACCTTTGGTTGGATTGAACAAAAAAGTCCTGGGGGCAGGACATTGTGAATTAAATCTATTTAGCTTCTAGACTGTGATGATATTTTTATAACTCCAGCAAATATATGAATTTCATGGTGAAAGAATAAATTAAACATTTAAAGTAGTGATTTTAAAACTACAGGAGCCCCTGGGTGGCTTAGTCAGTTAAGTGTCCAACTTTTGGTTTCAGCTCAAGTCATGATCTCACAGTTTATGAGTTTGAGCCTCATGTCTAGCTCTGTGCTGAGTGTGGAGGCTTCTTGGGATCCTCTCTGCCCCTTCCCTACTTGTGTAATCTCTCTCTCAAAATAAATAAGCATTAAAAAAATGTTTTTAACTACAAAATCAATGCAATGACAAATGGGCAAATTCAGCACATTTTATTTTAGTTTGTAGAAGAAGACTATGCCATCTCTAACGCTTTGCTTATTTTTTTTTCTTTTAAGAGAAGAGAACAGACAGCAATGGTAGAGTATATTTTGTCAACCACAACACTCGTATTACACAATGGGAGGACCCCAGAAGTCAAGGGTAAGAACTTTCAGTACTAGTATATAGATAACCTCTTAAATATTATATCCTATTTTTGGGGCGCCTGGGTGGCTCAGTCAGTTAATAAGCGTCTGACTTCAGCTTAGGTCATGATCTCGCAGTTCGTGGGTTCGAGCCGCATGTCGGGCTCTGTGCTGACAGCTAGCTCAGAACCTGGAGCCTGTTTCAGATTCTGTGTCTCCCTCTCTCTCTGACCCTCCCCTGCTCACACTGTCTCTCTCTCTCTCTCTCTCTCTCAGAAATAAATAAAACATTTAAAAAAATATATCCTATTTTAGACTCAGTTATGGGAAGTATCAAGTTACATGGTCTTTCCTCAAAGTCCTTAAACATTACTCACCCATACTTTAGAAAAAATTGTATGATTTCACATAATGAATATGACTTTCTTGAGAGTAGGGGAAAGATCTCTTTGGTATATATAAATATACTGTGTATTCAAGGATTCTTATTTATTATTAGTAAGACTAGTAATTCTAAAGCAGGGTTTTGCAACCTGGGATTACCAGACAGAATTCAGGGAATATGTGACTTAGGGGGAATAAGTACAGATTCAGTTTTACTAACCTTTACCTGAAATTTAGTGTTTCCTTTTGTTATGATTATAAGCTATAACCCTAGTAGAATTAGCATTGCCTAGAATTTTGCTGTCAGTAGAAATCCTAAGTTTTTAATATCATGTTGTGGTTGTTAGAGTTATCTGAAAATACTGTTTTCATAAATAATGACAGGAACTTGCTAGTCAGTATATTAGCGAAGAGACCCAACTTGTTATTGCAAGTTTGTCTTTTTTTAATTGAAATATAGTTGACATAAAATACTCAGGTGTAGAACATAGTGACTTAACATTTATATACATTATGAAATTATCACAATAAAGCTCATTACCCTCTGTCACCATACAAAGTTATTATGACATTACTGATTATACTCCCCTTGCTATACTTTACATCCCTGTGACTTATTTATTTTATAACTGGAAGTTTGTATCTCAAAGATGAATTTCTTTTTAAAGTTTCGGTAACTGTGTATATACTTTTTTCTTTGTAACATTATGTAATAGTATATGTATTAGTTTGCTAGAGCTGCCCTAACAAATGACCACAAATTAAATGGCTTAAACATAGAAATTAGTCTCATAGTCCAGGAAGCAGGGTGTAGGCAGGACTTTCCTCCCTCTGAAGGCACTAGAGAAGGATTTGTTCCAGCCCTTTCTCCTAGTTTCTGGTAGTTTGATTTATGGCAGCACAGCTGCAGTTTTCACATAGCATTCTTCAGGTCTACATGTCTCAGTGTCCAAATTTCTTTTATAAGGACACCAGCCATATTGGATTAATGGCCCACTGTACTCTTAATATGATCTTAATTATGTTTTTCAATGTCCCTGTTTCATAAGGTCACATTCTGAAGTACTGAGGATTTGTACTTTAATGTAGGAATTTGCAGGTGGACACAATCAGCTCATAATAAAATCTAATAATGTGCATTTATCAGACCACCTGAGGGTTCCACTCTGCAAGGAATGGAAGTTCTATAAATGGAACTTCTGTAAAGTTAGAAAGCAGTCTCCAGACTGCTGTCACTTCAGACCAACTGGGTACGAATTCAGGGGTTCCACTTTCAGATTTGATCACTCACTTGAGAGACTAGAACTCACTGAAGCTTGTTATCTATTTCTGGATACTAACAAATCAACATTTTTTTATGTTGTTACAATATTTAACTTAAAGATTTAAATTTCCCAAAAGGAAGAATTAAGAATTTTAAAGGTAACATTTTAAATTGCTCTTTAAAATTCTCTCTTGAAGGACAAAATAGACCATGTAACCTTTCTGTAATTTGCTACCATTTTTTTGTTCTACCTTGGTGGACCTTTAAAGTTTTAGAACTAGAGTGAGAATCATATTTTAATAAATAATACAAATGACCCAGTTCTATCCAATTTTGTCTTCAAGACAATTTGTTACTGTGTCTATCTTGCAAATATAATTCTAACAAATAAGTGTTACCTTTAAAAAATTCTTGGTAGTTTATTTTATCTGACATTCAGTTCTGTGAATAAAGAGAAATGTTCTTAACCCTTTGATAGTTTACAAAATACTGTTCTAGAGAGTGGTTCTCAGCCTTTTGTTTTTCTAAAGTACACTCAATGAAAATGACAATCCTGCAGCATTAGTGGCTGTCTAAAACCAGTCAATTTAAATGCCTCCAACCCCTCCCTTTCTTCCTTTCTGATGTGAACTTGGACATTTCTAGTTTTTTCTCTTTCACTAAACCCACCAGGTAAGAAAGTTGAAGCTATAGAATAGAGAAAAATGAACTAGCAAACCTAGGTAAAACTTGGAACACTTATTACACCTAACTAGCTAAAAAGACTGGTGAGCATTAGGATGGAATACACAAACACAAACAGCAAAGGAAGTGTTCAATAGTTCCCTGCCCATTCTACTGGAATACTTAAATTTCTTTCAATGTTTATTTTTGAGAGAGAGCATGAGCAGGAGATGGGCAGAGAGAGAGAGAGAGGGAGACACAGAATCTGAGGCAGGTGCCAAGCTCTCAGCTGTCAGCACAGAGCCCAATGTGGGGCTCAAACCCACGAACCATGAAATCATGACCTGAGCTGAAATTGGATGTTTAACCAACTGAGCCACCCAGGCACCCCTAGTGTATATATTTTAAAATGTAAAAATTTCTGGGGTGTCTAGGTGGCTCGGTTGGGTGTCTGACTCTTGATTTCTGCTCAAGTCATCATCCCAGGGTCATGGGATCAAGCCCTGCATCAAGCTTCATGATGAGGGTAGAGCCTCCTTGGGATCTCTATCTCCTACTACCCTTCTCCCCTACTCATGTGCCCACTCCTCTAAAAAATAAAAAATAAAAATGTAAAAATTTCTTAGGTTCACTAGTAAGGAGTTTTGAATACTTAATGCTAATGCCTCAATTATTTTAATATATAACAAATAAAAATTCACTGTTGCCTTATTGTCTAGCTTCTGTTTTAAAACTCATGTGGTATTTGCAGGGTGGGAAGTTGTTGCCAGACACACAAGCTGAAAAAGTTGATAAATGCTGTGCTAGCAGTATGAAGGAAGTGCTTTGAGAGACCCAAAGATAATGATTAATATATAGTAACTCATAGTTAACAATTTGAAGGCTTACTATGTGCCAAGCCGTTTTACTTGTATTGTCTCATTTATTCCTCTTACAGTCTTATGACATAGACATTCTTAACAAACTGAAGTTTAGGCAGATTAAGCAAAGTCTAAAGATCGGCATCAAGGAAGTGGTTAGAAATACTTAACAGTTGAGTTGCCTTAACAGAGGACTAATTAAGATATTCTGAACAAGGGGAAAGGCTTCACTTGGAGGTATGACAGACAATGTCTTGTTTAGGGAAATGGTGAGTAGCACTACACTGAAATCACAGGGTTTGTGGAAGGGAGTTGGAGGTAGAATGCAGGGTTAAACCTGAAATGGAATGTTGAGGGCAGAATGAGTGCCAGTTGTTGGAATTCAGGGCTCATTGCTAGTGGTAAACAATGGATATAGCTATAACTTGAAGGAGAGAACTAATTTGATTGGATCTCTGTTTTAGTATTCTATCAGGAATATGAAGTATATGTAGGACCAGAATGAGACTAGAGGCAGGAAAACCAGTTTGGTGTCTGTTTTGAAAGCTTAGAAAAGAGATGAATTATGCCGAGGTAAGATGTTCTTGGGATTGAAAACAGTAATGAATTATGAGGCTTCGAAAGCAGAATGGGTAGAACTTGTTTATCAAAAGATGTTTAGGTGACTTATTAGAATATAGGCTAACTAGATAGGTGAAAACTGACATGCTTGTAGGATACCTAGATAGAGAGGTCTAGTAAACAATGGAGAACACTGGACTAAATGATCTAAATGATGCTCCATTTAAGGGTAATTTTTGTTTGGTGTACTTTGGGAAACAAACCGCTCTTCAACATTTTTTATTTGTATTTTTTCCTATATTTTGTAGTCAATTAAATGAAAAGCCCTTACCTGAAGGCTGGGAAATGAGATTCACAGTAGATGGAATTCCATATTTTGTGGACCACAATAGAAGAACAACTACCTATATTGATCCCCGCACTGGAAAATCTGCTCTGTAAGTTTTCTACACATTGTAGATTAAAAGTGAAACTGATTCCTGAGATTTTATTGTAAAGATCTGAATTAGCAAGGAATACAAATCTTACTGTTTCTTGAGTTGGTTTGCACATAGATGATTGTCCACTAAATATTTTGTATTATCATCCTCTTGAATATTTTCTCCTAGAGACCTTTTATATTTGTTATCTGTTCACACAGCACTAAAAACACTATTTAGAAATTGTCAGTACAGTACTGCTCACCAATTAATCCCTGATATCTGATGCCTGCTTTCTTTCATTTCCATTACTTCTGCCTTAAAAGTTCCTGTTATTCTGTATCTCCCTCTCTCTCTAACCCTCCCTTGCATATACTGGCACGCTCTCTCTCTCTCTCAGAAATAAATTTTTAAAACAAAGTTCCTGTTACTTATTTTCTTTTCCTTTTTTGAAAAGTAACTTTGTGTTTTGTTCTGCTTAATGTATTTGTTTAAGGTGTTTTTTTGTGTGTGGGTGGCAAAGTACATTCACGTTGTTGCACAACCATCAACACCATCCATTTCCAGAACATTTTATCATCCCATACTGGAACTCTGTACCCATTATACCATAACTTTCCAGTCTCCTTTGTTCCTTAGCCCCTGATAACTACTGTTATACTTTCTGTCTCTTTGAATTTGACTACTCCTATAAATGGAATCATAGGGTATATGTGCTTTGTGACTGACTTGTTTCACTTAGTATTGTCTCTGGGGTTCATCTGCCTTATATTTTGTATCAGAATTTCACTCCTTTTTAATGCAGAATAATATTTTATTATATGTGTATACCACATTTTATTTATACATCTGTTCATGGACTTTTGAGTTGTTTCCATCTTTTAACTAATATGAGTAAAGCATCAGTGAATGTGAGTGTACATATATCTGTTCAGGTTTTTGCTTTCACTTCTTTTCTGTGTATATTCAGAAGTGGAATTACTGGGTCAATGGTAATTCTGGTTTTTGGGTTTTTTTGAGGCACTTCCAGACTGTTTTCTAAAATGGGTTGCGCCATTTTGCATTGCCACCAAAAGTGCACACAGGTTCCAGTTTTTCCACATCCACACCAGCAGTTGTTACTTCCTGTTTGTTTGATTTTTAAAAATGTCAACTTCAGGGAATATGCAGTAGCTCATGTGCTTATTGACCATAGATTTATGTATCATCTTTAAAGAAATGTCTGTTCAGCTTCTTTGCCCATATTTTGAATCTGGTTGTTTGTTTTTTATTGTTGAATTTTAAAAGTTCTTTTATTCTGGATATTAATCCCTTGTCAGATATGTCATTTGCAAATATTTTCCCTGTTCTGTGCATTCACTGAAGTTTTAGCTCTTAGGTATAGGTTTTGGGTCCCCTTTTAGTTAATTTTTATAAATGGTGTTAGGAAAGGGTCTAACTTCCATTTTTAGCAAGTGGATATCCAATTTTCCCAGCACCATTTGTTGAAAAGACCATCTTTTTTTCCCTGTTGAATAGTTTTGGCACCCTTTTAAAAAATCTTTTGACCATGTATATGCAAAGGGTTGTTTCTGGACTTTCTATTCCGTTGGTCAATATGTCTTTTTCCTAGTACCATACTGTTTTGATTACTGTAGGTTTTACTAAATTTTGAACTCATCCAGATTCTTTTTTAAGATTGCTTTGGCTTTTCAGGATCCCTTGAGATTTCATATGATTTTAGGATGATTTTTCTATTGTTACAAAAAATGTCACTGGGATTTTGATAGAGATTGCATTGAATTTGTAGTTCTCTTTGGTTTGTTTTGACATCTTAACGGTAGTGCATCTTCTAAGTCATGAATATAGGATGTCTTTACATTTATTTGTCTTCTTTAATTTCTTTCACCAATATTTTTGTAGTTTTTCAGTGTACAATTCTTTTACCTCCTAGGTTTAGTTTATTCATGAGTGGAGATTTTTTTTATGCTATTTGTAAATGAAATTGTTTTCTTTTTTTTTGTTTTGTTTTGTTTTGTTTTTAATGTTTTATTTATTTCTGGGAGAGAGAGAGACAGCGTGAGCAGGGGAGGGCCAGAGAGAGAGGGTGCCACAGACTGAAACAGTCTTCAGGCTCTGAGCTGACAGTCAGCACAGAGCCCAACGCGGGGCTCGAACCCACAAACCGCGAGATAATGACCTAAGTGAAAGTCGGACGCTTAACCGACTAAGCCACCCAGGCGCCCCAATGAAATTGTTTTCTTAACTTTCTTTGCAGATTATTAATTGTTAGTGTATAGAAATGCAACTGATATTTGTGTTGTTTTATATTCTGCTTTGCTGAATGTACTTATTAGTTCTAATAATTTTTTGTCTGGAATCTAGGATTTTCTTAATATAAGATTATATAATCTTCAAACAAAAATAATTTTTACTTCTTTCTTTTCAATTTGGATTTTTTTGTTTCTTTTTCTTGCCTAATTGCTCTGGCTAGAACTTATAATATTATGTTGAATAGAAGGGAAAACAGCCATCCTTGCCTTGTTCCTGACCTTTGAGGAAAAGCTTCCATTTGATGTCAGCTGTGAGGTTTTCATATATGGCCCTTATAGTTTTTGTTTTTTACCATAAAAGGATGTTAATTTTGTCAAATGGTTTTTGGAGGGTTTTTTGCCTTGAGATTATATGTGGGTTTGTTTTTTTTTTTTAATTTTTGTTACTAATGTATGGTGTATAAGATTGATTTTTCACATGTTGGACTGTCCCTGCATCCCAAGATTAATCCCACGTGGTCAAAGTGATTAAAATATTAATCCTTTTAATATACTGGTGAATTCAACTTGGTAATATTTTGTTGAAGACTCTTTTACATCAGTGTTTGTAAGAAATACTGGTCAGTAGTTTCCTTGTAGTGTCTCTGGGCACAGTTGGCCTCTCATTACTTCTTAATTTTATAATTTCTGCTTATTACAAACCTTCATGTTTAAAGCAAAACCTAGAAATCCAGGCCAATTAGGTATTAATGAAATTGGAATTTATTTAGATATGTTAAATAAATAATAGATACTTTTATATCATTCATTTTTAGTTTCAGTTAAGTTTGGGTACACAAAACAGAAAACCATAAACCATAGTGTTTTATTTATGACAGAAATATATTTCTTTCCATCAGTAAGCACATTTAATAACCCATGGCTCAATGAAGTCATGAGAAATTATAAAACATTGTACTTGATGATAATAAAGAC
Source organism: Hyaena hyaena (assembly GCF_003009895.1). Lineage (NCBI taxonomy): Eukaryota > Metazoa > Chordata > Mammalia > Carnivora > Hyaenidae > Hyaena > Hyaena hyaena. The sequence goes on along the minus strand of NW_024080948.1, from coordinate 874,114 downwards.
ACAACATATCACAATTTATGGAGTTTAACAAAAATCATCCTCAGAGGAAAATGTATTGCTTTATATACGTTAGATTATAAATAAAAAAGGTATAAAATCAGTGATCACTGCTTTCACTTTAAAAATCTAGAAACATGGGGCGCCTGGGTGGCTTAGTTGGTTAAGCGTCCGACTTTCGCTTAGGTCACGATCTCGCGGTTCATGGGTTCGAGCCCCGCATCGGGCTCTGTGCTCTCAGCTACCTCAGAGCCTGGAGCCTGTTTCAGATTCTGTGTCTCCCTCTCTCTCTGACCCTCCCCTGCTCATGCTGTCTCTCTCTCCTAGAAATAAATAAAACACTGGAAAAAAAATTTTTTTAAATAAATAAAAATCTAGAAACAAAAATTAAGCCCCAAATAAGCACAAGAAAGGAAATGAGCATAATGAAATGAAAATGAAATAGTAGAGAAGTCAGAGTTACAAGTTGGATCTTGGAGAAAATTAATAATCAATAATCAATAATCCCAGGATGCCTGGGTGGCTCGGTTGGTTGGGCATCCAACCCTCAGTTTCTGCTCAGTCCATGATCTCATGGTTCATGAGTTCAAGCCACATGTTCAGGATCTGTACTGACAGAGAGTCTGCTTGGGATTCTCTCTCCCTGTCTCTCTCTGCTCCTCTCCTACTCACTCTCTCAAAATAAATAAAAAACTTTAAAAAATAATGTCAGTAACCCCTAGTAAACCTGAGGAGGAAAAAAACCACAAATTACTAACATACTATACACACATTGAAAGATAACAAAGTGTGTACTTGAACAACTTTATCCCAAGATGTTAGATATTTTAGGACAAATGGACAAATTCCTGGAAAGATACAAGTTACCAAAATGGACACAAGACATAATAGTAAATCTCATTAACCCTATATCTAGTAAAGAAATTGAATTCATAATTAAACAGTTTCCCACAAAGAAAAGTCTGAGCTAGATGGCTTCCACTGGTAAATTTTATTAAAACTATGAGTAATAAATTATATCAATCTATTCAAATTCTTTCATAAAATATAAGTGATTGGAACAGTTCCCAACTCACTTTATGAGGCTCCTATTAGTCCTGATGGCAAAATCAAGCAAGTATAAAACATTACTGGCTAATATTTCTGTGAACATTGGTATAAAAATCTTTAACAAAAAAATGGCAAATTAAATCCAGCAAGCTATAAAAAGGATATTATACTATCATCATATCAAGTTTATTGCAGGATAGCAAGATTGGTTTAATATACAAAAATCAATCAATGCAATTAACTACATAAACAGATTAAAAGAGAAAAATCATCATTTCAAGAAAGCACTTGAGAAAATAAAATGTCAGTTTATGGTAAACTGTCAGCTGCCTTGGAAACTTTAATACATTATCTTAATGATGAAATACCCCTTAAGAGCAAGAGTAAGACAATATCTATTGTCACTACTTCTTTTATCATTGAATTGGTAGTCCTATGAATTAAGAGAAAGAAATACAAGATAGATTGGGGGGCACCTGGGTGACTTACTCATTTAAGCATCCAACTTGATTTTGGCTCAGGGCATGATCCTCACAGGATTGAGCCTGGTGTGTGGAGCCTGCTTGGGATTCTTCCACCCCCCCCCCCCCCCCAAAATACATAGGTAAACATTTTTTTAATAATTATTTTTTAAAGTTTATTTATTTTGAGAGAGAGTACACGTGTGGGCAGGGTTGGAGCAGAGAGAGAGAATCCCAAGCAGGCTCCACACTGCCAGTGCAGAGCCTAATGTGGGGCCTGAGATCATGAGATCATGACCTGAGCTGAAATCAAGAGTCCAATGCCTTACCAACTAAGCCACACAGGAGCACCATAAAAGTAAGTACTTTTTTAAAAAAAAGATATACAGAGGGTGCCTGGGTAGCTCAGTCGGTTAAGCATCTGACTTTGGCTCAGGTCATGATCTCACAGTTGGTGAGTTTGAGCTCCGCGTTGGGCTCTGTGCTGACAGCTCAAAGCCTGGAGCCTGCTTTGGATTCTGTGTCTCCCTCTCTCTTTCTCTTCCTCCCCTATTCACACTCTGCCCCCATCTCTTTTGAAAATAAATAAACATTAAAAATTTTTTTAAGATATATAGATTGGAAAGGAAGAAGTAAGGCTATTTTTTTTATAGAAATAATATAACTGTTTACATAGAAAATCATAGGGAATCTAGAAAATAAACTAGTAGAACTAGTGAGTTTAATAGTGTTGCTGGATACAAAGTCAATAGACAAACTCAGTTGTTGTTTTTTAAGATTTTATTTTTAAGTAATGTTACACCTAGCATGGGGCTTGAACTAACAACCCCAAGATCAAGAGTCACATGCTTTACCAACTGAGCCATCAGGCACCCCTGTAATCAACTATTTCTACATTGAACCTTTAGAAACTGAAATTAAAAGAACTCCAGGGCTTGCTTGGAAGCCCCATGGTGTCATTAGTGATCTAGGCTTCTTTCTGTTATACCATTCTACATCATGGGTTCTTTTCTCAAGGTAACCTCATAATGTGTGATAGCTGCTAAAAACTTCATAGCAGCTATCATAGTCATACTCCAGGCTGAAATATGGAGGAAGAACAAACTGGAATGAGAAAAAAATCCCTTTCCAGCTATCTTTGCTCTCTTTAAAAGAGCCTTCCTGGAAGTCCTATATAACATTTACAGTTATTTGGCCCTGGTTAAGTCACACAACCACTGTGGGAAATGTGTCTTTATTCTAGGTTAACAGTTTGCCCAAGTAGATACCAGGAGTCTCATTTAAGGATAAAGGAAAGAATGGATTTGAAGATAAGCAACATTCCCAGATAGAACCTCCTTTACTTAGTCCTGTTGGATTTCTCTCTAAATAAAAGAAAATCCCACAACAATGTCTTTAAAAAGATCTAAATTTCTGTCTCTTACTTAAAACTAGTCCTAGGAAATCTTATTTTTAAGGTGGTGTTAAAAAGTATGCTGTGCTACAGTATTTTAATATTTGACTATGTACTGAAGGAGTATGGTATTTTGCTTTCCTTCAATATATTATCTTACAAGCTGCTATATATGTCATATTAACAGAGACAATGGACCACAGATAGCCTACGTACGGGACTTCAAGGCAAAGGTTCAGTATTTCCGGTTCTGGTGTCAGGTTAGTTTCAAGACTTTTCTGTACTCCCTTTTCTTTGTTATGTTGCTAATATTACACAGTGATTGTGAAAATAACTTCTAGAAGAACTGAGAAAATGGGAAGCGTTGGAATCTCTCTTCTCTATTTTTAGGGCAAAGAAATAGATTCATCAGATCACTTGTGGCTTCTGTTGTCCAGAAGAATAAATTTAAAACAGTTTGAATAAAAAAACTGCTACTCTTCTTTCAGTACCAGTAATTTTCAGATGGCAGAAATCTTCAAACAAATGAGTTAAAACATTTTGTGATGTATAGATTGTAACCATCCCCTTTCATATTTAACGTTTGTTACCTATACATCATTACATTCTGAGTATTTTTCCTGGATATGGTCAATTATTTCTGATATATAAATGAATAATTGCTGAATTTTTAATTATTTCTTTATGGGTTCTAAATCAAATTAATGTACTAGTAAAGTGTTATTATAATGAGTATTTTTAAACTTCAAACTTGTAATTAACAGGGCCCATGCAAGCAAGAATAATATAAATTAGCTTTTTGAAAATAAAGATTTGACTTATTAAGCACTTCGTATGAGATCTTGTTTTTTTATATATTAAATGATCTTAATTAGCATGAATGCTCACAAATGCATGATTAAACATTATTGAAACAAATTCATATTCATAGTCTACTTATTTCTGTAAGCAAAGATAAAAAATAAATAAAACTTTACCCTTTTAGTTTTTCGATAGGCCATTTTAATGGTGAAAGTTGATTTAAGTCATTCTTATGTTTCAGCAACTGGCGATGCCACAGCACATAAAGATTACAGTGACAAGAAAAACATTATTTGAAGATTCCTTTCAGCAGGTACTGTTTTATATCCACTTGATGATTTGCCCCATGGCTGCCAGCCCAGAGCCACTTTTGATTCCAAGTCTAAACAGTTGGAAATTTTTGAATTGGAGTCCTTAAATTAAGTATTGCCAGCTGTGTTAGTACTTAAGATTTTGGAACATATAAATAGTTTCGTATGTGTATATGTCTTGTACTTTTGAAATATCAGAATAATTTCAAGTGGTGAGTTTCGGGTCTTTATTTCTAAGCTATGTGTTTGATTTGAAATAGATATTTGAGGGCGCCTGGGTGGCTCAGTCTGTTAAGCATCCAACTTCAACTCGGGTCATGATCTTATGGTTTGTGGGTTCGGGTCCCACGTCCGGCTCTGTGCTGGCAGCTCAGAGCCTGGAGCCTGCTTTGGATTCTGTGTCTCCCTTGCTCTCTGCCCCACCCACACTCACACTCTCTCTCTTAAAAAAAAAATAAAATAAAATAAAAAAAAAAAAGAAATAGATATTTGAGTAAGAAAATAGGCTTTTTGGTAGACAAAAGTCTGGAAATATCCATATGAACATTATTAGATGGGTAGAAAGGAAGAAGAGAGAAGACTTTGTTTTTATATTTGTATGTTACTTACATTTTTACAATAAGCATTTGTTATTCATAATTTAAAAACGATTTTTATATAGGAAAGAAATTGGTCTGTGGTTATAATACCAAAATAAAAAATATTTTTCAGAAGTAGTCAACAAACTTTTTTATTGCCCTCATAACCCAAGTTAATTTACTCTTACCTTTATTTTGCAACTTAACACCAACTGCAAATAAATGTTAAGTGATTTGGTTGTAAGGAAGATTAAAATGACCAATGAAAAACTATCTTAAAATGCAAACATCTATTTAGTCCCTATTTTATGGCCAGATATGGACATGATTTTTTTAAATGTTTATTTATTTATTTATTTATTTATTTATTTATTTATTTATTTATTTTGAGGAGAGAGAGAGAGAGAACAAGCTAGTGAGCACAAGTAGGGGAGGGGTAGAGAGACAGATTCCCAAGCAGTCTCTATGCTGTCAGTGCAGAACACAAAGCAGGGCTCAAACTCACAAACCATGAGATTATGACCTGAACCAAAATCCAGAGTCAGACGCTTAACCAACTGAGCCACCCAGGCACTCCTGGACATGATTTTTTATTATCAAGCCTCTGTGATAATTGTGGTACTTACAGCTTAAAAATGAATGCAGAAGGAAAAGAAATTATCTGAGATGGTTGACAGATTGGCTGAGATACCTGGCTACTTGGTTTTAGAAACAGTCATGTACATTTCCTAATAGAACCTCAATAATTAACATTGAAGGGCAAAGCCAATTGGCATCCTCCTAAGTAGGAGCAGATAACTTTTTAGTATCAGAGCTTGACTAAGAGCAATTAGAGAATTATGAGTGATTCCCTTGATCTCCAGGGCCATTCCCCACCCTAGTCATTATCTACTTCTGATTTTCATATTCATGACAACTGTGTAGTCAATCTCTGGTGGGCTAGTTTCTTAGAATATAACTTACTGTTGTAGTGCTGAAAAGATACAAAACATCTTTAAATGTTTTAAATGATTAAATATCTCTTTATTTTTTGACTTTGAAACCTAAAGACTTTGGCAGAATGACAGACCAGATGGTACTAAAACAGTTGTTTAAAATTGTCACTATAGGAACACCTAGGTGGCTCAGTCGGTTAAGCATCCAACTTTTGATTTCAGTTCAGGTCATGATCTCATGGTACATGAGTTTGAGCTCCACACAGTGCTCTGCACTGACAGTGTGTGGAGCCTCCTTGGGATTCTCTCTCCCTCTCTCTCTGCCCCTCTGCTGCTCATGTTCTGTCTCTCAAAATAAATAAACATTTAAAAATAAAATTGTCACCCTAAATTTGATATCCATCAAATAAATGTGAAATAAAAACTTATGAGAAAAATTTGATTGCTTTGGAAGAATGACAAATCTGATAGCAAGAGTAGCATCAAAGTTTCTTCCTAAGTGGTAGATAAAGTTGTTTTGCAGTAGTGTTTTTGCTCATGGGGGAAATTGCAGGAGGAAAAAAACAATTTTTAATATTAGGCATTTATTAAAGGTTATTAGTTAAAGGTAATTTTTCCAGGGAACAGCAAATCTTCAGGTATCAGACACAGGACAAAAAGAACAACCAGAATTTCCAGGGGAACAGTCTTAGATTTGGGAGAATGGCAAGAGAGATCAGTAACAGCCATAGGTTTGGGGGAACAGCCATAGGGACAAGGAATAGCCAGAGGGAGCTAGAAGCAAACAAACCAATGAAAACAAATGTTTTAACCTTTAATATCTCTCATTTGCATTGCTAACTTATACTATTTGTATACTATACTATTTGTAGAATATTTGTCCTAAGCATTGAAGTTTTTGTTACATCTGTGGGTTTTTTTAGTGGGATATGAATTCATGTAAGTAATGTATATGTTTTGTGGGAATTGAGCCCTGACATAAGCAGGTTACTAACTGAGCCTCTCTGGATATTTAAATGTGAGAGTTTATTCTACTTTCATAAAATAGAGGCATTAAATCCACTTCTTTTTGTCTAGGTCTGGTCACTTTTCTTCTAAGAGTAATACTTGTAATGTTCTGTTGGCCCAATTTTAGTCAAGTAATTACATAATTTTCAAAGGAAAAACCCAAATGATCTATCTACTTATTATATTGCAATAATGATGCTGCCTTTCAAACATGAAGATGATCTTATTAACCACTATAGTAGGACACAAAATTTGAGTATTTTTCCAGGTATTTACAGGTTTCCATTTCTACTGAGAATGAGTTTCCAAAGTTAACTATATTCTTTCTTCAGCCACTGGTTTTCATTTCCAGGTTAGCCAATTGCTAATATGTATACCTTTTGGCTATACAACAAACCCAAAGTTAATCAAACCAAGCCTTTTCCCACTCAGATGACCTAACAAAGGACAATGTCCATGGTTATTCTGCTCTAAACAAGTGAAAGAAGCAACTTTATAAGTTAAAAGTGAGATTATTTAGGGGCACCTGGGTGGCTCAGTCAGTTAAGCGTCTGACTTTGGCTCAGGTCAAGACCTTGCAGTCCGTGGGTTTGAGCCCCACATGGGGCTCTCTGCTGACAACTCAGAGCTTGGAGCCTGCTTCAGATTCTGTGTCTCCCTCTCTCTTTGCCTCTCTCCTGCTTGCACATGCGCTCATGATCTGTATCTAGAAAGTATATTAAAGTATAGAGGTGTATAATATATAAAACATTACAAACTTCAATGTATTTTCTGTATATAGGGTATTGACTAGACCACAAACATCCTTCTATGTCGTGGGGAATTTAAGTTACCTTGAATGAAGAACATTTCAAACCTGGAAGTGGTCAAATGGTGTTTCAACGACTGCTTTTACCAATTCTTTTACTTTACTGTTTTGTAGATAATGAGCTTCAATCCCCAAGATCTGCGAAGACGTTTGTGGGTGATTTTTCCAGGAGAAGAAGGTTTAGATTATGGAGGTGTAGCAAGGTAGTGATAATATGAATACTCAGAACTTAGTTCCTTTCTTCCAAAGGTATCATTACACTTTGCTTGCAAGTATTTTCTCAATCTTATATTTCAGGAAAATGAAATGTAGCAAAGTATTGTACCTTTATTATGCTGTAGCTACAGAATTTCAGCAAACCCTAATTCAGCACTTTCTAAGGTACTGTTAGTTGACTTCCCCCACATCATTCACTTTAATCCTCAGGATAACCCTGAAAGATAGAATTTTAGAGGTAATAATGAAGTTTAGAGACTCACCTAAGGCATTTAACTAAGCTGTAGAGCCTGGATGTAAGCTTCCAATCATCAAACTAGAAGCCAGTGTTCAGTCTACCCATTTTGTGTCTCTTCCACAGAGCATACAAAGCCCTATAGGGATCAGGTTATTTTCCCCATCACAGATTACCGATACAGATCCTCAATTTCCACCTGAGATTAATATATCTGTTTTAAGATACAGAGAGCTGTGTAAAATAGTTGAAATTTTAAATTCAGCTTTCTTAATATTGGAGCTTCTAATCAAACCCTAGAAGATTGACTCAAGTAAGAAATTCCTTTGGTTGTTCTATAACAATCTAGCACATCAGGTCAAATATTTCCATAGCAGTGGCAATGTGGAAAGCAAGGACTTTGAAGTCAAAATTGGATTTGAATCCTTTTTTTGCACTCAGTAGTACAACCTAGGGCAAATATGTTCATTGTAAAATGAGAATAGTCATATCTACTTTTCTAGGATTATTGTAAAAAGCAGAAATAGTGTTTATTAATGGCTTAGTTCAGACCCTCTTTTTTGTTTGCTCACTAAATGATCGCTACATTTTAGTAGTTCTTATTTATGTGGTAAAGTTCACATTTCAAAGTGTGTGAAGTAATCACTGGGAAATAATAAATGACTAGAAACATTTAATTTTGTACAAGTTAAAGCTAATTCAGGAGGAGGGCACTCATTTAAAATTTCTTAATTAGAAAATCAAATAGTGTTAATAAATAGAAGTAGCATTATCAGAGGCCATGAACTTTCCTACAGGAAAAGAAATTTCAGACACACCTGTATTGTCCCAAATTGATTATGCCTACTGTTCTATTAGGCCCATCCATGTTACATAGTCACTATAATCTTATGTTAACATTGTTTTTTCACAACACTTGAATTAGAGCTTCTCAGAGCATTTTTCTAATGAATGCGTGTCTTGAATTAAGTGTTTTATTGTCTCTGTGAAATTGGAAGTTTTTCCATATTTATCTCACATTTAGAGAGCAGTGGCACTTGATGAGGAGCACCATGAGGCTTAGGAACAGGTCGGAGTACAATGGGTACTGCTTCAGCTACATGGGTTAATAGTGAATTTTAAACTTGCCTCTGTATAGTATTTCATTGATTCTAAGACTTTCATATTTAATGTCTCTGACATTAGTTGTGTATCACAATTAAAATTAGAAAAAATTTTAGTGGTTCATCAAGTAGTGATGTCTTTTGAGTCGATGATGTCTTAGATTCTTTGAAATATAATAATAGGCAGTGTGTAAATATCCTTTCTATAAAATAGAGGTTTGAACTGAAGCAGTAAAAATCAACAAGAAATTAGGAAACTGTCGCCAACTGAGGAATGTAGATTCCTGAGAACTTTGTAGCTCTGCTCTTTTGATTTGTTGGCATGGTTTTTTCACCCTAAATTTTCTTTTGTTTTCAGAGAGTGGTTCTTTCTTTTGTCACACGAGGTGTTGAACCCCATGTATTGCCTGTTTGAATATGCAGGGAAGGATAACTACTGCTTGCAGATTAATCCTGCTTCTTATATCAATCCAGATCACCTGAAATATTTTCGTTTTATTGGCAGGTTTATTGCCATGGTAAGTACAGATAGAGAACTGTGTTTACTTTGCTAATTCAACAATACTAAAGCATTATTTCTTTAACTTTCTCATTTGAAGTTTTCTCATCACTAAGACATTTTAAAGATTAGTTTGTTATATTTGCCCTTTTCCCAAAATATGCCCTAATAGATGACAGGGGAGCTTTAAGTGAAGAATTAATTTAACATTCTATTATAAATTATCATAAATGGTATTTTCTTCTTATATAGGCTTTGTTCCATGGGAAATTCATAGACACAGGTTTTTCTTTGCCATTCTATAAGCGTATATTGAACAAACCAGTTGGACTCAAGGATTTAGAATCTATTGATCCAGAATTTTACAATTCTCTCATCTGGGTTAAGTAAGTTTGTTTCCATTTAATTTATCAAAATAGAGTCTATAGCTTTCATTATAGTGTTGGTAACTTAAACTGTAAGCTTGTAATTGGTTTATTGAATTTAAATGATCTGTATTAGACTTGTCTCATTATTCGGTGTGATAAATTTTGCAGAATATACCCAAGATCTTGGGCAAAAATATGATTTAGAGCATAATCTTTCTAGTTTTCTTATTATTTTGCTGGTGTAGTTTTATAGTGATTATCGAACACATTCCTTTACTTAAATACTTTTTACATGATTGAATTAGTATAACAAATAGTGTTAATCTCATTTGTGCAGAGAAAACAATATTGAGGAATGTGGTTTGGAAATGTACTTCTCTGTCGATAAAGAAATTTTAGGTGAAATCAAGAGTCATGATTTGAAACCTAATGGTGGCAATATTCTTGTGACAGAAGAAAATAAAGAAGAATATATCAGGTGAGAGAGAATGTTCCTTTTGACATAATTTAGCCTGTCTATTGGGCTACAGCACATTGATAATTGCCTAGTGGTAATGAGTGGACAGTATTTCAAAAAATAATGTTGGCCTTTTTACTAATCAAGACAGTTGATCGTGTATAATTAAGGACATGATTGATCACTTTCTACTTTACTAGTATGTTGAGAGAGGAGTAAGAAAAGTGCTGTAGGAAGTCAAAGAAGGGAGACATCATTTCATCTGGTTGTAATCATGGCAGCTGCGGAGCCAAGGGACCTTGAAGGTTGGAGAAGATTGAGTTGTGCAGAAGTAAGAACAAGTTATGAGCAAAGATATGAAGGCTGGAAAGCACAAGTCACAGATAGTAAAGAGGGAAGCATGATGTGTGGTGGTACTGTCAGGCAGCTCAGAGTTAATATCCCACCCTGCCATGTCCTGCATTTCAAAGGCCAAGGAAAATAAGGAATCTTTAAAAGATGTGGAGGCTAATAAGTTTAATAACCCTTAAGATAGCAGTTAGAACTACATCCAAGTGGTAGATATAGAAGCCAGATTATAAGAAATTAAAGACCAAATTCGGTAGACAATCGGTCTAAATTCTCTGTTAACAAGTGTAGCAGCAAAACAATGAGAGATAGAACAGACTTTTGTGGAGGCAGCAGGATAGAGAGACTATCCTACAGGTTAACCAAGCTGAACGTTACACAGACTTAATCTAATGGGTACTGATAGGTTTTATAGCCCCTTACTTGGTATATTTCCAGTTTAACCACAATTTTGAAGATTTATAAAGTGATAGAAAAGAATTTCACTCATATAGAACTTTTACTTTTTCTCCAAAAGTGGGAGTTTTAAGGGTAGAAATCGTGCTAGATCTCTTTTAAATACCAGTTCTGTAACCACTATGCTATCTAACACTAGGTCATTGAAAAGAATCTCTAGGCGCACCTGGGTGGCTCAGTCGGTTGAGTGCCGACTTCAGCTCAGGTCATGATCTCCAATCTGTGGATTTGAGCCCTGCATCGGGCTCTGTGCTGACAGCACAGATCCTGGAGCGTGTTTTGGATTCTGTGTCTCGGTCTCTTCCCCTCCCCAGCTCATGCTCTGTCTCTCTCTGTCTCAAAAATAAGTGTTAAAAATTAAAAAAAAAAAAAAAAATCTCCAATTTATATGCAGATATGTTTTTGGGGAATATTTTAAGATCAGGTAAAATTTATAAACAAAATAACTTATAGTGTATCCTCTCTTAATGCTTTGTATTCATTCATACTTTAGTCTCAAGAGTTATTTATTCACATATTCTCAATACCAGTTCCCTCACATCAGAATTAGTTTTCACATATCTGCTTCTTCTTGAGATCCAGCTTCTGTCTCTTGCTTTTCTACTTTTTAAATATCAAAATGTTCACTTCAGCCTTCTGTGATTAGTATTTGCATGATAGATCTTCCCCTCTTTTATTTTTCAATCCTGTCGTGTCTGTATTTAAAGTGTGCTTCTTGGGGCACCTGGGTGGCTCAGTCAGTTAAGCATCCACCTTCTGCTTACATCATAGTCTCGCAGTTTGGGAGTTCGAGCCCTGTATCAGGCTCTGCACAGCCAGTGTGATTCTCTCTCTCTCTCTCGAGATTCTCTCTCTCGTCTTCTTCCTCTACCCCTCCCCCACTCATACTTTTTCTCTCTTTCAAAATAAATAAGTAAACTTAAAAAAAGATAAAGTGTGTATCTTATAAGCAGCATATTCTTGGGTCTTACTATTTTTATACAGTCTGATAATCTTTTCTTTTTAAATGCAGTGTTTAGTGTATTTATATTTAATATGATTACTGATATGGTTGGACTTAAGTCTGCCAACTTTCTATTTGTTTCTTATTTATCCTAATTTCCTTTGTGACTCCTTTCCTGCCTTTAATAGAGTAATTTTTAGGTTTTATAATCCATTCTGTTGGATTTTTTTAAGCTATACCTCTTTAGTTTTTTTAGTGACTGCCCTAATGATTATAATCTATATCCTTAATTTCTCACTTGATTATAGAATTTATAATTAATATCATATTGCTACTTGTACAATGTAAAAGGCTTATAATAGTATAATTTTAGTTATCTCTAGCCATTTGTGCAATTGTTGTCATATTTCTTACCTTATAAACCACATAATACTTTATTACCTCTTGCTTTAAGCAATTACTAGATTTTTTTAGCTTTTATTTCAATTCCAGTTAGTTAATATATGATGTAATAATAGTTTCAAATGTACAATTTAGTGATTCACTACTTCCATACAACACCCAGAGCTCCTCACAAGTATACATACTCCTTAATCCCCATCACCCGTTACACCCATCTCCCCATCCAGCTCCCCTCTGGTAACCATCAATTTGTTCTCTGTAGTTAAGAGTCTGTTTCTTGGTTTGCCTTTCTTCCCCCACCCTCCCCACTATGTCCTTTTTTTTTTTTTTTTAAAGCCCACATGAGTGAAATCATATAGTTTTTTGTCTTTCTCTGACTTATTTCACTTAGCATTATATACTCTCTAATTCCACCTACATCATTGCACAATCACTAGATTTTTTATTTTTTTATAATTAAAAAAATTTTTTTAATGTTCATTTTTGAGAGACAGAGCACAAGCAGGGGAGGGGCAGAGAGAGAGAGGGAGAAACAGAATCTGAAGCAGGCTCCAGACTCTGAGCTGTCAGCACAGAGCCCGAGGTAGGGCTCGAACTCAAGGGTTGTGAGATCATGACCTGAACTGAAGTCAGACACCTAATCAACTGAGCCGCCCAGGCGCCCCAATTACTAGATTTTTTTTTAATGTTATTTATTTATTTTGAGAGAGAGAGTATGAGCAGGGAAGGGGCACAGAGAGAGAAGGAGAGAGAGAATCCCAAGCAGGCTCAGTTCATTGTCAGCATAAAGCCCAATGTGAGGCTTGATCCAACAAACTGTAAGATCATGACCTGAGCTAAAATCTATTTGGACACTTAACCGACTAAGCCACCTAGGTGCCCCCAATTACTAGATTTTTTTAAGAAATTAAGAAAAAGTAGTCTTTTACATATACTCACATTATCATTTCTGGTTGTCTTCATTTCTTCCAACAGATCTGTTTTTCCATCTGGGATCATTTCCCTTCAGTTTTAGCAACTTGCTGTATAATTTTTCTCTGTGCACTTTCAGCTTTTATCTGAAGGCATCTTTATACCACCTTCAGTTTTATAGGATATTTTCATTAGATTTAGAAATCTAAGTTTATAAGTCCCCCCCACCTTTATAGCACTTTCTTTCAATAATGCCATTCTGTTGTTTCTGTTATTTTTGATATGTGAGTCATTGGTTATGTTTTTTCCTAAATGAAATGTCTGTTTTCTATGGTTTTTCAAAGCATTTCTCTTTAATTTTGCTTTTTAGCATTTGACTCTAATGTGCCTAATTATGATTGCCCTTATATTTATTCTACTTGACATTTGCTGAGCTTCCTGTATCTGTGATTGAGGCCATTTCAGCTGTTTTGGAAAATGTGGAGACTTTATCTTTATGGTTGTTCCTTTTGCTTCATTCCTTCCCTGCATACACCAGACTTGATTTAGATGCATGTTTAACCTTTGATACCATCTTGTGGTTCTCAGATACTGTATGTATTTTTTATCTTTTTTTGTGTCCTTTAGATTGCACCGTTTTGATTAGCCTGCTTTTGCATTCACTGCTCTTAAGCCCATTCAGTAAAATTTTCATTACAGATACTCAGATATTATATAATTTCCATTTGGTTCTTTTAAGAGTTTCTGGGCTGAGAATCCCCATCTCTATACCCATTTTGTCCATCTTATCCTATAAATTTTGAATACTTTTTAATAGCCTTTTAAAAAACTCTGATGGGACGCCTGGATGACTCAGTTGGTTGAGCATCTGACTATTGATTTTGGCTCAGGTCATCGGTTAGATCTCTGCATCAGGCTCCCCACTGAGCGTGGAGCCTGCTTGGGATTCTTTCTCACCCTCTATCCCTCCCTCACTCATCTCTCAAAGAAACAAAAAGAAAAAAAGTCTCTGCTAACTTCAACATTAGGCTATCTGTGGGCCTAATTCTATAAATTTTTTTCTCTTACTGTGAGTCACATTTTCCTACTTTGCATATATAGTCTTTTTCTTTTCTTTTCTTTTTTATTGTGGATAATACATGGTAGACTCTGGATTCCTTTTTCTTCCTCTGAAGAATATTGACTTTGTTTTTGACAGGCAGTTAAGTGAAAGATCACACTGATCCTGTGGAAGCTTGCTGCAGCTGGTCTATTTCCATTTTTCCTTTAATCCTAAAACAACCTTTACTCCTAATACATGGTCCCTACCCCTTACAAGGGAAAGCCTAAAATGTTTACCATGTAGCTTTGTGAGATGTAAACATTCTGTCTCTCTGGTACTAGGTAGCAGCTGAAATTTCTGCTTGGGTCTTTGGCTTTTCAGTTTTTGCTTTGCACAGGGTTCCTTGGAGTCTTATCATCCTACACGTGTGTATTTAACAATCACCTAAGGATTTGAAATAAATTCCTGTGCAGATTTGGATGGGAGTGCCCTCTCTTTGTGTTCTTTCTTCCTGAGATGTTTGCATAGCAGCGTTGACAGCTTAAAGTTCCCATCATGTTTCTTCAGCTTAGTAAGACTGTTGCCTTTCATTTGAGCTCCATTCTCTTGTGCTCTGTTTAAACTGGGAAGTGCCCTCAGGAAAAAGCCTATTCATAATGCTAATCCTTCAAGAATCTCATCCCCAGCAATTTTTGCCTGCCTTTGATTTCTCTCTGATGCCTTCAAATAGCTGTTTTATGATGTCCATCATTATAATTACTAGGCAGATTAATCCACTACAGCCTATACTGCCATTTCCCAAAATTTCAGAGGCTTCAATAAACTTTAGGACTTAAGTTATCATCAGCTGATCAAATGCCTAAAATACACATATTTGCTTCCTCATTAAAATTGTTAAAAAGGGGGGACACCTGAGTGGCTCAGTCAGTTGAGCATCCAACTTCAGCTCAGGTCATGATCTCATAGTTCATGGATTCAAACTCCATGTCAGGCTCTGGTGACAGCTCAGGGCCTGGAGCCTGATTCGGAATCTGTGTCCCTCTCTCTGCCCCTCCCTCACTTGCATTCTCATTTCTCTCTCTCTCTATCTCAAAAAAATGTGAAAATTTATTTTATTTAAAAAAAATTTTTAAAGTAAATTGAAATCTGGAGTATCTACTAGAAAATTTTCATTAAAAGTATTTTCATTGAAAAGAATGCTAAGGAAAAACCTGTAAGTTAAAAGAAGCTTAAGAGATGTTTGCAATGTATGAACCCTTTTTAGATTTTGATTGAGGCAGTATGTTTAACAAAAATTGAGTCAATCAGAATTTGAGCACTGAATACCTGGCTATAAAGGAATTCCTATTCACTTTTTTGTGTGATAATAGAATTGTGGCTATTTTCAAAGAGACTTCTAGAGCTACATGCTGAATTATTTATGTTTAAAATGAAAGTATATAAAAAAAATGAAAGTATATGATATCTAGGGTATGGGTAGTGGCATAATGAAGTAAGATTGGTGTTGTTTTGAAGCTGGGATATAGGGTTCATTATATCCTACTTTTATAAATATTTGAAATTTTTCATAATAAAGTTTATAAAAATTATTTTTACACTCAGAATTCAAAGATAAAATCTAAACTTCCTGATAGCTTTTTTAATATTTATTTACCAGAATGGTAGCTGAATGGAGGTTGTCTCGAGGTGTTGAAGAACAGACACAAGCTTTCTTTGAGGGCTTTAATGAAATTCTTCCCCAGCAGTATTTGCAATACTTTGATGCAAAGGAATTAGAGGTAATGCGTTTTTCTTATATCCTCTGCAGCATGCTGGTAAATAATGCCTTCAGGTGTCTGCTTTCAGCTCACTTTCTCATCTTTCAGGTAGAAGTAGTATTTTTTATGCTGGCAGGATTTTGAAGCATCCCTGGTCATTTAAAAAGTCCATGATTTATCCAAGTATATGAAAATGTTACCCCCAAGAAAAGTGTTACTATCAGAACCTCTCTACTGTGAGTGACTTATTTACCTGAATATATGTATATATAAAACTCAACCTTCATAAGTAATGTGGACCCAATTCCTGATGACAGGTTATAAGCTAAAGCCTCTTGATTAATTTGTTTTTTGAGAGTTGTTGAATAGTAGTCTTTTCTTCTGAATATCAAGCATTTTTATATAGGTTGTACAGTTATCTAAAGAAATCTTTTTGTTTTTTTTAATCTCCAAAGGTCCTTTTATGTGGAATGCAAGAGATTGATTTGAATGACTGGCAAAGACATGCCATCTACCGTCACTACACTAGGACAAGCAAACAAATCATGTGGTTTTGGCAGGTTTGTCTCAGTTTATTTCTATTGGCAGGCACATTATAATTTTTTAGAAATTGCTTACCATAAATGGAAAAAAGTCATGAAACAAAATGTACCACTTTATTCAGGCCCCTCATTCCATCCTATGCATTACAATAAATGGATAGATTATATAATAGCCAAATTATGGAAGCAACCCAAATTATCAGTGTCCACTGATAGATGAATGGATAAAGAAAAGATACGTGTGGATGTAGGTGTGCGCACGCATATATATAGAATATTACTCAGCCACAAAAAAGAATAAAATCTTAAAAAAAAAAAAAAATGAATGAAACCTTGCCATTTGCAACAACACAGATAGATCTTAACCAGAGAAAATAAACTGATGGCTACCAGAGGGGAGATGCATGAGATACAGGTGAAATAGGTGAAGGGGCTTAAGAATACACTTATCGTGATGAGTATTGAGTAATGTATAGGAGTGCTGAATCACTTTATTGTACACCTGAAACTAATAAAGCGCTGTATGTTAATTATACTGGAAAGACTATTGCTGAGTAAGCAAAACATACTTTGCACCTTTGCCCAGAGGATAAGACAACTCTATATGATGATTCCCCTGCATTTGATCTAAATGCTTTTGGAATGTTTTAGAACAGCCTAAAGTATGGTTTTCATCATTCCTACCTTATTAAGAATTATATAATGTTCAGAAGGCAAAATTTAAGAGGGTGAACTCGTTTGGAATCATAATGGTGTCTTCAAAAAATGTCTGATATAAGCACTTGAGAAGATGCACAAATCACTGATCATTAGGGAAGTGCAAGTCAAAGCACAATGAGATACCATTTCATATCCATTACTAGCATGGCTATTATCAAATAGAAAATAATCATCCTTGTTGAGGATGTTGGAACTCTCCTATAATGGAAATTGGAACTCTCCTGTATTGCTGGTGGGAATATAAAATGGTGCTCCACTTTGGAAAATAGTCTGATGGCTCCTCGAAAAGTTAAAGATAGAAATTAGTATGACTAGCAATTCTCCTAGGTATCCCCAAAAGAAGTGAAAGCAATACTCAAACACATATTTATAGGGGCACCTGGGTGGCTCAGTTGGTTAAGCATCCGACTTTAGCTCAGGTCATGATCTCATGGTTCGTGGGTTCGAACCCCGTGTCGGGCTCTGTGCTGACAGCTAGCTCAGAGCCTGGAGTCTGTTTGAGATTCTGTGTCTCCCTTTCTCTCTCTCTGACCCTCCCCTGTTCATGCTGTCTCTCTCTCTCAGAAATAAATAAAAAACATTAAAAAAAAAAAAAACCCCACACATACTTATATACCTATGTTCACAACAGCATTATTCACAGTGGCCAAAAGGTGAAAGCAACTTAAATGTCCATGATGAAACAGACGAAAGGATAAACAAAATGTGATATACGTATACAATGGAATATTATCCAGCCTTAAAGAGAAAGGAAATTCTGGCAGGCTACAGCAGGGGTGAACCTTAAGGATATAATGCTGAGTGAAATAAACCAATCACAAAAGGACAAATATTATATGATTCCATGATTCCATTTATATGAAGTATCTCGAATAGGCAAATTCATAGAGATAGAAAGTAGAATAGAGGTTAACAGGCTGTTGGGGGTGGGTGGAATGAGGAGGTAATAAGTTTCATAAATTCAGTTTTTGTTTAAGATGATAAAATTCTGGAAATCACGGTAATGGTTACACAACAGTGTGAACGTACTTAATGCCATTGAATTGTTGCTTAAAATGGTAAAATTTTGTGTTATATATATTTTACCACATTAAAAAAATAAAATGCATGCTACTTATGTAAATAAATTCATAAGAAACTCAGATGAACCAAGCTTCTATAGCAAATAAGATTAGAATTTAAAAATATTTGACAGTAGTACAATACGATAAAAATTTACAAAAAAATATTAGGCTGGGCCAAAATACTTGTGCTACAGGCTAGAAAGCATCCTCCAGAAACCTAACGTTTTGAGTCAGAGTTGTAGGAGTTAAAAGCCACCTGATTCTGGCAGTGTATATCTGCACCAAAACCTAGAGAACATTGAGAGAAGGAGGTTATTGGGATATATCTGGGTCAGAATTCTACAAACTTGATTTCATTGGTTCGTAAAACCAAAAAGCTCATACTGACTCAGGCTCTGTGTCCTATGTAACCACATGAACATCCTATAGGACAGATCTGGGAGGTAGGGGGTAGGCGGGAAGAAGGAGCTGCTCTGTAAAAGCTAATCTTGAGACTTCATGAGTAGGGAGCTCTTATATCCAAGGCACCCTTCTTTTTCTATCTCCTTAAAAGGATGTGGTCCAAAGATTTACGTAGGGGGAAAGTTAACAGGGCTTTGACAAACATGGACACAGCAGTGGTTATAGTCATTATCTAGTCCATTGAACAGTGGGAGTTCATTTGAAATTAGTGTTTTTCATTCTTGTTTATGCTACATGTAACATAGGACCTATATATCTCTTTACTTGTGTGTTTTTTAAAACAGTTTGTTAAAGAAATTGATAATGAGAAGAGAATGAGACTTCTGCAGTTTGTTACGGGAACCTGCCGATTGCCAGTTGGAGGATTTGCTGACCTCATGGGTATGTGATACAGGATCACTTTTCCTATACAGAAAATTGTCTATCATACTGCTATTAAATTCAAATCAGTGTGTATAGCTTCTCAGGAATAACAAAGAAAAGAATAGCCATTTTCCTAACTAGTCTTAGTTAACCTGGATTTGTGTAAACTTTTAAATCACTTTGTAGTCCTTACCTCTAGAGATTTTTAATCTTAAGACTAGATCCCACATTTTAACTTCATAGAATACTGATCTTAGTGATCTTTTATGTAAATCTGTTTGGTCATTCAGTCATTTGGCAAACATTTTAGTGTTTTTTCTATGAGCCAGGCATTGTTGGTTGTATTATACTATATTTAAATGATGTATTTAATACTCTTCTCTATTATCCCTGCAGCTCCTTGAGATACAGAGCTCTATCAACATCATCTTTTTATTTCTGGTGTCTAGCATAGTGCTTGTCACATAGTAGTCACTGATCAAAATGTGTGTTACTTGGAAATGAATGACCATGGAAATACTTTTGTGACTGATAATAACTTAGTAAATTCAAATCTTTAGTACCAGCAGTATGCCACGTACCATAGGAGAATAGAAGTTGTGATCCTTAAGCCTGCTTCAGCTGAAGCAGAGTCAGAATTGAAGAACTAAGTAGGCAGTGTCGGATACAGTTACTTTAAAAGCTAGACCAGAAGAATTTGGACATTATTCTGGGGGTTTTGGAAGCTATGGAACTTTTTGAAGAGAGGAAAACTTGCTGAAGCTGCATATTAGGAAGATTTGATAGCAAGGTATAGCATGTGTAGGAAGAAAATATTGGAGCAGTGGTGAGAACCTGATCTTAGGCGATGGAAATCGAGATGGAAAAGATGGGATAAATGCTAGAGAGGTTCCAAAAGTAGAAAAGGACTTGAACAGAAAATGAAATATAAAAGAATGTCCAGGATAAAACCATGTTTCGAAAATGGATAAACAGTGTTGTGAAGTGTAAAGAACATGGTTTAGAGGTGTTGAGGGAAGATAATGAGTAGCTTAGAACCTCTTGAGTTCAAGGCAACTGCTAGACAACCAAATAAACCAGGGAGCAGAGGGGCAGTTTAACAGGTGTTGCTAAGTATGAGTTTAGAGGTAAGAGTACAGAGGGAAAGTAGGGTCATCAGAGCAGTGACACTTGAAGCTATTAGAATAGGTTGGCTTATGCAGAAATCGAATATAAAGAGTAGAAGGCTGATGCTTAGAAACACCTGTATTTAAGGATGAAACAGAAATAGCCTAGAGGCAGACTTAAAGGAGAGTCCAGAGAAAGAAGAGGAGAAATAAATATTCTGGTTTCTCAGAAGCAATATGAAAGGAGATTTTTAACCCAGTGCTAGCAAGGTCTCAGAGAAGGATTATTACTAAGTAAGTTTTTGGAGAGAGGCACGTTCAAAAATGCTCTCTAGATTGAAAAAGGAAAACCATGTTGGTTGGGGAAGTAAGGTAATGGCCAAAATGAGGGAAAAAAATGGTACAACCTTCAGTATAAACTAGATCTAATCATTGAAGAGATAAGAACTAGGTCTGCTCTTGGGAATAATGTTTGGAGTTGGGTGGAGCTGTTTAAAACAACACAGGAGGATACCTGTGGAAAGCAGAAACGAGATTGTGCTTCATACAATGTTAGAGGCCATCTGGTTGAACCTTCCAGTCAGTGTAGGAAGAGAAAGTTATAAGAATGAAGTATATGATTTAATGTGATAGTTTTCAACGCTTGATAGCTCTGACATCCCGTTTCTATTTATAACATCCTCTTTAATATTCTGGAATGAAATTGGTAGATATGAAATGAAGTGTCTATAATCTCTAAAAAAAATAGATATAAACTTAAGCAACAACTAAAATTTTTAAGAAGTGACTCATAATGAAATATTTATTTTGATACACGTATATTTGGGAACAACTGTTAGAAGACACTAGTAAATACTTGTTCTTACTTAAAAAGGTTTGGGTTTAAGATAAGATCAGAAACCTTTCTGTATAAGAAACACTAGAATATGAACAGAGCAAGAAATAATTGACTTAAGTAAATATAAGAAAAAGAGGGAAATAATCTAAATGGAGTAAGGATAATAGACCTGCCAAAATAAATTACAGATGATGAAAGTGGAGAAAAATGAGGTAATGTCTGTGATGAAATTCTACCACAGGCCGAGGCTCTGATAGATTAAAACGTCCTCAGAGATCATACTGTTTGAAAGTTGAAATGGGTTGAAAATAGTAACATAGGTACAAGAGTCTATATAGAACTTACTTGGTTTAGGGACAGTGTTAGAATAAGATTGAAAACAACAGGCAACCCAAAATAACTTGAGTGTATATAATATATACAACTTGATGTCTTAACATTCCATAAAGTTTTAGAAACTTTCAGGATGGTATGACATATTTGTAAAATAGCCTTTAATAGTGAAATTCATTAAGATCCTTTCATTTCCTATTTGTTTTAATTTTTGATTCTGTATCTATTTTTTTAATGTTTTTTTTTTTTTATTTCTGAGAGAGCGAGCATGAGCAGGGGAGGGTCAGAGAGAGAGGGAGGCACAGAATTGGAAACAGGCTCCAGGCTCTGAGCTAGCTGTCAGCACAGAGCCCTATGTGGGGCTCGAACCCACGAAAACTGCGACATCATGACCTGAGCCGAAGTCAGACACTTAACAAACCGAGCCACCCAGGTGCCCCGATTCTGTTTTTGTTTTTATAAATTTTTTAAAATGTTTATTTTTGAGAGATAGAGACAGAGTATGAGTGAGGGAAAGGCAGACAGGGGGAGACACAAAATCTGAAGCAGGCTCCAGGCTCTGAGCTGTCAGCACAGAGCCTTACGTGAGGCTTGAACCCACAAACTGTGAGATCATGACCTGAGCCAAAGTCAGATGCTTAACTGAGTAAGCCATCCAAGTGCCCCAAGCAAAAGCATTGTTAATACTGAATTCAATGGGTTGTTTACATTTTATAAAGTTTTAACAATTTAATATTTAAATCAAGTTTTACTGTTTAAGACAGTGGATTGCATTTTCCCTACTGTGCTTAAAAGCTAAAATTAAGCTTTTTGGGTGTTCTATTTTTATTTATAGCATTCTGTTATTCTGGCAAAGGAATGCTAGATAAAACTACATTTTCTTAAAAATTAAAAAAAAATGCATTTTCTTCTCTTGGGCATACATTGAAAAAATGGTTCTCAAACTTTAGCACTCATCAGAATCACCTGGAAGCTTTTTCACATTGCGGAGTCTTTCCCAAAGGTTCTGATTCAGTGCAATAGGCTTTGGGTGGGGCCTATGTATTTGTGGCTCTAATAACTTCCTGGTGATGCTGATGCTGCTGAACGGAGGGGGTCACAATTTGAACCACTGAGTATCAAACTGTCGATTTCACTGTTTTAGGGAGCAATGGACCACAGAAATTCTGCATTGAAAAAGTTGGGAAAGAAAACTGGTTACCCAGAAGTCATACCTGGTAAGTAAAATCAGAAAGAGATGAAAAAATAGCCTTTTCCCAGTTACCATGTAGACATTAAACCCTGTTGGAAATGAGAAATGAAATATTTTCCCCATGGTGTTGATTTATTTTTAATAGCTTTATTAAAGCATAATTTATATACCATAAAACCACTAAAGATCATAAGCTTATATTCATTTAAATTCAGTGATATTTAGTAGATTTACAGAGTAGTAACAGTCAACCAGTTTTAGGTTATTTCTTTCATTCCAAAATGTTCCTTTATGCCCCCGTGCAGTCAGTCCCATTTCCCACCCTTGAATTTTTTTTTTAATGTTTATTTTTGAGAGAGAAGCAGGAAGACAGAGGTCGAGCATGGGAGGGGCAGAGAAAGAGGGAGACACAGAATCCAAAGCAGGCTTCAGGCTCTGAGCTGTCAGCACAGACCCTGACGCAGGGCTTAACTCACGAGCCATGTGATCATGACCTGAGCTGAAGTTGGACACTTAACTGACTGAGCCACCCAGGCTTCCTTTAAATGTGATATTAAGAAAACTTTTAACTTTTTTCTGAAGGCAGAAGAAATCAAGCCTAGATAGCTTTTGGGAGAACAGAAATATTATTTTCTCATTATAAATGCAGTTTAACCACATTTCCAAAAATGTACAGAACTAAAAACAAACCCTAATCTTAATTCAAATGCAGTATGTTGGAATCCCACCTAACATCAACAATATTTGAACTTTATTTTGTGAGACGTTTCAGTGATCTGCTTGATATTCCTTTATTTTCCCCATCTGCCTTATTTACTTGTTTTATTGTCTGTTCCTTTATATTTCTATACATGTATATATACAAGTGGCTTTTTAAAAATAACAACTTTGGGAGCGCCTGTGTAGCTCAGTCAGGTAAGCATCTGACTTCAGCTCAGGTTATGATCTTACGTTCCATGAGCTCAAGCCCCATATCGGGCTCTGTGCTGATAGCTCAGAGCACAGATCCTGCTTCAGATTCTGTGTCTCCCTCTGCCTTTGCCTCTCCCCCATTCACATTCTCTTTCTCTCTCTCTCTTTCTCTCTCTCTCTTTCTCTCTCTCTCAAAAATAAGCAAACATTAAAAAATTAAAAATAAATTGGGTGCCTGGGTGGCTCAGTTAAGTGCCAACTGCAGATCAGGTCATGATTTCACAGTTCATGAGTTTGAGCCCCACGTTGGGCTCTGTGCTGACAGCTCAGAACCTGGAGCCTGCTTCAGATTCTGTCTCCTCCCCCTCTCTGCCCTCCCCCACTCACCTCTGTCTCTCGTAAATAAACATTAAAAATTTTAATTAAAAATAAACAAACAACTTTGGCACATTTGTTGAAAACTAATTGACCATTAATACATGGGTTTATTTCTGGATTCTCAGTTCTGTTCTGTTGATCTGTACGTCTTTCCTTAATGGCAGTACCACACTGTCTTGATTACTGTAGCTTTGTAAAAAGTTTTGAAATTTGGAGGAATGAATTCTCCAAGTTTTTCAAGATTGTTTTCACTATTCTAAGTCCTTTGGATTTCCTTATGAATTTTAGGAGTCACCTTGTCCCATTTCTGCAAAGAAGTCAGCTGGGATTTTGATACAAATTGCTTTGACTGGGTAAATCAGTTTGGCAGTGGAAGTATTTTATTTTATACCCTTTTTAAAAAAAATTTTTTTTAACATTTATTTATTTTTAAGAGACAGAAAGAGACAGATCATGAGCAGTGGAGGGGCAGAGAGAGAGAGGGACACACAGAATCAGAATCAGAAGCAGGCTCCAGGCTCTGAGCTAGCTGTCAGCACAGAGCCTGACGCAGGGCTCCAACCCACGAACTGTGAGATCATGACTTAATCGGAAGTCGGACACTCAACCAACTGAGCTACCCAGGCACCCCAAGTATTTTATTCTTTTTTTTTATGTTTTATTTATTTCTAGGAGAGAGACAGAGACAGTGTGAGCAGGGGAGGGTCAGAGAGAGAGGGAGCCACAGACTGAAACAGGCTCCAGGCTCTGAGCTGGCAGTCAGCACAGAGCCCAAGGCGGGGCTTGAACCCACAAACCACGAGATCATGACCTAAGTGAAAGTCGGACGCTTAACCGACTAAGCCACCCAGGCGCCCCTGTATTTTATTCTTTTTGAAGCTATTATAAATGGAATTGCTTTCTTAATTTCATTTCAGATTGTTCAGATTATTCAATGCTAGTATACAGAAATACAGTTGATTTTTGTACATTCATCTTGTATACATGTGCAGTACTTTTTTTTTTTGAAAGAGAGAGCACAGGTGAGTGAGGTGCAAAGAGAGAGAGAAGTGGGGCTCACCAGGGGCTCATGTTTTACCTGAAGCAGGGCTTGTGCTCACCCAGTGCAAGGCTCAAGCTCACGAACTGTGAGATCATGACCTCAGCTGAAGTCAGACGCTTAATGACTGAGCCACCCAGGTGCCCTGCAATACATTTTTTATTTGACCTCTTGTCTCTTTTTTTTTTTTTTTCCAAACTTGGAACATATTGTGCCATTACACTCCTATGAACAGTTATCTCAGTCACATATGAAAACCAGCCTTTGTCAAGTTCCATGGTTTCATTTTCAAGAACTCACAATGTAAATTTATAGATAGCATACTTATGCTTTATGGATAGCATTCTTATGTAAAACATCTGCCTAGGCCTTAAGCTAAAAATACAGCAGAAGGGCCAGGTCTTATGGCAAATTTACTACCTTTTACCTTATGAAGATGACATAATACAGTCCCAAATTAAAAGACACCCTTTAAAAACTCTATAAGAATAGGACAGATAAATTCCATAGGAATAGAATGTTAGATATTACAGTGGAAAATTGTTTCTTAAAAGTAGTATTCAAATGATCCTGGACTTAAAATGGTTTGACTTAAGATATTTTGACTTTATGATGGTGTGCAGAAGTGATACATGTTGAGTAGAAACTGTACTTCAAGTTTTGAATTTGATCTTTTCCTGGGGTAGCAATATGTGGTATGATACTCTTTTGTGATGGTGGGCAGTGGCAGTGAGCTGCAGCTCCCAATCAGCCACACAGTCATGAGGGTAAACAACCAGTAGTACACTTAGACCATTCTATATCCATACAACCATTTTGTTTTTCACTTTATTCCACCATTTATTACAAAATGTTTTGTGTTCAATGATGTTGCCCAACTGTAGGCTAATTAAGGTGTTTTTAACACATGTAAGGCAGACTAGGCTAAGCCATGATGTTTGGTAAGTTAGATGTTAAGTCAAATGATCTTAATATATTTTCAGCTCTTAGGTTTATCCAGATGTAATGCCATCGTAAGTTGAGGAAGATCTGTACTTAAAACCTTCTGATAAGAGACCTGTGGCCCACAAAGCCTAAAATATTTACCATCTAGCCCTTTACAGATACTGACCTAGATTAGGGTGACTGGGAGAGCATGAGAAGACTAACATTTTACTCAATACCTGCTATGTACTTGGTCTTCTGTTGTACATATACTTGTTACTTTGTCACTCTACCCTGAAAAGTAAATAGTTACTCCCATGTTACCAAAAAAGAAACCAAAATTCAGAAAGGTAAAAGCACTTGTTCAAAGGCCCAGTGACAGAGCTGGGATTTGAACCCAATTTTGCCTTACTTTAAAACCAGTGGTGTTATATACTACACTGCTCATATGATTCTTTATATATTTCCTTTTCTCAAGCTAACAATTCTTACTTTTAGTTTTAACCGCCTGGACCTGCCTCCCTACAAGAGCTATGAGCAACTGAAGGAAAAGCTGTTATTTGCCATTGAAGAAACAGAAGGATTTGGACAAGAGTAACTTACGAGAACTTGTGCCACCAAAGGACAAGAACTTATTTGCAATGTTTGTCCTGCTTGTTGCACATCTTGTTGTAAAATTGGGCTGTGACTGTTTAGAGAGTTATTTGAGTGTAAGTAAATTAATGTTATCATTGAGATTTAGTTCCCAGTGATTCTGGATTTCTGTTTCATGTTTCCAGAAATCAGATTGCAAATGACTAGTCGAACCTTACTTAACATGAGATTTAACACAGCAATGAAATCTGCCTTGTCTTATTCCACTAGATTATTACCTTAACAACAATTTTGTATACATGTGTCAAAAGTCTCACTTGGGAATAGATTTTTTTCCTTTAGAGATTTCTGCAGATAATTCAGGGAAGTCCCTTGGTAAATGAAATATGTAAGATCTTTCTATTAAGCCTCTTGGTAAGAGGTATTAGTTAAAAGTACAAACTTAACCCAGCTTCTGGGGATATGAGCAAACTTCTGGCTTGTGCTCTCCCTCTCATTTTAGCCTGGCCTGACTGTTGTTTTTTCTTCCCAGAGCATGAATCCATGTGTCATTTTGCTGTTATCCCTGGAAAGTGATGCAAGACTCTTGCATCTGTCTACAAAGTAGTTGTGTTAATTTGAATTCAGGGAGAAGTTGGTCCCAGCCTGCAAATGTCCATATAACTCTCTTCATTTGGAAGTTTGACTGTTTTAATTTCCTTGAAGATACTAAACTTTATTAAAAAAAACATTAACACTGTGCTTCCTTCAGGGTGGTAGCTGAATTCATTAAAGGCCATCATTAGCAATTTTTGTATGTTCTTATATATAAATTGCATCTATAATTTTATCGTAATCCAACAACTTCAGTTTATTAATTATTGCTAGAGAGTTGAAGTTGTAACTAGAGTGCTTTCCAGTCCAAAGAGAGAGGTCAGTGAAACATCCTCTACATTACATTTTCATAGGGAGGGAGAGCTGTGGTACTGGCTAAAAAGAAGGGAGTAATACATTTAATAGCAATACATTTCTAGTAACCACAGAAATGTATTCTCTGTGTGAATTAAAAGTCTTCAAATTTATCATTTCTCTGACACCTTGGAGTAGTCTTTTCCATTCTTTACATTGTCCTGAGTTGGATATTCTCTTCATTCCTAAAAATATTAACAGGTTTTCCTTGTTTTTCCCGTGACTATTTAATTTGACTGCTCCATTAGTTTGGGATTAAATGCACTTTGAATGTCTCTGTAGCTAATTTTTTTAACTTGGCCTAGCTTAGACTCTGTCAGGGTGGCTGCTGTCAGAGGTTTGACTTTATGGACAGTGGGATGAAGCCTCAGCCAGCTGAGTGCCTATCACACACAGCTGAACCCTGAGGACAGCCTCATAGAATTCATGAAATGAGACTTATGGTAGGTTTTGGTAGCATAGCAGGAACAAGTAGCACTGAGCCAAAAATAAGCAGAGAGTAGCAAACCCCTGTTCCATATGGAAAGAAAATGGTTTGTTTGTTTTTTTTATTTTTTGGGGGGTGTTTTTGGTTCCCTAAGTATTTGTCCTTTTATATCCTGGAACAGCAACAAAAACATTTTAAACTTGTGTATCTGTACTCTAAAACACTGCCATCATAAAGCAGACCTAAGTGATTAAAAGGGTTGCCTCATCTGGTGTAAAGGTGGGGGAGAATAGGTTCTCTCCAACCCTATCTTTATTTTGTTTCTTATTCCATATATTCCAGGAAATGTATGGTCTCTAAAAGCCCTAGTTGTTTCCAAAGTAGGGACTCTGCCTTTTTGTTGGTAGGGGGGAAAATGCTATTGCTTTGTCTTACAGAGCGAATGTCTGCCAACTATCCATTCATTATATAAATCTGAACTTTGGTAATATATGGCTATGGAGATTAAGCCTTCTATAAAGACTTACTATTGAGGTGAATTCTCATTAAAATGTAGTTATCTACAATATTTACTAGAGATTTATAAGATTAAATTAAATAATGTAAGAAAGTAGACTTTTTTTTGTTCTACGTAATGCTTGATGATTCATTTAGGGACCTAGAAATATGTGTGAAAATGTATAAATATCACCCAAAAGGCTTTCTGCCCTATATTTTTAAAATACAGAATAGTTATATTTGAAGTAGTCCTGGCCCTAGTTCTATAGGGTTTGGCTATTTAATATTTTTATGGAAGAAACGTTTAGTTCTGGAAAAGGTAAATGCTTGTATATATTTTTGCAGCCTGGGATCTCCCTTACTCCATTTCTTCCTTTAATTTAAGTGGCCACATGTATATGTCTTCCCTGCTGTGTTAGGAAAATGGGGGCTGGATATCCCAAGAATCAGAGGTTATATAAAAATACTACAAGTAAACAGCAGAGATAATTTATCTGCCAAATGCTATTTTAAATTTTGGTCCAAACTGAACATTTGGAAATAGATTTATTGTAAGTGTTCAATTAGAACGATTTCTGAAATCTGAACTAAATTGCTTTTAGAGTCTTTTTTCTTTGTAAGCATTGTAAATGCTAATAAATCCTGTTAATTTTTTTCTTTTCTTTTTTTTTTTTTTTTACTGCATGTTATGTTGAAATAAAAACAAAGTAAAATGAGCAATTGCCTTATTCTTCTGCTCTTTTGGGAGATTGGGGAAGGCAGCATTTCACGGCCTGGGTCAGGAGGAAGGACCTCACTTGTTTCATCAGATAGAGTGGTTTAAAACTGATCCAGCAGCTCATAAGAATGAATTCCTCCTCTGTCTTTTATGATCTTATATCAGAGTGCAGAAGAATCTAATTTCTTAAGACTTACAATAACTCTATTTAAAATGCAGGTACTAATTTTTCATCAAGAGATTGATATATCAATGTCAAATCATCAGAATTTAAGTGAAAAATGACTCACTTGCTCACAAAGATCTCATCCTAAATGAACTATTTCAGTCAAGCCCACCCTGCCACTTTTTATTTATTTGGTTAATAATCTAAACTGTTATCAGGGATGACTCATGGAATTAGACTTCTCTGTTTCTGTATCCCTCCTTGTTTTGGATGTAACTGCATCTGAACTTCTTTAGGTTAATTACTTCTGCTTAATATTGTTGGTATCTCCAGCCCCCTTATTTTTGTTTTTCTTTGAGTTATTTACAAAATTATCTGTATATATGCTCTGCTTTCATTTACTAAAAACAGAATGGCAGCACTGGATTGTATATAACTGTACTGGAGTTCCTTTGTTTTCTTGAACTGTAATTTCAAATACTCAGGTAACTCTACAAATATCACAGGGAGTCAAGTGCTCTTATAACGGTCCTTCAGGGGGCTGCCTCACTTGCATTTCCTTAAAAGATGTAAGACTTGTGTTTATTATTAAACTTTTTTGGTCCTTTGTTTGCACACTGTTAATGTTAGTCTTGAGTAAGGAGGTTTTCCTCACCTGCAGCAAAAAAAGCCTTCTTTCTGTGTGAGTTGTATAGATTTCTGCCTGTCTTTGTAAGTAAGCAGGTTATAGCCGGTCTGTACTGTAGAGTAGGTAGAAAAAAAAAAACTGGAAAAATCCACTGAGGTGAGATTGGATGTGTTGCCTATGTTGAAAAGAACCAAGATGAAGACCTCTCCTTGTCTAAGACAAGTAAGAGTGCTGTGAGACAGGACCCAAGCATGGGTGCTGAATAGAAAACCATGAGCTAGTTATCAAGACTGACCTCAATGAGCTATCCTGCTCAATAGATTCAGTAGACCTTTTCTTATTAGGAAACCAGGTGATCATGCTCTCATTTAAAACAGAATCAGTGGCAAGAGGCTAAGAGGAATGAGATTTTATTTTAATATTTTTTTAAAAAATATTTTAGAGAGAGAAGGAGTAGGGGAGGGTTAGAGAGAGAATCCCAAGCAGGCTGTGTGCTGTCAGCACAGCGCCAGATGCGGGACTCATACTCATGAACCATGAGATCATGACCTGAGCCAAGATCAAGAGTCAGATGCTTAACTAATTGAGCCACCCAGGAGCCCCAGAATTTTTTATTATTTTTTTTAATGCTGAACTGATAGGGACTAGAGGACAGAAATCGCAGGTCCCTCCCAGGTCCTGAGAAGTAGACACTATCCTGTTCAGTGTTTCATACAAGCAGCTAGAAAGATCTAGCTTCATTGTGACTAAGAAAAAGGGAGAAGACCTTTCCCTCCCAGCATGAGGAAATCTTCCAGGGAAAGTTAACTTTCCCTGTTCTTAACTTCTATTTGGCTTTCTGGCCCCAATCCCTACAAAGAACATCAAACAAAACTCAGCCGTGGCTAACTGGCTGGACTTTTAGGAAATGTCTCCTATTGTATAATTCTAGAACAGAAGTTGCTGACACACTCCCAGCCTATTTCCATTATCAATTCTTATGTGTCTGTAAGAGTCCTTTGTCAGGACATTTGCAGGAAAGATTCCAGGAAATCGTTGGGGTTGACAAGGAGAGGAGGGTCTTCACTGGAGACCTCAGAAGGACAATGTTGGTTTCTTACTAAGTTCCTTACTTAATGACCATTAAGCAAAGCTGCTGTGGGCAAGAGGGTTTCCTCAAGGCACCCTACAAGGCAGGCAGGACCTTGAGAATTTGCAGTCATGCCTACAAATTTGAAAACCTCCATACTGTTCTTTTTCGTCATTTCTAATCCAGACCTGCTCTTCTACTTGTCTTCCCTATCCTAGCAACCAATACCATGCCTATATTCACTTAGTCCCAGAACAACTATCATTTAGTCTTCCTTGCCACTCTCAGGGATGATTATTTCTATTTTACAAATAATAAAATGAAGGCTCAAAGTGATTAATTTTAGGTTATTCAGTGGCAAGAGTGCAAACTGGAAAGGACTGTCTGACTCCAAAGCCTGCCTGCCTAAACGTATATATCCCATTACTAGTATTGTTAACCTTGATCCTCTGATTAAGATGATGTCTACCCAGTTTCCTCACTGTAAAGTTATTATCTGATCCTGAAACCCCTGAAAGGAGCACCAAATCCTTCTCCAGTTAGAGGCTACAGTGAAATGACAAATTGAAGTTAGGTTATCTGTGTTGAATTTGGCACCCTCCCCAGGAATGTAACCTTTAACCTGTCAACATGGAATTTCCCGGTCAGTACTGGGAACTTTACTGATAGGCCCCTTCCTCTTCCCTTAGCAGGGCCTGAACAATTCGTTCCTTGCGAATAAATTGCGTCCTTCTCTCTCTCTCTATCTCTCTCCCGTCTCCTTCCCTCTCTATATAAAATCTTTGTATAGTTCGGTAGAGCTTCGTATACTTTGTGGGATGTTGGCCCACTCATGACTCGTATAATAAAGCCAATTACATCTTCAAATTTACTCCATTGAATTCTGTTTTCTAACAAAGGCTAAAGAACAAATGTAGGGCTCTGCGAAGAAGCCCCGCCCGCCCCTCCCCCCCCGCACCTTAGAAAGGTGAGAGAATGAGAAAGCACAGATTCGTAAGTGGCTTCTCCAAGGTAACCCAGGGATGGCGCTGAGCGCGGAGTCCTAAACCTGCATGTGCATACTCCCAGGTTAGCCCTGACCACTCCCATCTGAAAACCTGCCTGGAATATTTCCAAGGCTCTGGAAACCCCAGAGACACCTGACTCCAGTCCCACTCGCCGACTTTACCATGCGTTGGGCGCATTTTGGCTCGGCGACTCACTTTGCCTTAATCAGGGCACACGTGGGGTGTCAGCAACACCCCTTTCTTGCCTTCATACTCGCCCACAACCGTTCACCCAGGACTTCCGGCGCCAGCTCAGACCTCGGTGGAGAGTTGAAAGCCTCTTCCGACACTACTAAACAGCATCTTTTCACACGGGAGTTGGGAATTTTCCAGAGCTGAAGCGTTCCTCTGCTTTTCACTATGGGACAGCGCCTGGCAAATTCCCTGTGAGCCCTGCGGGAGCTGACTAGACCCGCCTGCCCCACGCTGGATCCTGGTAGGCTACCGGAGCTGTCCGTTTTGACAGGGTGCTGTGCGCAGGCGCGGCAAGGTAACTGGGACCTAGCTGAGTGCCGGGGTCGCGGAGCTACCGGATCGGTCGGAGATGGTGAGTGTCCGCCCGGAGCTTGTGGTTGGTGGTCGCAAGGTGGTCGAGTACGACCGCCCACCACTCTGCGCCTAGCCATCCATCCTCCGGGGGCGTCTCATAGTGCCGGGCTAAGAATCCGCGGGCCGGGGCGGGGCCGGACCCGAGCTGACTGGAGGACGGAACCAGGGCAGCCCGGGCCTCCAGACCCGGACGGGGGACCGAGGGGACCGAGGCGGGGCCACCGGATCCCGCCGACCCTTGACCGGAAGCGGGAGCTCGGGCTCGGCAAGGGTCTGAGGGATGCGGAGGCTGGCCGACAGGCCCTTACAGCCTAGCGTCCTGGGCCTTGTAGCGCGATAACAATAACAATAAGGTTTTCTGGAAGCTTAATTTGTGTCCGGCGCTGCTTGAGCGCTTTACGTTATCTTGGCTTTCCTCCTCACCACAGCTCTGTGAGGTAGATACGACCATTATCCTCAATTGGCATACCTGAAATCTAAAGCGGAGTGAAACTAAATGCCTTCCCCTAGGAAATGGCGGAGGTTGTTTGAACCCCAGAAGCTTGATTGACGCCTTTCTGACCCTGTGGTTCCTTCGAGCGTCTGGGATTTGGTGCCTGAATCAGAAACCGGCGGGGTCCACCCTTGGGCATCCCAAAACCCTGCTGGCAGGAACTGTGTGGGCTCTTTATGCCTTTATAGGTTTGGTTTCTCTAATCCTCCCGACTTGGGGAAACTTGAAAAGACTTAGTAAATGTCTTACTTACATATTTAAAAATGTAAAGCCCGTAAGAAAAGTTGAAAAGGAGAAAGGACCTAGTGACCTAGTAATTAAACGTAGTCTAGTCTTTCTTCAGCTTTCCCTTAAATATAGTTTAGCTCCTACTGAATGTACAATTGTGGTCTCTGCTTTTTTCATTTATTATTACACCACAAAGAATATGTTTACATCACTAAAAACATGTAATGTTTCAAACATGTAACTTTCATCTTTCATATCACTTTTTAAACTGTAAAGAAAAATTTCAGGTAATACGTACACACAGTAAAAACAATAATCTGAAAGGATCTACATGAGAAATCTCCTGCCCAACCCTGACCCTTAGCCTTAGTCTCCAGAGTTGAAAGTTCTTTATATATCTACATGCATATACAGGCATGTATATGCTCCCTCTTTTTCTGACACAAATGGTAGCTTACTGCAACCTGTACCATGCTATTGTGTGTTTATACTCATAAAAGCAAAACATTTAGAAGCACATTTTAAGCAATTCAAGCATATCAAGTATGTTGGAGTATGTAATGTAAAAAGTGCATGTAGTCCCTATCTCACTCCCCTACGGTAAACAACTGTTGGCATTTGGCTGTTTCCTTCTAGGTTTGAGTAGTGCATAACCAAATGTACATATAACCTGTTTATCACATGAAACTAGAACATACATGTTTCTCCATATTAAGTTTACTTTAGGTGATATGTATAGAGAGAGATTTCCTTCTGCAGCTTACTCTGTTCACTTACAAATATCAAACATTTTTCCATGGCAATATATACAAATCTTCATTCTTTTTAAGGACTGTATCATATTCCATTGCAGTGTATACATTTAGGTGATTTACAGTTTTCCACTCTAGAAAATGCTGCAGTAACTATTGTCTTTTTGTGTATGCGTGTGTGCTTGTGCTAGTGTTTATGTATGATATACGGTAGAATCCGAGAAGTGTTACTTCTGGCATCCATAGTTTACAGTTTGGTAGAAACTGCCAAATTGCCCTTTAAAATGGTGGTATAAAAATCATCCACTATCGAGTCTTACTCCACCACACAACTATTTTCAACTCTGTATGTTCTCCTTCCTCTTGATTCACATATGCATATTTTTCAAGATGTACATTCTCTTCTTTTTTGTTTTACTATCCAAAGATATTTAGCCTTGTTGCTACATCATCTTTGTGATGAATTCTTTTTAGTGACTGCATAATCGTCAAATAATTGTACCATAATTTGCCAAACCATTCCCCCTGACGTATGTTGGGGTTGCTTCTAACTCTTAATTAGTAGAGATAATGATGTGATGAGTACTTCTGTATGTGTAGAGCTTTCCTTATTTTATTTTATTTTATTTTATTTTATTTTATTTTATTTTATTTTACTTTATTTTATTTTAGAGGGAGAGCACGAGGGAGGGAGGGGTAGAGAGGAAGAGAGAGAATCTTAAGTAGGCTCCACATTCCAACATGGAGCCAGATGCATGGCTTAGACCTCCACAACCTGAATCAAAATCAAGAGTCAGACACTCAAATGACTGAGCCACCCAGATGCCCCTATTTTTCTTCTTTAAAATCTTAGATTATTTCCTTAGGCGAAATTCTCAGGAAAAGAATTTCTGAGGCCAGTGGACTGATACTTTTATGGGTCTTGCAGTAGTGTTTTCCTGTGGCTTTACCAAAAGGTCAGATTGCCTTTGTACCAGGTTTGCCATAACTGCCAGCATTTAAAAAGATACTTCAGCATTGCTATCATTTTTCATTTTTTTATTTACAGGAAGCAATGAACATTTTTCTTTATGGTTGTATTTTCTCTTAGGTGTATTTTCTACTAGTATCCTTTTGGCCCACTTAACTTATACAACAGCTAGTGCTCATCACCAGTGCCCACTTAACTTTTAGACTTTTTTTTTTTTTTTAAGCTTATTTATTGTGAGAGAGAAAGAGCTTGAGCAGGGAAGGGACAGAGAAAGAGCAAGAGAGTGAATCCCATGCAGGCTCTGCACTGTTTGTGCAAAGCCCTACGTAGAGGTCGATCTCATGAACCACGAGACCATGACCTGAGCAAAGATCAGGAGTTGACACTCAACTGACCCAGCCTCCCAGGCACTAGACTTTCTATTTTTCATAGTCATTTTGTGTGATGTTTCAGAATTACTCATTTGTTATATCAAATTTTTTTCTATCCTTTTGAATCATTTTTGTTTTATACAAATTAAAATGTTTATGCTTAGTAGTCAGATTGGTCACAGTTTTTTTTGTTAATTATTTGCTTCAGATAGTTATTCCTCCTGTGCTGAACTAATAAGTAATCCTGGAGTTTTACTGCTATTTGTTTTTCCATCTGTCAGCAACCCGCACCTGAGAACTAAAGAACATACAGACACCCATGTTAGTAGTATCTACTACCCAGGATGCTGAGAAGCAGGACAGGAAGTTGGAGATGTGAGTCAACCCTGGGAGACTGCATATCAAATCAGATATTTCTGGTACCCCTTGGCTAGCTCTGCAGGAAGAACAAACTTTGAGCTAGAGCTGGCATGACTTGGATGCCTGCCTAGGACTATCCTTTCCTATCTATAAATGTCCCTGTTGCTGCTTGTGGCTTTTTGGCAACATTTGTTTTTCTTCTTGGCTCTTTTAGGGCTGAACTTAAGGTTAGTTTTAAGCAGTTTCTCCTAAACCCAGGTAGGTAGCTAGTACCTTGTGTCTCCTGGAGACCCCTCTAGACCTCATGGTCCCCACTCACCCAGGCCTAGTCCCATCCTGGTGGTTGGGGTCAAGTTGGAAAAGCTATTCTCTAGTCTTATAGAAAAGTATTTTTATTTAATTTGACTATGTAAAAATTTTAAACTTCTGATTATTGAAAAAAATCATAAGATTAAATGAAAAAGGGAGGGAAGTATAATGTATATGATGGACAAAAGTCTAATATTTCTAACATACGAAGTTTTTGAAAATCAGTAGATATGTGGAAAAATCAGAAGACTCAAAAGGGAGAGATGTGAACAGTAGTTTCATTTCAACTTCACTGATAATTCTTAAAAATTAAAGAAAGTTGACTTTTTGTTAATATGATTTGTGTATACCAGTTAGTAAAGAATCAAAAAACATTGGCAATACCAGTCCTCTCTATTCCTTGAACATGCCAGACTTGTTCCTAGTGCACTGCTTTTGCTTTCAGTCCTTTGCCTGGAGTACTCTTCCTTCTCATCATTTAGTTCTTGGCTTAAAGATGACATCCTCAGGTGTTCCTGACTAGTAGCCAAAGTAGCATTCTCCTGCATCCTGTCCAGCCCTGTCTCTGTACCCTGCAGTAATCTTGGTTACTTGTTTTTTGAACATCTCTTCACCAGAATGTGAGCTCTCTGAGGGCAGGGACCTTATCAGTTGTGGTCAGTGGTATATTCAGCTCTTCTCTTGACCTGCTGTGTACCCTTAGACAAAACTCTTCTTTCTGAATCCCCGTTCCCTCATTGTAAAGTGGAGATTATACAAACCATGAAAGATTCAGATGAGAGAGGTGTCTGAAAACATTTATCCCAGTACCTGACTTACTGAGCAGGTCAGTGAATAATTGTACGTCCTCCCTCTCTTGGTGTGTGTTTACTTCTTAAGAAGCCAGATCTCAGGGGCAGGTTCTCATTAACTTCAAACCACCTAAATCCCAGTTCTTATTTACTTGGGTACTGTAAGGCCATGTCTTCCCTCATATACTTAAAAAGATTGATTTTTGTAAAATGTAGTTGTAGAAACGCTTTTTATTTGCTCATTAAGTATTTATTGAGTCTATACTGGGTGGGTAGTGGGGCTATAAAGTCTAGGTCCCTGTTCCTGGGGTGCTTTGGGTTTCGCGCACAGTTACACCCCATTGTGGTAAGTGCTGTGAAGGTGGGGTGCCAAGGGTATCCAGAAGAGGGGCAGGTGTTGGAGAAGGTCTCTCGCAGGAGGCTTAGGAGTTGAGTCCGGAGAGCTGGGAGTTAGTTACATCAGGCAGTGATTGAGGGAGAAAAGGTTGCTTCCTTCAGAGAGAGCAGCACAGGCCAGGGCCCAGGCTCAGACAGGCTGTGCTGCCCTCTGCAGTGTGTTCGCCACACGGCAACTGGAGCCATTCTGAAACATCAGATCT
Organism: Hyaena hyaena; assembly: GCF_003009895.1. Classification (NCBI taxonomy): domain Eukaryota; kingdom Metazoa; phylum Chordata; class Mammalia; order Carnivora; family Hyaenidae; genus Hyaena; species Hyaena hyaena. The sequence continues at coordinate 836,645 of NW_024080948.1, read as the reverse complement.
TGTCACTCCTCACGTTGAAGCCTGCTAGTGGCTCCCCATATCATCCCCATTAAAAACCAAAGTCATTGCTGTGGTCTACCACGTCCACTGAAATCTAATCTGACCATGACTGCCTCTCTCATCTGGTCGCCTGCCACTCACTACACTTCAGCCACACTGGTTCCTTTGAGTCCTGGAGCATGGTAATTCAGGGCTTTTGTATTGGCTCCTCACGTTGTCTGGAACACTTTCCCTAGAAATCCATGTTAGTTCCCTCATTTTTTTTTTTCATATTTCTACTCAACTATCAGCTTAGTGAGGCCTTTGCTGACCACTTATTTAAGATTGCCATTAGCCCTTGCATTCCAGATCCCCCTTCCATATTATATCTGACATTTATACTTCACTTGTTTCTTTGTTTAACAATGTCTGCCCCTCCCTCCATGTCAGCTTCATGAAGGTAGGGATTTTTTTGTTAGATTTTGTTCACTACAGCATCCTCAGGCCTTAAAAGAATATCTGGCACATAGAAGGTACCCGTATACCTGAAGTGGGGCTGAAATGTAACAGTCATGAAATAATTCATCTTTTTCATTTCAGCCCCACTTTCCAGTCTCCAGGGGATATTTCAGACCTCTGTTCTGACACCTATGATTTTAGCTTTCTTTCCCTTCTCTAGGTTGATTGCAGATTGACTGGGCTGTCGATACTGAGTAGGTCAGAGCCGTGTAGTCCCCATGTTAAAGATCTCTTTCTTGTATACACGGAGAAGGGTTAAAAATGTTTTTAAGTAGAAACAATATACTACAATAAAAAGAGGCTATTTGGGAAGAAAAAAAAAAACCTTATCTATAATTCCCTGCTCTCAGTGTGGCTTTTATTTTTTTCAAAGTCCTAACTTTCATGTTTTTTAATGTTTTTATTTATTTTTGAGAGAGAGAGAGAGAGAAGAGCAGGGGAGAGGCAGAGAGAGGGGGAAACACAGAATCCAAAGCAGTCTCCAGGCTCTGAACTATCAGTACAGAGTCCAACATGGGACTCGAACTCACAAATGGTGAGATCACACCTTGAGCCAAAGTCAGACATTTAACCAATTGAGCCACCCAGGCACCCTCTAACTCTTATTTTCATATGGTTGATATCATCAAGCAGTTTATTTTTGCATTAGCTGTTTTCACTGAATGTTATGTCATACTTTTGTGGTGGTATAAATATCCTGATCACAATTGTTAATATGTGTATTATAGTCCTATTAATGGATACACATTCCATTATTTAGCTTTTTTTTTTTTCCTAATTATTGGGCATTTTTGGCTCTTTATACTTTTTGCTACTGCAAATGTCCCTGCAGTATTGCTCTATTCTTCTTTTAAGTTATTTCCTTAGGATGAATTTCAGGAAAGCTACCAGGTCAGATTGAGTACTGTGTAATATTGACCACTATCATACTTTACCCCTCCTCTCCAGAATAGCACTTAATAGGAGCTCAGTGAAAGTCTGTTGAATGAATTATGACCTCATACATGCATGACCCACTACATTGTACTCCCATCCACAGAGCTAGCCCTGTCCTTTTACCCAGGCTCCAGATTTATGAGGCTTCAGGCTATTTGCCATTTTGTAGGAAGAACTTGTTTGCCCTTCTCTCTAGCATTTGAGTATTCTTGTATCATTGGGGAGTGGGTGGTAGTGACTGGACTGTCAGTCTTGTGCCTGTTAGGAAAACAATAATTCATTGTGCTATTTTCATCTACTGTTTAGAAGCTCCTCCCCTTCAGGCCAACTCATTAGCCCTTGGGGGTGGGGAACCACTTTCTTTAGGCAGATGGAGCCTCTATTTTCAACATAGTACCAACTCAGCCTTAGAGTAGCTTCTAATGATTCTGGACCTGTCTGGAAGGAGCCTCCTAAAAATAAGCACACTTTAAAGCCAGTTTTCGTCCACAGAAAGAGTTAGGCCCAGTTCAATTAAGCAGCTGTTTTTTCAGCACCTAACTCTGCAGACCATTGTAGAAACTCTAAGTAAATCAGTACCTAATGTAATTCCTAGAGAGGCAGTCTAGAGTTTGGGGAGTCAGAAATGAGCAAAGACTCCACTGAGTTGGGGCTCAGTAAAAGCTCATGGATGAGATGATATCTGAGGTGGCCTAGAAGAATTTGTTGGATTTCTTTGTAAAGGTAAAAAAAGATGTAGCAATAAGGAGGTATGGGCGTGGAGATGGAGAGTTGACAGAAGGGTAAAAGAAATGGAAGTGCTCATACAGAAGGCCTGGCTGGCAGGGTGAGGACCCAAATGCCATATGCTAGTTTCTGGAGAATCAGGGTTAATGAGCCCCTTCCCCAGGCTGTGTGCCATGTGTCACACTGTCTCAGATGCTAGCTTATTAAGTCACTAAGTTTATCCTCACAGTGTTAGAGCAAATAAATACTCAGCGCCCAGGAAGAGACAAGCACTGAGGGAATCAGAAAAGACCTTTTATTTCTTACCGGTACCATCCCAGCGGAATCACCTCCAAAGACTGAGCCCCAAACCTTGTCCTTGGCCTTCTTTTATAGTTGGGATGGCAGGGGGTTAAGAGACAAAAGAAAAAAGGGAGGGGACACTTATCAGTGGTGTTACACCGGTAGTTGGTAGAGGCAGGAGGCAAGCAAGATCACCAAAGCCAAAAGCACTCAAGGGGAGTATCCAGCCACGGACATCTGGCTGGCCCCTTTTATCTTGTGTTTACTAGTTTTTCTTCTCAGCAGAGTCATTTTTCTTCTTTTAGAATGTTTTCACTTGTGCTCTTTGGGCCACAGTGACAACTTAGTCCCCTTCCTGTTAGACACCACTGTTTGGGTTTTTTTCAAATCATCAGAGTCCTGTCCCCAAGGTGTACCAAGTATGTGAGTCATGGATGTGTCTATACTCCAAGATGGTATTTATATTCTGCTCCCAAAAAGCTAAGTAGGGAGGGGTAATAGTACCTGATGGGCAAAGGGCCTGGAGTAGACCTGCCCCATGCTGGGGGTTTAAGTGCTAGAGATGGCCTAGGGACCACTCTGAACATGCCTGGGGGCTTTGAGGATGTGCTGAGTGCCTGGGTATTACTTGTTTGTTATTGGAAGACAAATGTATGATTCATCTGCCAGGAATGTGAGGGAGTTAATCCAGTCTTACTGGCCCTTCTTAACTTTGGTCTTGTTCTCTCTGGCAGGCAGAAGTGGAAGAGACACTGAAGCGACTTCAGAGCCAGAAGGGAGTACAGGGAATCATCGTGGTGAACACAGAAGGTATACCCACCTTTCGGTGATGACCTGCACACAGGCAGGCCCCCAGAAAACAGCCCAAACACAGCCTGACACTTACTGTTTACTAAGCTCCTTCATATACAGAATCTAATTTTTACCCTTTTTAAAACACTTCCAGTATTGTAGCAGTATAATTTGGAATTCCAGCGTTTAAAAAAGGAAAAATTCACTCAGTCCCATTGCCCTGACAGATCATACTTTTTTATTATGCGATGGCTTTTTTAGCCCTTGTCCAGGTATGTCTTCTCTTACTCTTTTGTATATGTTTACTTGTAAGGTTGTTGTTTGGCTTTTTTTCTTCATGATTTACGTGACCAAATTTTTTTAACTGCCAGTACAATGTTTATCAGCAATCCCCTATTTACATTGTTTCTACTTTAAAAAAATTTTTTAAGTTTATTTATTTTAAGACAGAGAGAGAGAATGTGAGTAGGAGAGGGGCAGAGAGGGAGAGAGAATCCTAAGTAGTCTATACACATTAGCACAGAGATAGACTTGGGGCTCGAACCCATAAAAACTGTGAGATCATGACCTGAGCCAAAATCAAGAGTCGATGCTCAACTGACTGAGCCACCCAAGGGCCCCTCTACCTTTTTTTTTTTTTTTTTTTAAGTAACCTCTGCCCGCAGTGTGGGGCTCAAACTCGTGACCCAGATATCGAGAGTCACATGCTCTACTGACTGAGCTTAGCCAGGCACCCCTGTTTCTACTTTTTTGCTAGATAATACTCTGGCCTGTAGGCTTTACAAGCATATTGTTTCATTTGTTCCATAAGGCACCCCTGTTATCTCTGTTTTGCAGTAGAGAAAATGGAGTCTTGACATGTAATTGATTTGCCTGCCGTTACAGAGCCAAGGTTTCATTCCAAGTCTGTCTGAATGTACTTGCACTCTTTCTCACACACTGTGCTATGAAGGACCAGAGAGTAGCTGCTGGTCTGTGGCCCAGGCCATGCCCAGGGTCACTCTGCTGGGCTCCTCCCATCAGAGTTTGGTCAACTCTGATTTGTTTCAGACTTCTTTTTTTTTTTTTTTAATTTCTTTTTTTTAATGTTTTATTTATTTCTAGGAGAGAGAGAGAGAGACAGCGTGAGCAGGGGAGGGTCAGAGAGAGAGGGAGTCACAGACTGAAACAGGCTCCAGGCTCTGAGCTGGCAGTCAGCACAGAGCCTGACGCGGGGCTCGAACCCACGAACCGCGAGATCATGACCTAAGCGAAAGTCGGACACTTAACCGACTAAGCCACCCAGGCGCCCCTGTTTCAGACTTCTTAAGAGCCCTGTGTGGATATGTTACCATTCTAGACCTTGCTTTTAGAAAGGGAGAATTCTCAATAATGCCTACTTAAATAGAGTAGAATGAAAGTCGTCAAGAATGAAAAAGTGGAAGTGGCATGTCCTCAGTTAGAATATTGTTTTCCAAGGCGTCTGGGTGGCTCAATTGGTTGCACATCCAACTTTTGATTTCAGCTCCGGTCATGATCCTGGGGTCCTAGTATCGAGCCCCGCCTCATGGTCCATACTACTCGTGGAGCCTGCTTGGGATTCTCTCTCTCCCTCTGCCCCTCCCCTCCACTCACACTCATGATTGTGCGGTCTCTCTCTAAAATAAAAGTTAAAAAAAAAAAGTTGTTTTCCATATTGTCAGACCCTGGCCAGCCCAGAACTAGGCAGTGCATGCTCCCCAGCTTTGTCAGACTCCAATTACACCCTGCAGTCGAAGCAGGCGTGGGAGCCCTCAGGACATCGTGGAGGCAGGTGCAGGTCCCAGTTCAGGTCTGCCACTGATCAGCTGGAGGGCCTGGCGCTTCCTCTTCCCCTCTTCAGACCTCAGCTGCCCTAAGTAGAATGGTTGATCCAGGGAATTTCTCACTCCGAGACCTAAAAGACTATTATTTGTATATCACCCAGAGAGAGACTAACTTCTTGGACTGGACTTTTTTTTTTTTTGAGAGAAAGAGAGGGCATGGCAAAGAGAGAAGGGGACAGAGGATCCAAAGCAGGCTCCATGCTGACAGCAGAGAACCCAGTGCAGGGCTCCAACTCATGAACTTTGAGATCATGACCTGAGCCAAAGGCAGACACTTAACTGACTAAGCCTCCCAGGTACCCTTGGACTGGACATTTTTGACCCCAAATGGGTAGGACGGCTCCATGGGTTGTTCCCCAGATTGGGAGGGAACAGGCCTCCATCCGTATTTGCAAACCACAACCTTCATTCTTACCTTAAAATGGTCTCAAAACTTGAGCTTTTTCATTGGGAAAATAGCCTCAACTGCTTACCTTTTGAATACTAATGAATACTTCTTTTTCGTAAACGAATGTGGCAGTATTGCCTAATGGCTAAGAATATAGAACACGGAACCAGGGGCACCTGGGTGGCTCAGTCGGTTAAGCATCCGACTTCAGCTCAGGTCATGATCTCACGGTTTGTGGATTCGAGCCCCACATAGGGCTCTGTGCTGATGGCTCAGAGCCTGTTTCAGATTCTGTGTCTCCCTCTCTCTCTGCCCCTTCCCCACTCATTCTCTGTCTCTCAAAACTGAATAAATGTTAAAAAAAAAAACAAAAAAAAAACACGGAACCAAACTGCCTAGGTTTGAATCCTGACTCTGCTGATCAGATGTGTGATCTTGGGCTAGTCACCTAACCTTTCTGTTCTAGTTTCCTCATCTGTAAAATGTGGATAATTATACTACCTTCCAGGGAAGCTTTTAGAACAGTACCTGAGGTATAGTAAATGCCATATATATGTCAAAATTTTCATGAGAGTGTATTTACTTATTTTTAATTCGTGTCCCATTCTCAGAGCTCCCACTTTAGTCCTCATTAACATTTCACACAGTGACCCTGCCAGGCAGGGGTATTGCCCATTTTTCATATGAGAAACCCAGAGCTGAGAGAGGTGATGACCTGCCCAAGATCAACAAACTATGGATAGAGATGGTCCCAACACACTGCTCTATAGAGCCTTTAAACTCTCTGGAAGCTTCCGTTAAGGATGATTAGTTAGGGATTCCTACTATCCCCTCTAGGGTTTTCCTACCCCCAGGAGTCACCTCAGCTTCCTTTTCTTGTAGGATGCCTTTCCCGACCACTCCGGTCCAGAGTGATTGCTTTTGCCTATGAACTCATGACACACCCTTTTCCCAGTCACTTACCAACCACCTGCCACTACTTTTTGACATCTCTGCCTTGGCCAAATTTAAATGTTTCACAGTAAAAGTATGAATTTAAGCAGAATTAACAGGAACTTAAGGAATATTCCATTCTGTTTGTACCTCGTCAGGCCCCCTGCCATCTTCTGCTGCTACCCACACAAAGCAACATAAAAGACTCAAATGTATAAGGTTCATAAGGTTATAAATTTGTCTCTTGTATTCACTACTGTATCCCCAGCACCTAGAACAATGATGACATGTAGTTGGTGCTTAATAAATACAGTAGTCCCCTCCCACCTTATCTTTGGGGGATACATTCCAAAACCCATAGTGGATGCCCAAAACCAGGATAGTACCCAACCCTGTGTATGTGTGGCTTTTCCTATATGTACAAACTTATGATAAAGTTAAATTAGTAAATTAGGTACAGTAAGAGATTAACAATAACTAATAATAAAACAATTATAACACTGTACTGTAATAAAAGTTAGGTGAATGTTGTCTCTCTCAGAATACCTTATTATACTGTATTCACCCTTGGGATGTTGTGAGATGATAAAATTGCCTACGTGATAAAATGAAGTCAGGTGAATGGCATACAGGCATTGTGACACAGTGGTAGGCCACTGTTGACCTGGTCAGGAGAACCATCTGCTTTCAGACCAAAGTTGATGCAGGTAACTGAAACCATGGAAAGTGATACCGCGGATAAGGTGGGGACTACTGTCTCTGATAAATATTGTTCATGTTCTTTATTGTTGTTTGATGAAGCTGGGTTTGGTGGGAATATTTGGTTATACAACCTTGGTCTTGACAAATCTGAGCCCCAGGTTAGAAATCGTGCTCCCTTGTGACCACCTACTTCTGCAAGTTGCACAGTCCCGATTTGTAAAGGAAGAAGCTTGAAGTAGGTGACCTACTAATCATTAGGCTGTCTTTGAGATGTCCCCAGTTCTAACATCTTCTGAATCTGGACTTCATTCCCTATCCTTATTTGAAATTCACTCCAGTTTTGGTCCCTGTTCTGCCCCGTCACCACCTCTAATGTTTTCTTTTGTTTTTAAAGTGAGCCAGCAAGTGGTTAGTTTCTTGTCTCCTTCATACACCCCTCACTTAGTAGGAATGTGATAAAAATCATGACAGTATTTGAATTGCTGAAAGAAGCCCTTGAGAATACTCATTTGTCACCAGCAATAAATGCTTAATGGATTCTCTTTAAGGACAGTGGTGAGCAAAGCAGACTTGATCCTGGCCCCCAGAGAGCTTATAGTCGTAATGATTACTTCCATAATGGTGTGATACCAGACTCCAAAGAAAACTGCTCTAAAGGAAAATCCTGTGGGATGGTAGAATGGGGGCATTGACCACATCTAGGGGTGGGTAGATCCACCAGAAAATGGAAATCTGAGGAATCAGTGAGAATCATAAGAGAATGAGGAAGGAAGGAAAGTTCCAGGCAGAGGAACATGAAAGAAGGTGGCCTTGTGGTATATAAGAGAAGGTTAAGAGGTTTGATCATCCAAATTTAGCTAGGCCTTGATACTGACCCTTCAAGTACCCTGGGTGGGGATGGGATTTATGGTGTGGTGGTATTGATAACAAGTCAACATTTATTACATTCATACTCTCCTTGCTAAACATTCTTAAATGAATTAGCCATATTTAATCCTCACAGCACAAGTATTATTTTACAGATGAAGAAATAAAGGTTTAGATTAAGTCACATTTCTGAGGCCACATAGCTATGAAGGGACAGAGCCAGGGTATTTGTACAGGTCATCAGATTTCAGAGTTGCTACTCATCATCACCATAGCTGCTCATAGGCTATCCTCAGGAAGGCTCTGCTGTGAAGTGAGGTCTCTGGGGGCCCTGGTGGGCACATTGTTGCCATCTAGGATCCAGTAGCAGCGCTAATGATCTAGTCTTCTTGTCCCTTAACATATGTGCTGTCGAAGCCAGCACCCTCTTGTCCCTTAAAGGCAAGTGATCACTACAGTCTGTCTTCATGACTTCGCTTCGCTCAAGGCAGCCTCTGTGACTCAGCTGCCTCTCTTGCCACTGTGTCCTCTTTTGCCCACTCTCATGTTCCTGCTCCCTAAGAAGACAAGGTTGGGCAAGTTTCTCGTCATCTGTGAAAAGGCCTAAAGATGATTGCCTTTGGCCAGTCTTTAAGCTGGTCACTTGTGGGCCAGATCAGCAGGGTTGTGGGCTCCCAGATCTAGCCACTTATACATAAGGAGCCACTTACGCCACATTTCGTCACAAGTGCCTGTCAGCTGTGGGCACTCAAGGCCTCTTCAGTGGAACCTTCTGCTAACATGTCATGGTGATTCATAGGTACCTGATGATTCAGTTGTGTCCCGAGGTGGCTCACACAGAGCCCTGTTCTTCACCTCCATGACAATAGGCACTGTCTAGTAAGGGAGGTCCATTTAATAGTTCATTGCAAGGAAACAGCCCTCAAAACAGCCAAGGCTTGGTACACAATGGTGTTTGCTGCATAGTAATTAAGTAAAAAATCCAGCCTACGTACCAACAACAGAAGAATGATTAACTCTGTGAAAAGGCCACTTGTGGGCTCTTTGAAAGCAATAGCAATGCTGTTTACAAGTGTATATGCAGACAGAGAAACAGACTTTAACTTGAGGGGCGCAATCATGTGTATAGACAATGTGTTTACAACTGGGTCCAAAGCCTCCATTGGTGGGAACTGGATCAAAACACTAGAGATGGTAATGTCTGGGCACAAGTTGACCTTTTTCTTTTTCCTACTTTTCAGTATTTACAAATTTGTAAGAGCTACCCTCCTTGCTCAGGTTCTAAATGTTCTGAATGATAGTCTCTGCTTTTATTGCTAGAAGCCAGTCAAAACAGTGCCAAGAAAAGAGGAACCCAGCAGTGGAGCCCACAGGCCTACATTTGAATCCTAGCCCCACTGCTTATCTGCTGTGTGACCGCTTTGTTGCCTCATTGGCGAGTGAAGATGGCGATACCACCCCCAGAGTAGTCTGGGGACTGGCGCTGCCATATTTAAAGTGCTCAGCACTGTGCCTGTCAAGCCCTCAGTAAATAGTGGCATTGTTACTGCCAGTCCAACACTTGAATTAAGGGTGCAGGGTTGGGAGCTGGGCAGAAAGGGGCTCCAACATCCTATTCAGTGTCTACTGTCCCTCAGGAATTCCCATCAAGAGCACCATGGACAATCCCACCACCACACAGTACGCCAACCTCATGCACAACTTCATCTTGAAGGCCCGGAGCACCGTGCGTGAAATCGATCCCCAGAATGACCTCACCTTTCTTCGAATTCGCTCCAAGAAAAATGAAATTATGGTTGCACCAGGTAAGAGGTTTCCATATCCCCACTTGGGAGCAGACTGTCACAGCATATTCTGTGTGGCTTATCGGGAAGGCTTGGCACATTAGAGTCTCCACAGGTGCCATGAAAAGAACTGAAGACCTGAAGGTTCAGAAGTGATTTTCCTCACTGCCTGACCAATCTCTGACTGGCATCCCCAACAAGTACTTATTTACTGTGACTCTAGACCAGACCCTGTACTAGATTCTAGGACACAGAGGGGAATCATGATCTCATGAAACAAAGAAGAAGGTGTGATTAGGTCTTCCCAGAAGGGAGGACATTTGAGCTGAATCTAGAATGCACAGGAAAGAGTGTAAGCAGGTTGGAGGATGGGAAAGCTGTATTTGAAGGAAAAAGAATTCAGTGATTTAAAAACCAAAGCATAAGGTAAAAATACATAGTTATTTTATCCTTGTAAAAATGTTAAATTACCCACTTATAAAGTATGGTCCTGGGGCATCTGGGTGGCTCAGTCGGTTAAGCATGGACTTTGGCTCAGGTCATGATCTCACGGCTCATGAGTTCAAGCCCTGCATTGTGCTCCCTGCTGTCAGCACAGAGCCTGCTTTGGATCCTCTGTCTCCTTCTCTTTCTGCCCCTACCCCTCTCTTACTCACTCTTTTTCTCAAAAATAAACATTAAGTAAGATTAGTCCATCTGTCCCATCAGTCTATCCATCAGTCCTATCTTTCTGGGTCCTGTATGGCCAGCTTTTCCTCAAGCATTGGAACAGATTGCTGCTTTTGTTTCTCATGCAGTGCTTGGTCTGAATTTGGGAGCTGTGTGTACAAACAGTACCTGTCTTAAGGATCATTTGCAGGTGATGAGATGCTCCTCCTGGGAGAAGCCCATGACGACTGGGACCACAGGAGGGAATATCAGGGCCACCTGTCCCGGCCTACACCACTTCACTCACATTTTTGATTGGGGTGGTAGGTAGATTGGTTTTCCAGGACTATTTTTATATTGTTTCTTCGCTCCCTCCCTCTCTCTTTTTTGGCTGAGGGACATAGTTGTGAGTGTGCGGGAGTTAGTGTGCACATGATGATACTTGTACAGCTCATCTAGGCCATCAGAATATGTGTAGGAAGGAATGAGAGGTAAGACATTTGGTCAAGAGGTGTCAAACACCAAACTCAGCTGTGTAGACTTGACCTTGTGAGAGTTCTAAAGGCAGGAGATGGTATGATTATGATTGGGGTCTGCATGAAGAAGGGAAATAGGGAGGCTAGGGATGCTGAAGGCCCTTGGGCTTGGCTTGGCAACACAAATGGCAGGGAGGCTGGCTGCAGAATTCTGGGGTAACTTGATGGGGGGTCAGCCACGCAAGTAGCAGAGCGATGTTGGTTCTGATCCCAGGTCCATTCTGGCCCAGTTCGGCTGCTTAAAATGATACAAAGGAGAGAACCATTGACTGAGTCACAGGGGCCTACAGTCTCCCTGGGACACTCCCTAGACGGGTGGGGACAGAGCAGGTTGGTCACTGAGAACATAAGATAACTTCAGAGGCATTTATTCCAAAAACATGCCATACACTGTGTATCAGTTTAATGTCTGTCTAATGTATCACTTGTCAACCTATTAAAATGCTCTGGTTCTGTGAAGAAAACCAGATCGTAGCAGACAGAAGCTGTTTCCCTAGCTTTACCTCCCTTGAGTGTGACCTTAAGTCAGCGGAATACGTCTGGACCCCAATTTCCACATCTGAAAAGTGTCAAGTAGAGTACTCTACTGCGCTGGTCTCCTGAGACATCCCATTGATTGAGTAGGTTGGCTTAGGATAGGGCAGAAAGGCCCAGAAATACTTGAACTCCAATCTCTCCCAAGACTTCATGCTGTGTGTCTACACAGACCTCAATATCCCTAAAAGTTAGGCTAGAAATGGTCTCTCTGTTGACCCTGTGCATCAGAGCAGACTTTGTGCCCACGTGAGGGCACACGTTGTGAGGCAAAGACAAATGATACGGTTTCCAAATTAGATTCTCCATGGATGATTTCTTTTGACTTTAAGCTTCTGAGAATGTCTCCTCTGGATCCGCAGTCATCTGGAAGCTCCTGACCTTCCATTCTCAGTTTGGCCACAAAGGCATCTCCAGCTTGTCCTTGAGGACCCAAAGGCATTCAAAGTTAATGCGCATGGTTGATACTTGAGTCCAGGGTTGGCAACTCCTAAGTTAGAGGCTCTCCTTGGGGTTCACAGGCCCAGAACAAGGATGGAGTGGCCAGACCCTTTCTGAGCGACACACAGAGGCCTGCAGGGAGGACATGCACACCCTTTCCCTCTTGCTTGCTCACTCTGTCTGACACTCACACTCTGACAGCACCTTACATTCTGTTCTACTGGATTGCTGTGTGACGTTTTGAGGTTGCCTTAAACACAGTGGGTATTCCTTCTGAACACCCTCACTACTTCTCCAGGCACCCTGCTGCTGCCTTTCAGAGCCTCATGAGACTCCAGCTCCTCTCTTTGGGCCTGCATGCTGCTGCCGCCCTTGCTCTGCCGTGCCTTTTCACTTAGCCAGCCGGCCTGCATAGCTGTGTTTTAGGTCTGTCTCCCTTCCTACACAGTTCCAGGAGGACAGATGTGTAAGCTCATAGTAAACATTTAACAAATATTTGATGAATAAATATATGAATGACTCCCTAAATCTCCCTCCATTGTTGACACCCCACTGTGGGAGTAAGAGGGAGGGGTCAGCATTTGGTGGGTGAGGGTCAGGAATGTCTGTGGGACATGGCATTTAGGATGAAAACCAATGATTTGATACCTTGACACACCCACTTTGATATGGCAAAAAAATATATATATAGGTATGTATGTATATGTATATATACGAGGTCAGGAGCCTCTAAAGCATTAGGACTAGATTGCCTAAGGATTTCCACAGAGCACAAGCCCCACTGGAAGAGCCCCCTAGAACAGGCCTAGTTGCCACATGTTTGAGGTGGGTCCTTCTGGGACTATAATTAGCACCCTATGCCATGGGAACAACTTGGAAGAGCACTGCCCAGGAAGGAAGTCCACTATCCCCTTCTTCCACCTAATCTTTCTCGTTGATCAGACTGAGAAGCTGCCTCCCAGACCACAAATAGCAAAGATAGTTTCGGACCGTCTGGCCCTCCATATGTGTACCAGATTTCATCCCGTCCTGGCCAAGAATAGCCCATGTGAAAAGACTAAAAAGACAGACTTTGGTTTTCATTTATTAACCTCACTAATATAAAGCCAAATTAATGCAGCATAATCAAGCTTTAACACTCTGCTTCCCACAAAGTACTTAGAGTGATAGTATTGAATTTAGAGTTTGATTATTTGGAAAAATGACTCTAGTATTCTAATTGTGTCTGTTTCTCTTGGTGACTTGTTAATTCTGTTTTTATTTGTAGGTGGTTTTAACTTACACAGACTGCTTAGCCATGAAAACTATTAATCATATACAATCAGTTTCCTCCTATCTGCAACAGTGTGTTGTCATGGGAAGAGACAGACTTTAGGCTTGAATCAGCACACACAAAGCAGACAAAGCTAGGGTCCTGCCAAGGTTCAGCAGAGGGCAGATCAGTTCAGAACATCTGGGTCAAACCCAGCTACCTAGCTACCCAGCTCTGCGTTTTTGCCTTGGCTTGGGTAAGTCATTTAACACTCTGAGCCTCAGTGAGATGGAAAACACTAGTATCTGTCTCATAGAGTGATTTACTGAGGTACCATAGGAAAAGGGATTGGCCCAGTGCTAGCCACATGGAAGCCTTAGTAAACGTTTATGGTTTGGTTAAGTGGGCAAAGTTGAAACACCCTGTTTCTCCAGTTTCTGCTTCCATGAAGTGAAGAGCCGTCAGGCTCACCCCCGAGGGTTTGGACTAGCTGTGATTTCATGGTGGACATTCCTCCTTACTGAGCCGGATCCCCAGAGCTGGAATCGAGATAGCTTTGGCTCCATTTGACCTGGTGCCCTTGAAATTTTCCACATCCAGAAGACTCTTAAGGCCAGCAGCTGAGCTTGTGACAGAAGTGACATTAGCCCAAAACCAGTGGGGTTGAGGTTGGAATTCCATTTTTGACACTAACTAGCTGGGTATTCTTAAACTAGTGGTTGTCCCAAAACCTGTGGCGTCAGCATTACCTGGGAACCTGTTAAAAATGCAAATGCTTTTAACTATCCTGGAATTAAAATTAAAAACTTAATTAAAAATCAAATTTGGGGGCTCCACCCAAGACCTACTGAATCCAGAGGGCTAAGGGTAAGGCCCAGCAGCGTTGTGAGCCCAGCTCTGCCAGTGATTTAGATGCCCTCGCCTTGAGAACCACTGTCACAAGCAATTCATGTAAAGTCTCTGAACCTGGGTTTTCCTACCCAGAAAACAGGTGATAATCTTACCTCCCCCATTGGTACTGTGAAGATTGGAAAACAGGATGCACAGAGGGGCACTGCTGCTGGGTAGGAGGAGGGGCTCGCTCTCCAGCAGCCACACCTACCAAAGCCCCCACCCCCGCCCTCGGGGAAACTTGCAATTTCATCTTCTGGTGTCCCAACAGTTAGAAGTAACCTGAGCATTGGGACGCCTGGGTGGCTCAGTCAGTTAAGCTTCCGACTTTGGTTCAGGTCATGATCTCACAGTTTTGTTGGTTCAAGCCCTGCATCAGGCTCTGTGCTGACAGCTCAGAGCCTGGAGCCTGCTTTGGATTCCCTCTCTCTCTCTCTCTCTCTCTCTCTCTCTCTCTGCCACTCTGCTGCTTGCTCTCTCTCTCCAATATAAATAAAATTTTTAAAAATTAAAAAAAAAAAAAAAGAAGAAGTAGCCTGAGCATTGATTGATGCTTTTTTTTGTTCCCCTCCCCTTTTATGGTTGGTGATTTAATGATTTCCTTTTTAGTGTGTTTTCTCCCATTTTACACTTAGTGATTTATATTTTCATTTTTCTCTTTTGCAGATAAAGACTATTTCCTGATTGTGATTCAGAATCCAACTGAATAAGCCACTGTCTTGGCTCCCTGCATCATTCCTTAATTTAATAGTCCCCAAGAATAATACTGTTAATCATGCCAAACAACTGGCAGGTGGAAATCACCTTAGAGCCTATAGACCAGTCCAGTGACCAAAGTCATCAAAGTTATCCCTCTGCTGGCCAATCACCCTTGAGTTCTTGGGTGGGCCTTCTTTCCTCATCTCCAGGTTTTGGAGCAAGAGCTTTGAGCAGCCGGCATCCTGCTTCCTTCTGACCTTCAGTTCACTTTGTCACCCTTGGAAAAGGCTGTTTTTCTTTAACTAAAAATAACTGAAATGCTTACCCTGCTGTGTGTCTTTAAACACTAGGTTGAAAAGGCCTTTCTGCCTGTCTCTTCCTGTGTCTAAGTGCTGAGCCCCAGTGCTGCCTCCAGCCCCGATGGCAGATTGTGCCCGTGGTTCAGAGAGACCTGCTCCTTACTGCACCTGTGGCCACACATGCTGAACTGAGTCTGGTTTATAATTGGTACCCTAGTTTCTGGGCCTCTTGTTCCTAGACATCCATCTTAGCATTTCCCACTCCCAGCAATGTTTTGAAAGATGATTTTTTTGGCTACTACACTGGGCATAGGAAAAGAGTGATGTTTGTTGAGTACCCAGAATGCACCAGGTGTGTTATATACCTTGGCTTATATCCTCCTCACAGAACCCTACAGACAGTGTTAAAGCCATGAGGAAATTGGGGTGTAGAGAGTGACTTGCCTGAGGTCTCACAACTGTGGCAGAGTCTCAGACTCCAGAAGCTGTTTTTTTCTGCACCTTCTTCCCAGAAATCCCCGATGGTCCTTTTTACCTGAGTGAGCACATCCTGGGTAAACATGTGCCTTCCTCAGAGTCGTGTGTGGGTCCCAGAGCATGCCTGCTACTCTGTGAGGCTCTGGGCCCCATCAACCAGTAGCACTCTGGGATTTCCCTCCCCCGCCAGAAACCACATGTATTTATTTTTTATTAGTTTTTTCTTTTTGTCTGTTTTTCCTTGTTACCTTGGGAACAAGAGGGAAAAGATTCACAACTGTGTAGTATAAACCTTGAAACCCTCCTTCATTGTCCTTCATATACCAAAAGTAACCTTTGTCCACAGTGAGTTCTTCCATCTAGCAAAAATATTTCTCTAAATTTTCCAGTGAAGTTTCCTTAATGGTGTCAGGGGATATACCCTTGGGAGCATAGCGGTGTAGTTCATAAGAGTTCAGCAAAATTTCTTCAAACTCTCCCTTTTTAGTGAAAGATGATCGGGATTTTCCACTCCATAATATGTCCATGTTTGTCTTAATAGAGCAGTAATCCTTTCAGATAATTTTCCCCAAATCTCCGAGGAAAACTGATTCTCTGGGAAACCACTGCATGTTTGCCCTGTCCCTGAGGACTCAGGAAGCACACCTGAGGAGAGGGTGATTATAGGACCAGAGCAGAACAACCTTGGGTCAGTATTGATTTCAGAGATTCATGTAAAGAAAGTGAAGTATGGTCACTGGTATCTTCTCTTTGTTCTCAGGCTTAGGCTTCTTAAGGCTGGGATCTAAGTCTGAGGTTCCTCCGTCCTGGGTCAACTTTCTTCAAAAAGGATAATGGAGATCTAGTCAACTTAAATTACCCGGTGGCACAGTCTGGTTTCTAGAAGAGGGAAGGGGCTCTGTCCCTGGGGAAGGAGGTGGTCTGGCTCCAGAGCAAGGTCTTGAAGACCTTCCCCTCCTTTCTTTCCTTAGTCCTTCTCCCACACCCTCTTGTTTGCCTTAAAGGATCCCCCAAGATCCTGAGGAAGGTTTAGGCTCAGTTTGGCTTTAGGGAAAACAACATGACTCCCGAACATAAAGATATTCTGCCTCTGAGTCCCCTCGGCAATGGGATTTCTTCACACATGGGAAGCCTGTTTTGGATGCATCCTGGCGTGTGATGCACTGTGTAGAACTCCCTGGACTCATCTTAAGATGTAAAAACTCTAATTTTTAATTAAAAGTTTAAATGATGGGAGGGCGCCTGGGTGGCTCGGTAGGTTAAGCATCTGACTCTTGGTTTCAGCTCAAGTCATGATCTCATGGTTCATGGGTTTGAACCCCACGTTGGGCCCTGCACTGATGGTGCAGAGCCTACTTGGGATTCTGTCTCTCTCCTTCTCCCTCTCCTCCCCCACCCAAGCTAAATAAATAAATAAACTAACTTTAAAAAAATTTTTTTAAGTTTATATGATGGTAGAACATATGGAAATACCCTAGAGTGTCTGTACTTAACGGTAGCAAGTGTATGGGAATATAATACCTACTAACAACTGACAACTCTCCTGAGTGTGGAGGGAAGAACATCACTTCTGGGTTTCAGAAGTACATTTGCCAATATAATAAATGGGTGTGTCCACTGCCAGCATTATGATTTTCAAACAGAGAGAGAAGTAGGAGCACCTGGGTGGCTTAGTCGGTTGAGCGTTCACCTTTGGTTCAGGTCATGATCTCGCTGTTCATGAGTTTGAACCCCACATGGAGCTCTCTGCTGACAGCTCAGAGCCTGGAGCCTGCTTCGGATTCTGTGTCTCCCTCCCTCTCTCTCTCTCCCCCTCCCCCACTCATGCTCTGTCTCTCTCTGTCTCAAAAATAAATATAAACATTAAAAGAAATAAAAAAACATACAGAGAAGTTGAAATAATTATATATCCTCCATTTAATTCTACAATTAACATTCTGCTACATTTCTTTATCATATAACTATCCATTCCTTCATCCATCCTGTTTTCTGATGCGTTTCAAAGGACAGTTGCAGACAGTACACGCTTCTTAACACTTCAACATGCGAGCCATGAACTAGTTTACCTTTTCTAGAGAGTGGACGAGGTTTACTTACAGTAAACGGCATATGACAAGTGCTTACACCAGCCAACTGAGCCCCCTATTCGAGATCACTTTGCCCCAAAAAGTTCTGCTTCCCAGCCAGTCTCCACCCCTACTCCCCAGAGGTAACAACCCCTGTTGATTCCCTTCAGGTATGATCTTCACACTCCAAGGTGCAACTCCATCCGTCATTCAGCCATCCACCTCAGCACTTGGCTGCTGTGCCTGGGAATTCTGATGTTCCTCTGTGAGCTGGCACTGCAAGAATTATAGGCTTTCTCCTGTTAACGTGTTTGACTCAATCCAACTGTACTTTTGTACATTTTTTCATTGAGAATCCCAAACCATCTTTCCACACCAATTTCAGGTTCTGGTGAATTACCGGAGTGGGGGGTGTGTGTGTCAGAAATGCAGATTTCATAAATTCGATCCCTACAGCGGGTAGAAATCACGAAGTTGCCCAGAAAGAGAAATCAAGAAACTGATCCCATTCACAACTGCACACACACACAAAAAAAAAACCCATAAAATACCTAGAAATAAACCTAACCAAAGATATAGGAGGGGCGCCTGGGTGGCTCAGTTGGTTAAGTGTCCGACTTCGTGAGCTCACGGTTCCTGGGTTCAAGCCCTGCATCTGGCTCTGTGCTGACAGCCAGCTCAGAGCCTGGAGCCTGTTTCAGATTCTTGTCTCCCTCTCTCTCTGCCTCTCCCCTGTTCACCCTGTCCCTCTCTTCTCTCTCAGAAATAAATAAAACATTTAAAAATATATATAGGAGATCTGTAAGATGAAAACTACAGAAAAATTATGAAGGAACTTGAAGACACAAAGAAATGGAAAAACATTCCATACTCATGGGTTGGAAGAATAAATATTGTTAAAATGTCATTACTACCCAAAGCAATCTACACATTCAATGCAATCCCAATCAAAATTGCACCAGCATTCTTAAAGCTAGAACAAATAATCCTAAAATTTGTATGGAACCACAAAAGACCCCAAATAGCCAAAGTAGTATTGAAGAAAAAAACCAAAACGAGAGGCATCATAATCCCAGACTTTAGCCTCTACTACGAACTGTAATCATCAAGACAGTATAGTATTGGCACAAAAACAGACACATAGACCAATGGAATAGAATAGAGAACTTAGAATTGAACCCACAAATGTATGGCCAACTAATCTTTGACAAAGCAGGAATGAGTATCCAGTGGAAAAAAGACAGCCTCTTTAACAGATGGTGCTGGGAGAACTGGAGAGCAACATGGAGAAGAATGAAACTAGATCATTTTCTCACACCATACACAAAAATAAAATGGATAAAGGACCTGAATGTTAGACAGGAAACCATCAAAACCCTAGAGAAGAAAGCAGGAAACAACCTCCTTGAACTCCACCGCAGCAATTTCTTACTTGACACATCCTCAAAGGCAAGGGAATCGAGCAAAAGTGAACTATTAGGGCCTCATCAAGATAAAAAGCTTCTGCGCGGCAAAGGAAACAGTCAACAAAACTAACAGGCAACCGACAGAATGGGAAAAGATGACATATCAGATAAAGGGCTAGTATCCAAAACCTATAAGGAACTCACCAAACTCCACACCCAAAAAACAATCCAGTGAAGAAATGGGCAGAAGACATGAACAGACATTTCTCCAAAGAGGACATCCAGATGGCCAACAGACACATGAAACGATGCTCAGCATCCCTCCTCATCAGGGAAATACAAATCAAAACCACACTGAGATACAACCTCACGGCGGTCAGAGTGGCTAAAATGAACAAATCAGGAGACTATAGATGCTGGCAAGGATGTGGAGAAACAGGCACTTTCCTACACTGTTGGGAATGTAAACTGGTACGGCCCCTCTGGAAAACAGTGTGGAGGTTCCTCAAAAAATTTACAATAGAACTCCCCTATGACCCAGTAATTGCACCGCTAGGAATTTACCCAAGGGGTACAGGAGTGCTGATGCACAGGGGCACATGTACCCCAATGTTCATAGCAGCACTCTCAACAATAGCCAAATCATGGAAAGAGCCTTAGTGTCCATCAACGGACGAATGGATCAAGAAGATGTGGTTTATCTATACAATGGAATACTACATGGCAATGAGAAAGAATGAAATCTGGCCATGTGTAGCAACACATGTGTAGCAACACCTTGAGGGTGTTATGCTGAGTGAAATAAGTCAGGTAGAGAAGGACAAATACCATATGTTTGCACATATAGGAGGATTAGGAGGAACTTAACGGAGGACCATGGTGGAGGAGAAGGGGAAAATTAGTGGGGGAGAGGGAGGGAAGCAAACCATGAGAGACTCTTGAATGCTGAGAACAAACTGAGGGCTGATGGAGGTGGGGGAGAGGGGAAGGGGGGTGATGGGCATGGGGGAGGGCACTTGTTGGGGTGAGCATATGGAAACCAGCTTGACAGTAAACTATTTAAGAAAAAAAAAACCATTTATTTCAACATGTTCGCAAAAGCAGAAAAAAAGAAATCACAAAGTTGCCAAACAGGTCAAATCAGAGCCACAATGCACTGTCCATAAACAAGCTAATCAATCATATTCAATTGAGAAGGAAAGTAACATCGAACACAAAGTGCTAGTTCAACTGTTGAGTTAAACAAGCTCAATTGGATCAAAAGGCAACTCTATTATGGTCTCACTGTCTTTACGTTGATTCCCTAGGGCTTGTGCTTCCCTTGTCCCTGGATGAGATGTCAGGCAAATCCCGAGGCTTCTCTCTCCTCGCTTCCCAGAGCCTGAAGGCCCACTGCCCAGTCTGGTGTGACAACAAAACTTTTGACCGAATCTGGAGATGGAGACAGCCCCTCACCTACTTTTGGCCTGCTGCCAGCCTGCCCTCTGTGGTGGGGACGCGGGGTGGGCAGCAGGTGCTTGGCCCTGCTTCCCCACTCCGTGCTGCCACCTTTTGGCCCCGTGTTGCCATAAGGTCTGTGAGGTGGAAAGCGCATACTTGACCAGTACTGTTGTGAAAGGCTTCTTTAAGCCTGAAACTCGTGCTTCTGGCCCGTCTGTTGTGAGTTTTCAAGACCTGTCTGTTGTCCTACCCACCACTCCCTTACTTTGGACGATGCGCTCTCCCTGGCCAACCCCTCATTACTGTCCTTTTGGCCTCTGGTTCTCGGGGATCCCTCTACACACTTCCCTCTGTCGACTCAAGGTGAAGCAGAAGCTTCCCCCTCTCTTACAGGCAGAAGTCTGGACTCGCGTTGGGCCCCCTTGTTTTTCAGTCCTGCACAGGTCCTGCTCCTCTCCCCGGCATCGGCCACTGTTGCCTTGGGGCTTTAGCAGAAACAGATGAAAATTATTAGACTTTAACTTCCTAGTTCACTTCCTAGTTCACAAGAAAGATGTTATTAAAAATGTGCCTTAAAAGGTAAGATGAAATAGGTATTTCATGATTTTTTTAAAACCTCTGGGTTTTAAATACTTTCTTGTCCCATATGATTTGTTTGATTTTCGTGTATTATTAGGTTTTCAAATATATTTAGAGAAAACATTAGGGACAAAGTATCATATTGCCTGGAATTTGTTCTTATTTCACAATCTTCCTTTATAAAACAGCGCTCTGTTCACTCCTTCATTCAGCGGTTATTTAGTGGTGTCTGCTATGCACCAGGCCCATTAGACATAAAGGAATAGTAACAAGAGCTTATTTCTAGTAGAGATGAGACAACAATTTTTTAAAAAAATATTATGTTTGGGATCCATCTTTGGATCAATTAAATCATAATCCCTGAACATCATTAGTTTGTAAAAGCTTCCCAGATTTTTGTGACATGCACCTAGAGTGGAGAACTACTGACCTACAGCCTTACACACACACCAGGGTTGTGAGTTCAAGAGGCTATAACAATACTCAAAGAGGGGCGCCTGGGTGGCTTAGTCGGTTAAGCCTCCGACTTTCGCTCAGGTCATGATCTCGCGGTTCGTGGGTTCGAGCCCCGCATCGGGCTCTGTGCTGACTGCCAGCTCAGAGCCTGGAGCCTATTTCGGAGTCTGTATCTCCCTCTCTCTCTGACCCTCCCCTGCTCACACTGTCTCTCTCTCTCTCTCTCCTAGAAATGAAAAAAAAATATTAAAAAAAAAAAAAACAATACTCAAAGATAAGGAAAAACTCTTGAAAGATAAAAAATATGAAGGGGGTAATATCAACAGAAGTGTTGCAAGATAAAGTTGAGAAAATCTCCCCAAAAGTGGAAAAAAGGAAGAGAAAATGGTAAAGTTAGGAAAATTAAGGGATCGGTCTGGGCTATTCAACATCTGATTAATAGAAGTTCCAGAAAGAGGAAACAGAGGGTCGAATGCCAGCAAAAGACTGTAAGAAAATTTTCCAGGACTAAGGACATAAGTTTCCAGATCAAAAGATCTGAGTGTCCAGAGTGATAAATTTTAAAAAACCCATGCCAGGCCCCATCATCATGAGATCTTAGAACATGGTGGACAGACACAATCCAGAGAGAGAAGAAACCAGGCATGAAGGGTTAGAAATTACAACAGCATTGGATCAACAGCATCACCAGAAACAAAGAGCGTACAGCAATGCCCTCAAAATTCTGATTAAAAAATTGACAAGGGGGAGAAGAAGGGGGGAAATGGTGGGGGAAAGGGAGAGAGGCAAACCATGAGAGACTCTTGAATGCTGACAAAAACTGAGGACTGATGGATGTGGGGGGGGAGGGGCATGGAGGAGGGCACTTTGGGGATGAGCACTGAGTGTTATGTGGAAACTAATTTGACAATAAACTATTTGTAAAAAAAAAAAAAAAATTGTTTACAACCTAAAGTCCTATTCCCAGCCACAAACTGTTAGTTAAGTGTGAGAGTAAGGTTAATGTTTTGAGAAATAAAAGGTCACATATATATCTGCCACACACCCCTTCTCAGGAAGCTACCAAAGAATATATATCAAAATAAGGGCATGAAGCAAAGAAAGTAAGACATGGGGTTCAGGCAACTTGAGACTCCAACACAAGACAGACAAAAGGGATACCTCAGGATGATGGTAAAGTCCCCGGGGCAGTAAACCTAGAGAGAAGCCCTAAAGAGGGGAGAAAGTTGTTTCCAAAAAGAAAAAACTGCTAGATTATTTTATGTATTTGAATGGATTCAGAAAGATTTTTAATTCTGCAAAAAATTTAGGGATAATTTAATATTGGAGCATGGAAAGCAAAGTGAAAAATTAAGCCCAAACTCCAGAAAATTAAAAGAACATGTGCAATAAAAAGCAAACATAGGACATATCGTGTGGCTCAGCTGTGCATAGTTATGTAGACAAAATATGATACACCCTAAGTGGTGCTATACTGGGGAATGGGAAGGGTGAGGAGAGGCAAGAGTCAAATCTCCTTCTGTGGTAAGAACTACAGAAATAACAGGATGCTCAGTCGATTGTGCATCCAACTTGGGCTCAGGTCATGACTTCATGGTTATGAGTTTGAGCTCCACGTCGGGCTCCGTGCTGACAGCTCAGAGCCTGGAGCCTGCTTCAGATTCTGTGTCTCCCTTTCTCTCTCTGACCCTCCCCCGCTCATGCTGTCTCTGTCTCTGTCTCAAAAATAAAAACATTTAAAAAAAATTTTTAAGAAACACGAAGGCAAATATCAGAAGGGACAGCAATAAGTAGTCAAATTGTTCTTTGACTCATGTTACCCATATTACTTTGTTTTATTTTTTAACATTTACTCATTTTTGAGAGAGAGACAGCACAATAACCTAAAGAAATGCTTATAGTATGAGGAGTTAGTGATTCTGGCCCTTTTCCAGTGAAATAACTGAAGAGTGAGGAGAGTTTTCTAGAAGTCTATGGGGAATCTGGAGGGGTAGACCAAAAAGAACCCATTGCAAGTATAAATTATCTTTGAAATCTCCTACTATCTTTAAAATTATACACATATTTTGCATTCTGGTGGCTCTGTGGAGAAGGCAGGACCTGAGTGAAATCAGGAACCCCGTCAGCCAGGGTGAGAGGAGTAACTTGGGGTCCTTGTGGGGGTGGTGGAGGGAGGGAGGGAGATTCCCAAGGAGAGCATCAGGACTTGCGGAGCTCATGGGAGGGAAGGAGGCATCAAGGAGACATCTAGGTGCTGAGATGGGGAACAATTCTGGAAGGCACGAGATGAACAATTTTGAAACGGCATGCTTAATCGGAGCCTGTTAGGCATCAGTGCCAAACACACTGTTGCATACACAATTCTGCCAGTCTGTGCTGCACATACAGATTTGGGGCCATACGCTTGTAACTAAAGCCAAGGGGCTTTACGTGAGTTCATCAGATTGAAAGGGAAGGAGACAGGAGAGGCCTGGTGGCATCATCTGGGATACTTTGCCCATGGAGGTCTGCTCCTGGAGCAGGGAGCAGAGAATGAGGAGGGAGGCCAGGAGAGTCAATTGAAACAAAAGCTGTTTCAATTAGGATGTAGTTCTGCTGCAGAAAACTCAAAATAACTGTGGCTTAAACACAAGAGAAGTCCATCTAGTCAGCGGTCCAGAGTTGGAATGGTGGCTCCACAAAGTCATCAGGGACCCAGGCTGTTTAAACTTTCAGCTCCACCACCCCCAGGGTGTAACCCTGGTCCTTATGATCCAAGATTAACTGCTAGAGCCCCAGCCATCACACTCAAGTTTCAGGCACCTGATGGAGGGCGGGGCTACAGAAGGATGTCCTCTTTCCCTTTAAAGAGATTTCCCACAAGTCCCATACAGCACTTGACACTTTCTTTTCCCCCCTCAGAGCAGTCTGTGCCTTTATAACAGCCAAGCCGGCTGCTTGAGGGGGATGAACTCGCTCGGGTGGTGATTGATCATCTCGGGCTCGATTTCCATCCGTTTGAAGGTCTTCCTGTTGTAGACGCCCACCATGTCCCGGTCCCACAACACTTCTGTTTTATTGACAAAAGTTTAGTCTCTTGACACTTTTAACTGGAGTGAAAGCTGGGAAATCAAGCGGGGTGCATGGCTGCCCTAAGAGACATTCAGAGTTCTGTTCCAAGGGGGAAGAGCACACTTGTTGCTGGAGGGAACAGCAGTCTCCACCACAGAAGCCAAGAGAAGAAAGCATTTCAGGAGAAAGTGGTCATGGCAAGTGGGCTGTGAAGGGAGAAGTTGGGGGGGAGACGGAGGGGGGTGTGAGTTACCAGAACGTGTCTGTTTGCTGGTGAGGGATGAGGGGCTCCCTGGAGGAGCAAATGAGGGGAAGGGTGGCTCCGGGCACAGGGTGAAAGGCTGGCTGAGGTTAGAGCAGGGCCCCTTAGTCCACTGCACCTGAGGGGAGGCAGGGCAAGGGCCCGAAGTACAACGAGGGATGGCGAGCGGGAGCTGCCCCAGGGAGGAGGACTCCAGCTTGCCAGGTAAGTGACTCGGGATGGCTGGGCAGGGCCCAGCTGAGCCGTGTTGCAGTCAGCAATTTCGCATCATCTTTTGCAGCTGGGGCTGGAGGGAGGGGAAGGGAAGGGGGGAGGTGTGCGCAGCCGTGTAACAAGCTGTCAAGTGTCTTTAACCAGGACTGGGATGTTCCCTGGGTAATTCAGCAGAATGAAGGAGTTCTGCACTTTGGGAAGAACTGTAGCGGGCTGTGGAATGTGTGCTGGGCAAGAGGAAGTGGAGACCGGTAGGGATGCAACCGACAGAGGGTGAAGCAGGAACCCTGTCTTGTTAGAAGGGTGGTGGTGAAGCATGGCCTAGGCTGGGACCAGGGAAGTGGGAGGCAAAGCTGACCTAGCAGAGTGACACAGGGAGGGCTGGGAGAGGACAGATGGGTCTGAGAGCGACTTGGGGTGGGGCTGAGAGGACTCAGGCAGTGGCCAGATTGGTGAGCAAAGGACAGAGCCCAGCTGAGGCCTGGGTCAGGCTGGAGTGATGGGACGTGAGGGCAGGTGGGGAGAAGCTGGAGCTGCAGGTATTGGGGAAAGATGGCGGCTCCACTTGCATGAGTTGCAAGTGTGAGTTTGAGAAGCCTAAACATTCTGAGGCAAGCTTTCTTCAGGAGGCAGGACTCAGACTTGAGGCTCACGTTGAAGCACTGATGGGTGTGAACATGTTCATGAACATGCGAATATGACCCATGATGACATGAGCAGCCTGAGGACAGTTGGGGGCTCATGGCAGAATGAGATCTCAGGCACAGCCAGAGGCTGGAAAGGCCAAGGGGAGGCAACCTCACCAGGTGACTGGCTAGCTCTGAGGGCCAGTGTCTAGGAGGGCAGGGACTGTGAGGACATGGGAGGAGGGCAGGAGGGTAGCATCCTGGGCCCTCTCATTCAGGGTGGGATGAGAGCTGAGCACGCCCCTGGCTAGAGGGAAAGGAGGGACAGAGGGAGTGAGGGTTGGGTGCCCGAGCCAGAGGCTTGAGGACCCCTGGGCGGATTTCAGTCTCTCCAGTCATTGGACAAATCCCACTTGGAGTCTGCAAACAAGAACAACCAATCCTTACTCTGAGATAATGACCCTGACTCAGACCACATTCCTCCTGGGTCCTCCCAAAGTGAGGCCTATTTTATAAGTGAGTTCATTGCCTTAAATAAGATGGGTGCTGAAGTTCCAGGCCCTGTTTCCCCAGAACTCCATGCCCTCCCGGTCACTCACTGATACTGATCCTTGACCTCAGAGGTAGGCTCTGTTACTGGCTCCAGGGGAAAAGAATTTGTTCAACGTTATCCAGTAAGTAGTAAAGCTACTTTGGACCCACCAGCTGCCTGCCACTGTGTAAGGGAGCAGACAGAGGCTCTGAGAAGGAACCTGCCACTGTCCCACAGTAATTGGTGGCCATTCAGGCAGGGTCGCTCCCCTCTCAGGTGATGGACCAGTCAAGACCAGCTCTCTGCCTTTTCTGAGGCCCATGAGTTCTAGTCAGAAGAGGGGAGACAGACCTCAGATGGGCAGTGATCCAGAGAGATGATGCTGTGAAGGCCCAGAGGACAAGTCCTCATCCAACAAATATTTACTGAGCACCTGCCGTGGGCTACACTCTGTCTAGGTGCTGGGATAGAGAAATAAAATGAGTTTTATAATAATTATATACCATATTAAATTTAAACCCACAATTAGCATACCCACCTGAGTAGCTAAAATTAAAACAAGTGGCAACACCAAATGCTAGCAAGGATACAGAACTACAGGAGCTCCCACACACAGGTGTGTGTACACTGTTGATAAGAACCACTACTTTAGGAAAAATCCAGGGAAGCTGGATGGCTCAGTCAGTTAAGCACCCAACTTGATTTCGGGTCATGATCCCATGGTTTGTGAGTCTGAGCCCCACATCAGTCTCCCTGCACTGATGGTGTGGAGTCTGCTTGGAATTCTCGCTCTCTCCCTCTCTCTTTGCCCCTCCTTCATGCACATTCTCTCTCAAAATAAACAGACTTAAAAAAAAGTTCAGTAATTTCTTCTAAAACCAAACACACATCTACCCTGTAAGCCAGCAATTCCACTCCTAGGTATTTATCCAAGTGAAATAAAATGAGTGTGTCCACACAAAGACTGTTACAGGAATGTTTATGTTTATTTATAATCACCAAAAGCTGGACCACCCAGGTGTCCATTAGTAGAAAAATGGGTAACCAAACTGGTACATCCATCCAATGGAATCTCGCAGCATTATAAAGAAATTGTTTACTGATATCTGCAACAACATGAACCTCAAAATGTTTATGTTGAAGAATCCAGAAACAAAAGCATGTACTGTGTAGATCTATTTATATGGAGTTCTAGATAAGCTCAGACTAATATAGTGAAAAGCTCAGAATGATGGTTGCCTCTGGAGGTGAGGGTGAATATGGACTGAGAAGGGGCAAGGGAACTTTCTGAAGACATGATGGTAGTGTTCTATATCTTTGTGGGAGTTTGGGTTACACAGGTGTGTGTTCTTGTGAAAATTCATCAGACACACACTTAAAATCTATGCTTAGTTGTATGTAAATTTTATCCCTGTAAAAAATTTAAAAAGTATTGATATGAATGTGAAAGGTTGAGACATAATTGACATATAACATAGTAGTTTTGGGTGTACAACATAATGATTCAATTGTGAAATGATCACAATAAGTTTGGTTGACAACCATCAGCATACATAGTTACAAAATTTTTTTTTCTTGTGATGAGAACTTTTAAGATCTACTCTTTCGTAACATTTAAATATATACTACAACATTACTAATCATAGTCACCATGCTGTACTTTATATCCCCTTATTTATAACTGAAACTTTGTGACTTTTAACCCCTTTTCACTCATTTTGCCCTACCCCGCTCTCCCAGCCTATGGCAACCACCAATCTGTTCTCTGTATCTATGAGCTTGTTTGTTTTTTAGATTCCACATACGCGTCAGTGAGATCATGACCCATTCATGTTGTCACAAATGGCAAGATTCCATTCTTTTTTTTATGGATTAATAATATTCCATAGTGTGTGTGTGTGTGTGTGTGAGAGAGAGAGAGAGATAGAGAGAGAGAGAGAGAGATTTTCTTTATTCATTCATCTATCATTGTACACTTCGGTAGTTTCCATATCTTGGCTATTGTAAATAATGCTATAATAAACACAGGGGTGCATATATGTCTTCTAGAGGTTTTGTTTCCTTCAGATAAATATTCAGGGGTGGAATTGCTAGATTTATATTTTTAATTTTTTGAGGAACCTCCATACTGTTTTCCACAGCGGCAGAACAAATTTACATTCTCACTGTTAGTGGGTTCCCTTTTCTCCACATTCTCGTCAATACTTGTTATTTCTTGTCATGTTGGTGATAGATAGCCAGGTGTGAGGTGATATCTCATTGTGGTTTTGATTTGTATTTCCCTGATGATTAGTGATGCTGAACATCTTTTCATGTGTCTGTTGGCCATCTGTACATCTTCTTTGGAAAAATGTCTATTCAGGTCTTCTAACAATCTTCTAACTTTTTTTCATTATTGAGTTGTATGAGTTCTTTATATACTTTGTATATTAACTCCTTATCAAATATATGACTTGCAAATATTTTCATTGCCTTTTCATTGTGTCAGTGGTTTCCTTTGCTGTGCAGAAGCTTTTTAGTGTGATGTGGTCTCACTTGGTTGTTTTGTTTACTGTTGTTGCCTTTGCTTTTGGTATCCCCAAATCCTCACCAACACCAATGTCAAGGAGTATACCACCTATGCTTTCTTTCTTTTTTTTTTTTAATGTTTTTTATTTATTTCTAGGAGAGAGATAGAGACAGCATGAGCAGGGGAGGGTCAGAGAGAGAGGGAGTCACAGACTGAAACAGGCTCCAGGCTCTGAGCTGGCAGTCAGCACAGAGCCTGATGCGGGGCTCGAACCCACGAACCGCGAGATCATGACCCAAGCGAAAGTCGGACGCTTAACCGACTAAGCCACCCAGGCGCCCCCCACCTATGCTTTCTTATAGGAGTTTAATGATTTCAGGTATTGCATTCAAGTCTTTAATCCATTTTGAATTCATTTTCATTATGGTATACGTTGTGGTCCAGTTTTCCTAAAGTCATTTACTGAAGAGACTGGCCTTTCTGCCATTGTGTATTCTTGGCTTCTTACTTATAAATTAATTGATCATATATGCATGGGTTTATTTCTGGGATCTCTATTCTGCTACACTGATTTTTTTTAAGTTTATTTATTTTGAGAGAGAAAGCATGTGCACAGGAGGGCAGAGAGAGAGTGGGAGAGAGAATCCCAAGCAGGCTCTGCACTGCCAACACAGAGCCTGATGCAGGGCTTGAACCCACAAACAGCAAGATCAAGACCTGAGAGGAAATCAAGAGTGAGATGCTCAACCCACTGAGTCACCCAGACACCCATGAGGTGTTTTTATGCTAATGCCATACTATTTTGATTACTATAGCTTTATAATATCATTTGAAATATAGTTTGGCTCCAGCTTTGTTTTTCTCAAGGCTGCTTTGGCTTTTCAGGATCATTTGTGGTTCCATACCAATTTTAGGATCATTTGTTATATTTCTGTGAAAAATGCCATTAGAATTCTAATAGGGATTGCATTGAATCTGTAGATTGCTCTGGGTATAGAGACATTTTGACAATATTAATTCTTCCAATTCATGAGTACAGAATATCCATTTATTCGTGGCTTTGATTTCTTTCATCAATGTCTTATGGTTTTTTAGTATACAAGTCCTTCCCCTCTTTGTTAAATTTATTCCTAGATGTCTTATTCATTTTGATGCAGTTTTGTGTATTTTTTTTTTTTAGACAGTGGGAGGAGCAGAGGGAGAGAGAGAATCTCAAGCAGGTTCCACACTATCAGGGCAGAGCCTGATATGGGGCTTGATTCCATGAAACTGAGATCATGACCTGAGCCAAAATTAAGAGTCAGATGCTCAACCAGCTAAACCACCCAAGTGCCCCCCTTATTTTTAAAAAATATTTTATTTTTTTAGAGTGCACAGGGGAGTGATGCAATTTTAAATGGTATTGTTTTCTTAATTGCTTTTTTTTTAAATAAATTTTTTAAAGTTTATTTTTGAGAGAGACAGAGACAGACTGAGTGGTGGAGAGGTAGAGGAGAGAGAGAGAGAGAGAGAGTGAGAGAGAGAATACCAAGCAGGCTCCCCGCTGTCAGCACAGAGCCTGATGTGGGGCTCAAACCCACAAAACCATGAGATCATGACCTGAGTTGAAATCAAGTGAGACACTTAACCAACTGAGAGACCCAGGTGCCCCTTAATTTCTCTTTCTGCTAGTTCATTATTAGCATATAGAAACAACAGATTTGGGGCACCTGGATGGCTCAATCAGTTAAGCATGCCACTATCTTGATCTCAGCCCAGGTCTCAATCTCAGGGTTGTGAGTTCAAGCCCAGCATTGGACCCCACACTGGGCATGGAGCCTACATAAAAACCAAAACCAAATAAACAGAAAAACCCAGGGTGTATGGGTAGCTCAGTTGGTTAAGCATCAGACTCTTGACTTCGGCTCATGTCATGATCTCAAGGTTCAGAATCCCGGCTGACAGTGTGGATCCTGCTTGGGATTCTCTCTCTCTCTCTCTCTCTCTCTCATAAAAATAAATAAATAAATAAACTTAAAAGAATGAGACTTTTATATATTGATTTGGATCTTGCAACTTTACTGAATTTATGAGTTCCAACACTTTTTTGGTGGAATATTTAGGGTTTTCTATATATAATATCCTGTCATCTATAAATAGTTTCTTTTTTTAAATATTTTTTTAATGTTTTATTTATTTCTGAGAGAGAAAGAGAGAGAGAGAGTGTGTGTGAGCAGGAGAGGGCCAGAGAGAGGGAAATACAGAATCTGAAACAGGTTCCAAGCTCTGAGCTAGCTGTCAGCACAGAGCCCGACACAGGGCTTGAACCCACGAACTGTGTGGATCATGACCCGAGCTGAAGTTGGACGCTTTACCAACTGAGCCACCCAGGTGCCCCAATAGTAACAGTTTCACTTCTTCCTTTCCAATTTAGATGCCTTTTATTTCTTGTCTAATTGCTCTGGCTAGAATTTCCAAGATGGTATTGAATAAAAATGGCAAAAGGGGGCATCTTTGTCTTGTTCCTGATCTTAAAGGAAACACTTTCAAGTTTTTATTGTTGAGTTTGTTAGCTGTTGGCTTGTCATAAATGTGGCCATTATTATGTTGGGATATGTTTCCTCTATACCCACTTTGCTGAGAGTTTTTATCATAAATGGGTATTGGAGAGGCACCTGGGTGGCTCAGGTGGTTGAGCATCTGACTTCAAACTCCGCACGGGGCTCACTGCTGTCAGCCTGTCAGCACAAAGTTTGCTTCAGATCCTCTCTCCCTCTCTCTCTGTCCCTGACCTGCTTGCTCTCTCCCAAAAAATAAATATATTTAAAAAAAAATTAATAAGTAAAAATTAATGGATATTGGATTGCAACTTATTCTGAAATATATAAAAGATTGGATGGATGTACAGATGATAAAGCAAATAGAGCAAGCATTAAGTATAGAATAACTGGTGGATATACTGATGATCGCTGAACAATTATTTCAAGTGTTTTGTATGCCTGAAGATTTTTGTAATGCTTATAAGAATTATATAGTATATCAGAAGGTGCTAACTATTCTGGCAAAAAATTAAGACATTGAAGGGAGGATAGGGAGTAACTGGGGTGGGGGAATGATCTTAAGATCATTCAGGAAAGCCTCCCTGAGGAGACCTGAGAGCCACACAGAGACCTTGGGTAAGAAAGCTCAGGGCAAAGGGAAGAGGAAGTACTGAAAGGCCCTGGGGCACAAGTGTATCCGATTCTGGAACAGTGAGGAGGCCAGTGTAGCTGAAGCCTAGGGGGCAAAGGTGAGGGTAGGAAGCAGATCCCACAAGCCTCCTGGGCCACTGTTCAGCCTTTGATTTTTGGTCTGAATGAGTAGTGCACAGAATCAGCTGACCCAACTCCCGTGCACAGGAAAGCTGCTGTCAGTGTAGTGGGACCCAAATGAGGCAGCAAAGCCAAAGCGAGGAGACCAGAGGGGAGATGCTGACAGCAGTCAGGCAAGAGATGATGGCGGCTCTGGCCCGAGGGCAGTGGTGGAAGTGGTGAGAACTGATCAGATTTGCGAGATATTTTGAATGTGAACCAGCAGGGTTTGGGCATGGACTGGATATGTGGGTGGTGAAGGAAAGAAAGGAGTCCAAGATAACACAGATGGAGACAGAGAAGATTACAATTGGTGCATATTTTAGGGGAAGAACATGGGTTGATTTGAGGGAAGCTAAATTTTGAGATGTCTGCTAGGCTTTCAAGTAGGCATGGAATAGACTAGGCCTTGGATTCCGTGATGCGGAGAGGAGGAAGCAGTGGGAAAGAAACCAGAGCTGGAGGAGGGAGTGTCAGTCCTGCTGATTGGTCAGGTTAAGAGCAAGAGCGAGCACAGACCTTGGAATTTGAGGGATGGGCCCCTCCCCCACCATGGCCTCAGCCTAGGGCTTAGTCTGGAGGAGAGGTGTAACCATTTTCCCCAAGGCCATGGTGGAACCTAGTTCTTTGGCTGCACTTAGTGGCTCTGATTATACTCTGCTGTAACTTTGTGTTTGTGAGATTTATCCATTTTGACACAGCTCTAGATCAAGAGTCAGCAAACTAAAGCCTCAGGTCAAATCTGTTTTAGCAAATAAAGTTTTAGTGGGACACAACCATGCCCTTTAGGGGTCAAAGGCTGCTTCCACGCTCCAACAGAAAGGAGTAGTTGCTGAGGATCACATGGCTTGGAAAGTCTGTCTGGCCTTTTGAAGGGAAATTTTGCTGAGCCCTTCTCTCTCTCACCATGTGTTGCTGTTATAAGAATACCCAAGATCTTCAGTAGAACATGTAGGTGGCCCCAATTTTTTGCTGTTTTGAAAATGCTCCAATAAACATACTTAACTGTGCTCCTTTGAGGTCCTATGTTACACAGCAGGTGGAATTCCTGGTTTGTAGGATAAGGGCATCTTCAGTTTTGGTAGATTTTGCCAAATTGTTCTTCAGTGTGGTTGAAAGGTTTTACACTCCCATCAACAGTGTAGAGAGTTCCCATTTTCCCATCTTCCTCTAAAACATGGTATGATGTGTTGTCAGACTTTATGTTAGTTAGCAGTTTTCTGTTGTTTATGGATTCCTCTGCATCTTCTTGCTGTGAGTGGTAGTCATGCTCCTGATGCTGCTTGGGCCAGTGCTCTGGCTGGGACCTCAATACAAGGTTGCCTTGTATTCAGTGACAAAATTCGAAATTTTGTTCCTGGCTTTAAAGGAAATATGCTTACCATTTCACCATAGAGTGTGGTGTTTTACCATTAAGTTATGAGGTTTGCTGCAGGTTTGTTTTTTGTTTGGTTGGTCTTGTGCTAGGGAGAACTCCCCTCGAAAACCATCTGGATCAATTTTTGGGGGGTATACCACTACTCACCTTGTCAATTTCTTTTTGAATTAGTCTTAGCAAATTATCTTTTTCTAGAAAATTGTCCATCTAATCTAAGTTAACTTAGATTAACTTAGATTAAGTTAACTCATCTAAGCTATAACTCTTCTACAAGCTGCTTTAGTTGCCTTCCCCCAACCCTGAGTTTTTATGTGTAT
The DNA here is from genome assembly GCF_003009895.1 of Hyaena hyaena. Classification (NCBI taxonomy): domain Eukaryota; kingdom Metazoa; phylum Chordata; class Mammalia; order Carnivora; family Hyaenidae; genus Hyaena; species Hyaena hyaena. The sequence continues at coordinate 802,952 of NW_024080948.1, read as the reverse complement.
TCCTCATTTGTAAAAATCTGACTACTTTTCATTTCAATAGGATTTCATCTTTGGGTAAAAAGTTTTTTAGTCCAAAAAAGTTTATATGTCCAAACATTTAGAATTTATTTGGGTCTGATCTGTGGTCATAGAATATGGTCTTTATGAAATTTATTTGATACCTGTTGAGATTCAAGTTGGGGCCATTTTTTTTAATGTTTTTTTTTTTTTTAACAAATAGTTTATTGTCAAGTTGTTTTCCATATAAAACCCAGTGCTCATCCCCACAAGTGCCCTCTTCCATGCACATCTCCCCCCTTCCCCTCCCCCCCACACCCATCAGTCCTCAGTTTGTTCTCAGTATTCAAGAGTCTTTCATGGAAGTTGGGGCCATTTTTTATGTCATTTTTTGGTAAATGTGTGCTTGAAAGTAACAGTATTGGGCTCAGGGTTTCATCAGGATTCATTGATATTATTATCTTTTTAAAAATTCTTCCAAATCTTTTTTTCTTAGTTTATTGTCAAGTTGGTTTCCATAGAACACCCAGTGCTCATCCAAACAAGTGCCCTCCTCCATGCCCATCACCCCCTTTCTCTCCCCCCCCCCACCCCCATCAGCCCTCAGTTTGTTCTCAGCATTCAAGAGTCTCTCATGGTTTGCTAATATCTTTCTATATCCTTTTTTGGCTGTTGGGTATATCAGTTACTGAAGGAAGTCTTAAATCTCTCACTATGATAGAAGATCTGGCAATTTCTCCTTGTATCCTATCCCTTTTGTTTTCTACGTGTCCAGTCTTTTAGACCTCTAACTTGTATGTTTTTGTATCATTTATGTACTAATCTTTTTACTTTTCTTCCTCTTTTTGTCTATGGGCAGTTACACTTGCTATAATTTTAGTGATCCCTTGTGTCTGAAGTACACACTTTCTGAATTTACAAAGCTTTGTAAATTATATCTTCATCCTGCCCCCCCCCCCCCCCCATATATCGAGCGTCTTAGAACCCTTGAACTGATTACTCTCTCTAGTCTTGTGGCCTGTGCTCCTTGTTTTGTAACTCCACAGATTAATCATCACTGTTCATGTTCCACTGTTTTTATTTACTTAACATGTTTCCCAGTTTACTCACTCACCATTCTTCTACCCTCTTCTCTTTAGAGTTCTGCAAACTCATTACAAAGTGTCAAGATGCTCCTTTTATTTATCCTGCTCTGGATTTTATGTAAGGGTCCTGGTCTTTAATCAAGTCTGGAAGCTCTTCCTCACGAACTCCCTCTCCCATTTTTCTCTTTTTGGAATTCTGATAGGACCAGTGGGTCTTCTCACTTCCCCATTCCTATCAATTTCCCCTTTAAAGAGGGTCTATCACCTTGGCTCCCTGGTTGCTTCCTTTCAGTCCTCTAGTTGAGTGACTTATCTTCTATTGTGTCTCATCTACTTCCTTGCTTGATCCTGTCAGGCTTGAATTTCAATAGCTTGTTCAATTCTAGAAATTCCTTTTAAAACCTCTGTGTTCCTTTTGAGCCTCTTGCTTTTATGTTTTAATCCCCCGCCCCTAGCTTTCTTCTTTCTCTAACCATGAGCTCCACGAAGGGGAGGTCTTTGGGTTTACTCGCATCATCACCCCCAGCGCCTCACACCATAGCTTGAAGGGAACGGACTCCGAGCGCGCTGTGGGATGACTTAGCACCAGTGGGAACAGAAAATGCTGAGCACCGGACTGGCCCGCGCGCTCCCCCGCTGACAGAGGTGGAGTCAGCCTGCTCAACGGCCCGCAGGCTTCCCAGCCTCTGCGTCCCGGCCTCGGGGAGATGGGACGGCAGCTCATGACGTCACAGGACTGTGACGCGTCCTGGAAGCCCCGCCCCTCCGCGGCGCTGGCCGCGAGTCCAGCTCTCTGCGCCATGACGTCAGGAGTCCAGGCGGGCGGGTTTTGCGTCGGCCCAATGGGAGCGGTGCGCCGGCCTCCCCTTTAAGGAATGTTGTGACCTGACGTCACCCGGGCTAGTTACCTCTCCGAGCCACAGCCGCCAGGCTCAGCTCGAGCCCCGGAGCCCTTGAGCGCAAGGCGCGGACCCCTGAATCTCAGCCAGAGCCCCAAGCCGCGCGCCCCGGAGCCCCGGCCTGCGCGCCCCGCCGGGCCCGAGCGATGCCCTCAGACCGGCCTTTCAAGCAGCGGCGGACCTTCGGTGAGGCCCAGCGGGCGGTCCGCGGACCCGGGGCGGAGGCGCAGGGTTGGGGGACGCGACTGACCCTGACTGCCGCAGGCGACGTCAGCTCTGTGACGTCAGACTCAGGCTGGACCCCCTGGGCCGGGAGGCAGGTTCAGGCCTGGGCTGGGGCCTCGCCTCCCAGTCCAGCTGGTGCCAGGCCCTGGGGCCTGACGGCCCTGGGGGCGGGGGCCCTGGGGGCGGGGCCGGCAACAGGCAAGGCGAAAGGCGAGCGGGACCTTTCGGCCTTACTGCCTGCCTCCTGTCCGCAGCCGACCGCTGTAAGGAGGTGCAGCAGATCCGCGACCAGCACCCCAGCAAGATCCCGGTGAGTCCCACCGCCCCCTCCCATCCCTGTGGCTCCAGACCCCGCCTGGCTCACGCATCCCTGCCCCACCCCTAGGTGATCATCGAGCGCTACAAGGGTGAGAAGCAGCTGCCCGTCTTGGACAAGACCAAGTTCCTGGTCCCAGACCATGTCAACATGAGCGAGTTGGTCAAGATCATCCGGTGCGTGGGCAGCAGCAGTCAGAAGGGGCTTGGGGCCTTCTGGGGAAGGACAGGACTTGGGCCCGAGCTTTGGATCCCTGTCCTAGGGAGGTTGGGTACAAGGTCAGGGCTGGGTTCATGGTCAGGTCAGAAGTGAGTGCCTACAGCCAGGGCTGGGATGGGTGTGGAGCAGACTCAATCATTGGGAAAGGGAGTGAGGGGGGTGGTCAGGGCTCCACCCACTCAGGAGCCAGGCCCCTCACAATTGACCTGACCTTCTGCCACCCCAGGCGCCGCCTGCAGCTGAACCCCACGCAGGCCTTCTTCCTGCTGGTGAACCAGCACAGCATGGTGAGCGTTTCTACACCCATCGCAGACATCTACGAGCAGGAGAAGGATGACGATGGCTTCCTCTACATGGTCTACGCCTCCCAGGAAACCTTCGGCTTCTGAGCCAGCAGTAGGGGGGGGCTGGTTGGCCTGGGAGTGGGGGGGCCCTGCCAGGCTCTACTCAGGGAGCTCCTGGCTCCTGAACTTAACTGTTTCTGCCCTGGGGCGGCTGGGCAGGGATGCTACCACCTAGCCTTGGGGCACCAACCGCACCTACTCTGTCCCAGGTGGGTCCTGGGCCAGTCAGTGTTAGGGTTGCCCCTTTGGGTGCTGGCTGGGATGGGGGAGGGTAGGGAAGAGTTCCCAGCACCCCTGCTCGCTGTGGTTTGTCCTTTTTTTTTTTTTTTTTAGGCCCCTGCCCATCTTCCCCTCCCTTACCTGAGGCGCTGCCCCCCTGCCTGGACCTGCCCACCCCTGAAGGACTGGCCCCTGGCTCACCTGGTCTTGACATGGTGTATGGATCTGTGGCATTGTCCCTCTGCAGAATAAAGATTGCTCAGGCCTGCCTGGCCGTTTGCCTCCAGCTGCTTGGGGAATGGTGGGTGGGGGCTGGGGGGGAGGTTAGAAAGCACTGTCCCATACCAGTCTCAGCTCCCCAGGGCACAGACTTGTGTGCTATGGACTTGGGGCTCATTCTAGAAACCCACACTGGTGTGGTACAGTAGTGGTAGGGGCCAAGCCCCCCCCTTCCAGGAGTGCAGTGTGGGCCCAGGATCGATTTCTTTGTAACAAAAAGAAAAATTTATTAAGTAGCCACAACCTAACAAACCCTGCTCACCTACTTCTCCCCCTTTCCAGCCTCGGAGGGGACACCCTGGTGTGCAGAGCCACGAAGTGGGGGTCCAAGTGGAGGAGTTCCTGGCTACTCCCCCTCGGCCTTGCAGTCAGCCATGGCTCCCCTCTGGTGCCAGAGATTTGTAGCCCTGGACTCGAACCTCATCTGCCAGAGGCCTCCTCTGGTGGCAACTCTGGCTAGAGGGCTTGGCCCAGCTTCTGGCCCTTATATCCCCTGAAATCCATGCAGCCCTGTGTCCAGCCAGGCCTACTTAAGCACAAGCATGGCCTCTGTGCCGTCCTTGGCAGTCAAGTAGAGACCGTGTGTGAGGTAGTACTCCCGTCGCAGGAAGGCATAGAAGTAATCAGAGATGAGCAGGATCTGGGGGGAGAAAGAAGGTGTGAGAAGCTGGAGGAACCTCCCCCAGAACCTTGGGTCTCTGAGGGGGTAGACAGGTGTTGGGGGGGATTCCCTGCATAGGAACTCCTACCTCAAGGCCTACAATTGCCCCACAAGGTCTTGCACTTCAGAAGCTGCCTGTACTGCCCCTCCCCACCCCTGAGCCACACCACGTTCATGCCACCTTCCTAGGCCCTGGCGTCTGCCTTCCAAAATGTACCTCTGCAGCCAGTGGCCATTGCGACCTCACCTCCTGGGTGCCCACAGCCTCCTCCATGGTATAGCTGGGCCCCCAGCCAAAGCTGCTGCTCCCACTGTAAACTCATACCCCCATCTTCCCTCCAGATGCTTAGGCCATAGAATCACCTGATACTTCTCCTCCTGGACACCAAGCCACTAAGTCCTGACAGTTTTATCTCCCAAACTCTCAGATCCACTCATTTCTACCTGTCCTTACAGCTACCACCCTGGACAAAGCCACTGTCATCTCAACAGCAGTCTCTGCTCTGGGCTACCTGGTCTCAAGCCCCCTGATCCTACCCGTCCATTCTCCCTCGCAGCCAGAGTTTGCTTTTCAAAATAAATCTAGTCCTATTACTTCCCAGCTAAAAGTCCTCCAAAGGCTTCCTTGAGCTCCTAGGATGAAGATCAGACTCTTTTAGGGACTCTGACCCCTTGTGCCTGGTCCCTGCCCCATGTGTACTGCTCACCCTCTCACCTGCTCCACCTCACTCAGCTCCAGCAACACAGGCCTCTTTTGCTGCAGGATCTCTGCTGTTTCCTCTGCCTGAAATGTTGTCTTTCCTTTCATCCAGCCAACATCTGCTTACCCTTCAGTTCTCAGGAAAGCTCGCTTCCTTAGAGAAGCTCTCCCATCCCCCCAGATTGGGTCTTGGCCCCATTAACCTCTACTTTGTAACACAAACTCATCCAAATTGCAGTCTTTCTTTCATCTGTGTGACTGCATGATGACTGTGGCTCCCCAGGACTGCACAGGGTCCTCAAGGCCTTCTGCCACTATGGTATCCATGACCAGCTCAGTCGGCCTTTCCTGGATGGGCCACAGAATCAAAAGGGCCCCAAAGTTCAGTACCATCCCTCTCACAGAGGCCCACAGAGGCACAAGGACTTGTGCTGTTTTACAATCCCATCCATCCAAAGACTCCCAGTGCCTGCGGCAGGAGAGACAGAGCCCTGCCCCATGGCAGGGTGTGGAGAGAGGGGTTCACAACCCCAGTTCTCAGCCACTTAGAAGCCTCTTAGATCATCAGCATCAACCACCTGTTGGCACAGATGGGAGATGGAAGCCCAGTGGAGGGGGAACACCCAGCTAAGGGCTTAGAGCAGGTCAGAGGTTGAGCTGAGCCTGGCATCTTAGCCTCTGTTCTCTGGAGACCCCTGTCCTGGGCAGGAAGAACAACACGGAGGGTCCTGAAGAAGAGCTGAGGATCTATACTAGTGCTGGCCTCAGAACAAGGTCCTGCCTTTGTAGCACCAGAGGAACCCATCTGGAAGGCTGATGGTCCCCACCTTATAGACGAGGAAACAGGCACAAAAGGTTCAACAGTTGGCCTAAGACTACACATGAGATCTGGCCTAGTGGCCGTGACCCTGTAGCAAGGTGATGCACCTGGGGCCCAGTCTGCCACAGGGCAGAGAACTCACAGCTGAGGTTATCAGTGGAGCAGACAGTCCAGGGAGCCCCCAGCGCCTTGCCCCACAGCTGCCGGTGGTGGGCAGTTACCACAGCAAAGGCTGACCTCACATACTGCAGCCCCTTTCTCACCTAGGCCCAAGGTGCCCAGTCTAGAGCTGTGGTTAAGCTGGGAGCCAGATCTGATGAGGATCAAATGCAAAGTCACAATTAACAACAAAACAAATGGACCAACTCCAGTGTCACAAAAAATCAGCACAAGGATTAGAAAGTCAGAATACTAGGTATTAGGTTGAACCATATGAAATGTCCATGTTTGTAGATCAAAAATGGTTGAATATTGTTAAGTTCATATAGTTTAATTTAATATAAAGGGAAAAAATAGAGTATGCATGTTATTTACAAGTAACAAAACAAACAACTAAGGCCTTAGGGAACCATTCTTTTTCCTTATAATCCTTAACATTGTAAATTATGTATATGTATGATGTCGATTAAAGAAATCAGTTAAAAGCAACCAGCCAATAAATGACTGAATAAATAAATAAATGAGAGAGAATTGCTTTTGGAATCCTTACATAAGAATTCCCAACAACATACCTCATCCAGGAGGTAGAACTTAGTTTTTGCCTACTCCCCACCCTCTGCCCCCAAGGGTGGGATAGACAAGGTAACTCACTTCCAAAGAACAGAGCAGGGGAAGAGAAAATAGTAATTCTACACTAGAGAAGCCTGCAAACACTGTCTTGAACAAATGAAGGGTAACGTCGTCATGAAATCAGGTGGCTAGTATGTACCGCCTGAGCATTCCAAAAGTCCAAACCCCCAACTTATGATAAGAAAAGCATCAGATAAACCCAAAGTTGGGACACTCTATAGGATACTTAGCCAATGCATTTCAAGACTGTCCAGGTCACGAGAACTTAGGAAAGATAGAGGAAGCAGGCAGAGGACATGGGGGAGACAGGACACTTTAACGTGGTCCCCTGGCTTGGATCCTGGGTGTGGAGCATAGGGGAACTTTCTGTATCTTAAGTTATTCTAGGATTTAAAAGTTTATTTTAAAAAAGCAATGTATTATTTGCAGCTATATAAATGAACCTCAAAAATATTTTGTTGCTGGGGTGCCTGAGTTAAGTGTCCAACTCTTGATTTCAGTTTAGGTCATGATCTCACAGTTCGTGGGACTGAGCCCTGATTGAGCTCTGAGCTGACAGCGCAGAACCTGCCTGGGATTTTCTCTCTCCCTCTCTCTTTTCTTTCCCCACTCACGCATGTATGTGCATGTTCTCTCTCAAAATAAATAAAATTTTTGCTGACTGAAAGGCAGCTTCAGAAAATGTACATGTTAAGATTTGTGTTTTTCATCTTATAAAAATTTCATATAAGAAAAATTAAGTACTGATCTCTGGTTAATAATATACATGCTAAGGTATTTAGCAGTAAATGTATTGATATCTATACTTTGTGTGTTTTTTTTAATTTAAATCTAAATTAGTTAACATATAGTATAATAATGATTAAAATAAGGGACTGAGGAATGGATTATTTGTGATCACAAAAGTATAGTAAAATGTTAATGGTAGAGTCTAGGTGGTAGGTATAGGGGTGTTTAATGTTAAATCTTTCAAGTTTGCTGTGTCTGTGAAAATTTTCATGATAAAGTGTCAGGGGAAGGTGGTATGGAAGGAAGAGTCCTGTGTGCTGGCTTGGTCTGTCTGGAACCAAAGGTCAGTGTTCCTGATTGGGTGCCCTGCCCCTGGCCCACAGGGAAGGCATCTTGGGGACACCAGGCTGGCCTGGAGGCTTGGCTCTTCCAGAGAGATACCTTCCCTGACACAACCTCCCTCTTCTGACCTTGGGGCTTTCTTTCCATTTGGGCTGAGAAGCAGGGATTTCAGGCCCTGGGATTCAGGCAACACAGCAGCTACAGACCCAGAGCCCCTTTGCCCAGTCCGGACAGAGGAAGTTGGGTGAGGAGCAGAGGCAAAAGCATGGGCAAGTTTGTGGCCATGTGACTCTATGTAAGTCACTTTCCCAAACCGAAGCTGCATTTTCCTCATCTATAAAGCCAGTGATAAAACTAGTTTACTCACGATGGTGATTCCCCCAGTCCTTGCTCTGTCCCTGTGTGTTGTCAGAGACCTGAAGAACAGCCCATTCTTTATTATTTTAAGACGACTCCACGCCCAATGTGGGGCTCGAACACATGACCCTGAGATCTAGGGTCACACACTCTACTGACTGAGCCGGACAGGCACCTGAGCAGCCTATTCTTTAGAGCTGTCCTCGAGAGCTGTGGATGGACCCTTTGGCCTCTCTCTTGCCATCAACCAAATCCTGCCAATCCCCTTCCTCAGACTTCCAACTCAGCCGCCTTTTATCCCTCCCACTGCCACCTCTTTCCAGAAGCCTCCTGCATCCTCCTGGCCCCTGAGGGATCTCTCTCGGTCTCTCAGTATCTGTCTGTTTCTCCATCCATCCTCCTGGCCCCTGAGGGATTGCTCTCAGTTTCTGTCTGTCTCCCTCTCACATACACACATGAATGAACCTTTCACTTGTCTGCTCAGAAGCCTGCGGTGCCCCATTCTGCCGCACACCACACCCACATGCCCCGGGAGCCCTGAACACAGCCTGGTCCTGCAAACACTGCATGGCCACACCTCACTGCCTCTGCTCCCACTCAGCCCTTGGGCTGGAATGGCTCTTCCCACCAAGAGCTCCTGCTTATCCCTAGAGAAGAATCATCTGCATCTCCTGCCCCAGAGTCTTCCCTAAATCCATACTCAGTTATATGATCCCTGAGATGAAGTCACTTCCTGTTGGCCTTCCAACCAAATGGGGTGGCATCTGCTCTAGATCTGTGACCTCAGACCCAGCAAAGGGCTGGCACTCTGTGTATGGTTTGCTGGTTCCCCTGCCCCTGGAAGGGCTCAGTCAGACCACATTTTTCTCACCGGCAGCCATGATGGTCCAGCACTATCCTTTGGGACATGATGAAAATTTAATGAGGTAGTTGATAAAAGGATGACCAGGGACAGGGAGGGGCACTTCACAAGTGGAATAAAATGGTTAGAACATGCTCCATTACAAGGTGGGGAAGTGGAGAGATGGAAACCAACAATATTTGGGTAGCTGCTTTGGACCAGGCTCTTTAGTAAAAAAGCATCATTAGGGGGTTAGGGGATGGGCAAAATGGGTGAAGAGGAGTGGGAAGCACAGGCTTCCCATCATGGAATGAAAAGTCCAGGGGATGAAAGGTATAGCACAGGGACTAGTCAATGGTGCTGTAATAGCGCTGTGTGAGGACAGCTCAGAGCCTGGAACCTGTTTTGGATTCTGTGTCTCCCTCTCTCTGCCCCTCCCCCACTCGCACTCTCTCAAAAATGAATAAATGTTAAAAAAACCTCAAAAACAATTTTTTAAAAAAAAGCACATCACTGAATTTTCACAACATAATGGGGTAGGGTTTATAAGCCCCACTCAGAGATGAGCAAACTCCAAGGTCAAGGGTGTTGCCCAAGGTCACATGGCAGTAAGGTAAGCCTTTGGGCTGCAATGCCAGTCCTGTCTGAGGCTCAAACCCTACTTCTTCCCATCGCCTCCACATCCTTTCCCAGTTAAGGAGTCTGTGGGGGCAAAAGGTCTGTACCTACACATGTGGGTCCTGTTACAGGCCCATGCTGGCCCTTGGTCTACACGAACACTCCTGATGAGGTTGTGCTCCTAGACCCCAGTCCTGTCACTTAACCAAGAAGAGAGAGTTTTTTGGGAAAAGGCAAAATAAGTATCAGAGACATCCGAGCCAGTGAAGGCTATTATCTCTGTGCATCCAGAAGCTGTGGGACTCATAACGGCAGCCTCGGCCAACACTGGCACCTAGGCTGCAGCCTCCCAGAGAAGCACCTGCTGTCACACCAGGCATGTCCCAATTCCCCAGGTCTCCTGCGTAGGCTGGAGATGCTGACACTAGACAGTCAACCTGCACCTGGGGGAGCTCACATGGTCAACACCATCAACAATCAAAACACAGCATCTGCTGTCTGTGCTGCCTGGGGTCCAGGAACATGAGAGTCAGAAGGGTCAAAGGCCTACTCGTGGAGGCGGACGGGGCTTTGGTGTGACCCAACCCAGGCCTGAGTGGACACATGTGGGAGGTGATGGCAGGAAAAACTGAGCTCCACCCTCTAGCTCTAAAGACACAAAGTAACCAGAAAGTCACTGGACCTTGGTCTCGGGGTCTAGAAGGCCACAATGTAAAACCAAAGCTGGTATGATTGCAATTGTAATCTAGACAGCTCTTTTCAATTCACAAAGCTTTCCCCACCCAACCCCATACTGAGTCCTCACAGCCACCCTTCTTCTAGGCAGAGAAACAGAGGCCGCTATCACCTCTTGCCAGGTTTAAAAAGCCTCCTCCCTAGTCTCCAGATTCCAGCTCACACCTCTCACCCCTTCCCCTCCTGGCATGGTGAGGTTTTCTAAGCAAAGACGGGATCACAATTATCCTCAGCCTAAAACCACGGACTCAGCCCAGTGCTCAGCATACCGGTGATCCCGCCCTCTGGCAGTGTAGTCAGCCCCGCAGAACTGCCTTCCACACCCCCTCACTTGTGCTCTCCCAGGTCTCACCACCCAGAGCCAGGTTTGCGCCTACCCGCCCCTGGGAACACCACATATAGGCTGCCTCCCCACAGAAGCTTCCTTACCGCCTCAGCTCTGAGCTCCGCAGCCTCTTTAAGCCTATCCACAGCACCACCCGGCTGCCCTGCCCCTGCCTGGCTCCTTTTCTTTCTCTCCCACAGACTGTGGGCTCCGAGGAGGCAGGGCTGTGTCTCATTCGCACTCTGCTAGCAGAGTGCCTGGCACATAGCAAATGCCCAATATATATAAATAAATTAATTAGGCCCAAGGACTTATGTGATTTGCCTAAGGCCAACGAGCCATGACAGAGGGGCTGGGAGTCACCATGGAGGCCGGACCTCTAAACCCAGGCTTTCTGCTGGCCTTGTCCCCCAATATTTAGCTCAGGCTTTTCCTGTCACTCTGGCTGTTAGGAGGAGAGAAGGCAGGGAAAGGCCTGTGAGAGCCTCACTTGGGATGCTGAGCACAGAGTTTGAAGATAGGAGGGATGAAGGAATGAACATCCAGCAAAATACCACCTGGGAGGAGAGCAAAGTAAACATGCACACTGAGCTGGATGATGGCAAGAGCTCCAGCCTAGGCCGCAGGCCCCTCATGTCGGGAGGAAGACCTCTTCTCACACACATACCCCGGATCTTGTAGTCAGGACCACACACAAACCATGGGATTCAATCTGAAATGGCCCCCAGCTATCCACAAATGGGGGCTATGAACACTCAACCACTGATGATCTGCCCAACATGTCCCCAGACATTCGTTTCCTCATTGTCCCATTCCCCAGAATGACATGCCAGACAAACTGAAAGGTAATTCCAGGAGATGGGACTATGGTTTCATTTGTCCTGGAGTAAATAAGCCAGTCCTGAACAGGATCCAACATGCCAGAGGACTAGTAACAGGACCCTGGGGCTCCAGGCCTCCTTGGAGACAGCAGAATGGCTAAGGCAGGGCCAGCCTAGCATCTACAGGGTCTACATTACAAGGAGAAGGATTGGAGCCAGCACTCCATGGTGAGGAGGCAGCAGTTCATGGCCCTGCTGGGACACCCTCTGGACACTGGGGAACCTATTTGGACACAGACAAAGAACAGGAGTGGGGCTCTCAGGGTCAGCCACACAGGGTCTGGCTATGACCCCCTAGGAATCCAACAGGACCTGCCACAGGCCCAGCTTTGTCCTCAACAGATACTAGAACTGGGAGCTTAGGGTGCACAGGATTATATGGGATCACTGGGCATAAAATGTGGTTTTGGATTCCAGCTCATTCCATTTATTCATCAATAAACAGTCACTGAATATTCTTGGTGCTGGTGATACGGCTGTGAAGAAGATAGACTTGGAGCTGCCCTCATGGAACCCCCAGTCTAGCAAGAGGACATGATAAATGAGCATAAATAAACACACTCCTCAGAGCTTGGGGACTTCCAAGCTTCTGCTTAGTCATTTGTACTACTGCCTCCCTCAAAGGGCAGTTATGAGGATTAAGTGAATTCCTCATTATACAAGAAAAGCTTAAGGAGCTATCAGGAGGGGAGCAGCTCCATCAAGGAAAAGATCACCAAGATGTTTTATTAAAAGGAAAAAAGTCACACTTTCATCATGATGCCAATAATAAAAACACACACACAAATAAAGCTCTTCTCCAGGAGCACATGAGTACATGGGAATGCACAGGGAAAGGTCCAGAAGGCCACACAAGCACATGATCCAGAAGATTAGAGGGATCATATGGGCCTGGCTCCTAGTAGGCACTCTTTCAACATGAGCCACTATTAGTTATAATTTTAGGGAAAGATTTCCTTGTGTTTCCTGTTTTTAAAATGAATTGGGGTGAGTCGGATGTTTTATCTTACTCTTTTAAAAAAGCTAGGTTTAGGGGCGCCTGGGTGGCTCAGTCGGTTGAGTGTCCAACTTCAGCTCAGGTCATGATCTCACGGTTCGTGGGTTCGAGCCCCACATAGGGCTCTGGGCTGACAGCTAGCTCAGCGCCTGGAGCCTGTCTTTGGATTCTGTGTCTCCCTCTCTCTCTAACCCTCCCCTGCTCATGCTGTCTCTCTCTCTCAAAAATAAATAAAACATTAAAAAAAAAAGCTAAGTTTAAACATATTACTTTTTGATTACTTTTTGTTTATATATAACCCTTGATGCCTTGTTTTCTTCTGCTGGCTGCTGACTTGCAGAAGAAGAGTTAAAAAAAAAAAAAAAAAGAAAAGAAAAAACAGAAGAAGTTTGTTTGGTCTGAATGTTTCCCTGGGAATTTGCTCTGGGGATTTGAAAAGCGGGTCACCAGTGCTACTTCTCATGTTAACATAGGATCACGGCAATAGGACCTACACATGCCCAAACCTCTAAACACTCAGGGAGGCTGGGTTGTCATCCCTGGTTTTAGGAACACTGCAACCCAGTAAGTCAGTCAGAGAAAGACAAATATCATATGACTTCACTCATATGTGGAATTTAAGATAGAAAACAGATGAACATAAAGGGAAGCAAAAATAATATAAAAACAGAGAGGAAGACAATCATAAGCGATTCTTAAGTACAGAGAACAAACAGGTTGCTGGTGGGGTGGTGGTGGGGGGCTTGGCTAAATGGGCAAGGGGCATTAGGGAGGGTACTTGTTGGGATGAGCACTGGGTGTTATATGTAAGTGATGAATCCTTAAATTTGACTCCTGAAACCATTATTACACTGTATGTTAACTTGGATTCAAATTAAAAATTAAAAAAAATTAAAAACTAAATAAAAAGTTTTCTGCCCATAAAAAAAAAAAAAGAATACTGCAACCCAGAGAAGTCAATTGCTGAATATCATACCATGAGGAAGTAGAAGAAGACCTCAACCAACCAATCTATCTCAATCTTTTCTCCTCCCTTGTCTTTCTTGCACATGTGCATGAGTGTGCGCACACACACACACAGACAGACAGACATGCCCTATGGATGTTTTACTGTTGTCATTTCCTGGTTACTGACTCTGAGGCACAATTATAATTAATTAACAAATGATCCATGCCACATGCTGAAAAATACTTAATGGCCCCAAGGAGAAAGGATGGAGCCTAAGTCACTGGTTTACCTGCCAGTGTAACTAAGAATTTACCAATATATATTGTTGTATAACAGAGTGTGGCACTGACCAACTCAAACAGAGCAGGACTTAAAATCTGTGGGTCAAGGTGCTCTCTGCATTCAGCCATGATGGACTGGGCTCCTGATGCCTGCTGAAAATCCATACTCATCTCTTTCCAGGACAGCTTGCTTGGTCTTGCCCGGGGAGAAGGGGGGGAGGGGAGAGGAAGGATCAAGGAATTTTAAGACATCATTCCAGCTAGAAGAGCTGAAAAAAGCCAGCTGTGGGTGTCCCCAAATGCCATACATCTCAGTGACAGCACTGACTGTAGGTCAGATGGAAGTGGGTCTGGCTTGAGCTGTGGAGGACGTAGGTAGGGGCTTTACCAGCCACAGAGACCAGGGTCTGGCAGAAGCTGGAGAAGGGTTAGGGACAGAGCTGCGAGTCACTAACCTCAGCCAGGGGGATTATCTGGCCGTCAGCCTGCCCACTTCCCAGACCTTACACTCTCCACGTGTGAAAGGCCCAGCTGATACTCCTTGCTCCCCAGCGCTTTCCCTGACCACTCACGACAACAAAGGTTCCCTCTAGATTTCTCCAGTGGTTACTCTGCATACTTGGCCATTAATCACACCATGTTCTCCCTGGCTATCTTTGTTTCATTCATTCATTCAACAAGTGCTTGCTAAACAAAGCTGGCAGTTGGGGACCCTGCAGTGGGAAGGACAGTCAGCAAGAAGCTTACATGCTAGAAGGGGAGGCAGAGAGAGAAACCAGTGAGCAATACAAAAGTTACAAATTGGGATAAGTGCTTGGAAGAAACAAACAGAGGGCTAAGAAGGAGATAGTGAGGCAAGGGAACCTTGTGGAAGGCCTTTTTAAGGAGCGGACACTCAACAGTTGACTGAAATTCTAAATGTCTCATATTTGTCCTCTGTGGCTCCCAAACAGCCTGAAGGTAGGTGTGTATAACCCTCATGAGGGGCACTCTTCTACCTTAGTCAATGCTCCAGGGCAGGGACAGGACTTGAGTGACTGCCTTGGTGAGTAAGTGCCCCCATGTGACCTGTCCCTTTAGTGATCTGGCAGCAGCAGCCACAAAGCCCAAAGCCAGCAGTCCCAGAAAACACTTGACCCGACAAAGCTGTCTGACTCAGAGCCACAGAGTCCAGACCCAAGATGGCCGAGGACACAGGTGTGCGAATGCCTGCACAAACTGCCAGCTTATGGGCACTACAGACCACAGCTAGGGGCCACAGAGGTTGGTATGATCTGTCTGAAGGGCAACGTGGCAATATCTGCCAAAAAGCACAATGCAGAGGTCTTCTGACCCAGTAAATTCCCCCACCTGGAGTCCATCTTAAGAAAATGCTGTACAAGAGGCACCTGGGTGGGTCTGTTGGTTAAGCAGCCGACTTCGACTCAGACCATGATCTCCTGGTTCATGAGTTCCAGTCCCGCATCGGGTTCTGTGCTGACCGTGCAGAGACTGCTTGGGATTCTTGCTCGTTTCTCTCTCTGCCCCTCCCCTACTGGCACTTTCTCTCCCTCTCTCAAAATAAACAAACATCTTTAAAAAAAAAAAAAAGAAAAAAAACCCCACTATATGAGATTCAATGAAAGGATGCCCAAGGCATTTATAGCATTTATTCTGCATTTATAGTAGAACCACCAGAAGCAACCTCAATGTCTGTCAGCAGGGGCCTATCCAGTCAAATCAAGTTCCTCCCATCCACTGACTCTTGAAAACATTATCAAGAGTAGATCGCCAAGTGAAAAACTGCAAGTCAGTTTCTCCTCCTAGAGTAGGTACCCATTTCTTCATATAAACCAAAGAGCTCTCTATGTGTGCACACATACTGAGAGCTGTCTGTAAAGGCACAAACAATGTCTGCAAAGATGCATCAAACTGATCCCAATCATGACACCTGCCCTGAGGTGGGAAGAGATGGGGGCCCTGGTGGAACTTTACGTTTTGTTTCATATGCTTCTATTTTGTTTGCTTTCTCTGCCCAGCAATGAATTCATGTGTTACTTGTGTGACTAAAAGCACATTTTAAAAAGAGATTAAAATAAAGAGGTAAAAGAAAAGCCAAGAGCTCAGCCTGATTTTTCTCCATAGCTCAGCCACTAGCACACCACTTTCATTCCCAACCCCAGCACCGTTTTCTAATCATTCAGTCTCTCCTGCCTTAGAAGGCACTTGGGCACTTACAAACATCCCCCATGCCATTTACAGAGACCCTTCCCTCATAAAGGCAGCCAGAGGGGGGTGGGGGGGGGGAAGCTGTTATCGGGCAAGTTCCACAAATACTTCATAATCACTGCAACGTATTCCCGACCCACACCTGACACTTAGGCCCTGATGACAAGCTGTGGACTATTTCAGTGGAGCTTGCCAAGCCCCACAGAGGCCCAGGGCAGGCCCAATGCCCTTACATGCCAGCCATCACTTTCAAAGGATAATTAAGGGATTTCAGCAAGACACAAGGGCCAGAACAACCTTTTGGATTTCCTCGATGCATTAAGTTGAATCCTGCAGATTTTTGTTTGCACAGGACACAGGAGGTGCTGAGCACCTACCATGAACAACCTGTGTGCAACAGGCCGAACAGACCCTCCGGCATGGTCCCACCGGGGCTACAGGGCCCGCTCTCTTCCTGCTGTTCACAAACCAAGAAAAATAGCTGGGCTGGACGTTAATTGTCCAGAAATGGCTGTGCAGGAAATACCAGACCCATCACTCACTGCAAAAGCCCAAACTCCTCCCTCCTTCTTTCCCAGCAGCTAACCCTGGAGGCAAGGATCTCCTTGGGGACTCTTCACTGGCATCATTAGTCTCTCCAGCTAGCCCGGCTTCCCATCCATTGTGTACAGGAAATGCCTGGCTGCACCAACAGCCATTGAAATGGTAAATGGCACAACCAATTCTCCTAAAACCGCACAGAGCTAACCTAAAGGAACTTCAGAAAAGTTTGCTAGACCACCTGTAACAATCTCTGAGAAAGCTAATTAAAAATACAAACTCCTGATGCTGTTTTCCACATCTATTGACTCAACATTCTTGGGAATGGGATCAGAGAATGTTTTGTGCTTGTTTTTTTTTAACAATCAAAGCTATGTAATTGCGACAGTCACAACGTAACCATGGGATTTAAAACACTAACAGGGAATCTGCATTCTTAACCACCCCCACACCCTGATTCTGAGAACCACTGCCCTATGGCACCAAGGGCTTTCCCTGGGTCAGGGGGAGATCAGAGCTCCTAGCTGGTACCGCTCATTCTTGACCCTACAGCCTCCTCACCTACTACTCCCAGCCCCACAATTTGTGTTCCAGACTTACCCAACAGTTAGACTGAACTGTTTCTCATCTTACTGCCTGAAAGTCTCCCCTCCCCCTGCCTCTGCCCTCCCTCCACCACACACACTGCATTCACTACAGTGACATGCAGTCCAGGCACTGTTATAGAAAGAGGGTGGCCTCAGAAAGAGCCTTCCCTGAATTTGGTTCTTGGCTCCTCTGATGACCTTGGGCAAGAGACCATCTGTGTGAGGCTGTGTTGCTATTTGTAAAGTAGTGATAACACTAGCTCACAGGCTTGCTGTGAGAATCAATGGGGCAATAGCTTAGCATGGCGCCTAGTAAATACTGCCCAAATTTACCTTTCCCATTGCTCTCTTTAATCTCTACTGGACCATGAGCTACTTCAGGAGAACTGTCCCCTCACTCATACCCAAACCGCCAGTTTGCAGAACTCAGGGCCTTTGTTGAATGTCTGAGGCTACAAAATGAATCCCCATGCAGTGCTCTTACCTGCCCAACATTGAAGGTCAGTGTGATGGCATAGAAGAAATTAGAGTTGGCACTTCCTGCATAAATCCAGAGGTGCCACAGGACAGGGAAAAGCAGGGAGCAGACAATAATGATGCAGGTGAGGACAAAGATGTTTCTCAGGACTGCAAAGACAGATGGTCACAGTTAACAGAATGCTGATTCTCCTTGGAACCCTTTCTTATGGGAATGGCCCCACAGGATGAAGAGGCCCAGGGAGAGCCTGGGGTAGCTCAAAGGCAGAAATCCTCCCCCAGATCCAGAGGCTCTGGGGTGCCAAGAGGCCAGCCTTAGACCCTTGACTCAATGGTTCCCCATGCCCAAAGCTGGTGTGAAGTCCTAGGTTTGGACCCTGCACCTCCCACTGTGGGCCTGGCTGGTTACCAGGTGGCAATGCTGTGAGTGCCTCTGGGCACCACAAAGGGGGCATTTCAGCAAGACAATGCCCTCTGCTCCCCCATCTGGGGGTATCTAAGGGTAATTCCTCCCCTGACCCCAAGCAGGGTGCTGTCTGTCCATATGGGATCATGGACAGCAAGGACAGCGTGAACCGATGGAGATTAGGGCCCCACGGTGAGTCTCCATGGTGCCACAGACCTGCGTCTTAGGAAAACGCGTTCCATTTTCCTTAACTCCCTTCTTAGGTTGTCTACTTTGTTTGTCTACTTTCAAATGTCCTTCACTCTTCCTTGGAGGATTTGAAAATCTCTTTCAACACCCTCCCTGTCTAATATCACTGCCCCACACTCCCAGAGGGACTGCAGAATCCCACCAGGGAGGAGGCTCTCCCCAAAGCCCCAGGGAGGGCACACCGTGGTGCCGGTGCTGGTAGGCTGGCTGGCAGGCAGAGCGCAGCTGGAGGGAAGGAGCAGGACACTGTGGCCCAAACTTGGCCTCAGAAAGGCAAAGATCTTGGTTAAAATCCCTGCTCTGCCAGCAAGTTTCCCGGAGTCTCGGCTTCCCGAGCTCTACAACAAGGCTAGAATAGGGTCTGCTTCCTAGGAGGGTTACATGAATTAAACAAGATATGTGAAAAACCTGGCACAGATATATTACTGAGTACTTTCTGGGGCTGCTGTAACAAATCACCAAAACTTAGCAGTTTAAACAATACAGTTTATCTTACAGTTCTGGGTCTCACAGGTCAAAATCAAGGTATGTCGTGCCCACTGGAGACTCCAGGGCAGAAGCCACCCACTTGCCTTTGCAGTGAGGAGGCTGCCTGCGCTTGCCTCACGACCCCTCTTCCTGCTCCACCCAGCAAGGCCAAATAAATCCTTCCTACGCTGCATTACTCGGACCTCCTCTTTTGCTTCCCTCTTCCACTTTTTTTAGAAAACAGACTTTAGTTTTTAGAACAGTTTCAGGTTTTCACAGCAAAACTGTGTGGAAGAGATTTCCCATTCTGGCCTCCCACCTCCAGCTCTTCCCCCTTTATAAGGGCCCTTGCAGATTACACTGGGCCCACCTGGAAAATCCAGGCTAATTTCCCCATCTGAAAATCCTTAACTCTAAGTCCTTTTGCACATAAAGTAGTACATTCACACGTTGTGGAAATTATGTGGACATCTTTGTAGGGAAAGGGTATTATTCCGCCTACAACACTGGTTCCCCTCACCTTTTAACTCAATTAGGGGTATCTGACAGGATTATGTGCTATTTTTATTTCTTTCTTTATACTTTATTGTATTTTAAAGAAACTAATAAGTATTATTTAAAATAAACTAATTAAAAGAACACCTTCAAAAAAACAACAACCTACTACTGGGTCTGGGTCCCAGCAGGCACTTAATGAACAGAAGCTCCCTTCCCCTCTCTGATCCTGACCTTCAGGAAATCCCTTTCTCCAAGTCAGAGTCTGGGGAGATTTCAGAGATGGAAAGTCTCCTGAACAAGAGTCCGGGTCACTTGTCCCAGCTGTATGGAAACTTGGTGGAGCTGCTATACCAGGGGTTCATGCATCAGAAGGGGGACGGGATTACACATGCAATCCTCAATTCTGGATGCAAAATAAAATCACCGGGGGAGCCCCACCTGGACTAAGTAAATCAGATTCTCTCGGGTGGGGCCTATGTATCCATATTAGTCTGTAACCGCTTCTCTGGTGGATCCAATATGCAGCTAGCACTTCTAACCAAGGGAGGACAGCTGCAGACCCTTGGCAAGTAAGAGGTCTGGGCCAGTCTGCGACACATTTCACTGGTCTGTGTCACAGTCACAATAATCAGAACAAGGTAGTTCAGAGTTCTTGTTAAAGGCGAATGTTTTGAATTTAAGATTGATGCGAAGTGACAGGTATCTCTTTGTTGCTGGTTGTGGTTGTTAAAAAGTTCTTTCTTGGGGCGCTTGGGTGGCTCAGTCAGTTAAGCGTCCGACTCTTGATTTTGGCTGAGGTCATGATCTCATGGTTCGTGAGATCAAGCCTGGCATCCAGCTCTTTGCTGACAGCATAGAGCCTGCTTGGGATTCTGTCTCCCTCTCTCCCTGTCTCTCTCAAAAAAAAATTTTTTTTAAGTCCTTTCTTTTTATGAAATGGGGATGAATGGCTGGCAGTTGACTGTTCTAATGTCTTTAGCAAAATAAGTTGGCAACTCTGTCACCAGAGTTAAGATGTTAGTGGTCTGTGAACTCCCATAATTTGGAAACACTGGCATGGAGAGCTTGCAGGGTCCTCTTTTCTGACCTGAGAGTTCCATGACTCTGGGTTTTCAAAGCTGGGAGGGTAAAGCCCTGACTCAAGCCTTCCTGAGGCTGTAGGGAAGCCTCCTCTTTGCTCCCAGAACAAGATGTCTGGGAAAAGGGATATATGCACTGAGAATTACTATTATTAAACAATGTTACAACCTCAAGACAGAAGAACAAATCTGTTTGCCATTCCTCCACTCCCACATCACTATTTACATTTCTTAGTGGTTCTTTCTAATCTCCTGGAAATTATTTTGCTAAAAAACGTATACACTATTCCTAAAACAAAACTTCTGTGACCTGACAGCCCAAGTAGGCCTTTTTTCCCTGCCTCTAGCCAATCTGGATTTCAGATGGTGACAAGAAGGTAACAAAGTGCACAGAGACTGGGAAGGCTCCTATGCAGCTCCTGGCTGCAATTACAAACAGCTGCAAAGATACATTCACATGTGCCTGGAGGAACTGTCACCAGCATCCAGTTGGCTTCTGGCCTGTGGTGACCTTTGCGAGAACTGGGAGCTGCTACTCACTCTTGCTGGCTGACAGGCCAGAGGATTAAAGCTGACAGGCCAGAGCACATAGAGCTGGGACCTGGGGCACAGGACAGCTTGTTCCAGGCACCAGGTGTCAGAGATGATCAGGACCTAATGAGATGAAAGGCTCACCATTCCCCAGACTTACTGGGTTAGATGGAATCAGATTCCCCACTACACTCACGGGGTGGCTTATCCAGTCTCTGCCTCTGTTGCTGACAAGCTGAAATTTCAGGTAAGTCACCTTCCCTCTCTGAGCCTCAGTCATTCAGAAATAAAATTCCACTTGAAGAATCCAGTCCAACTGGCAGGAGCACAGAGGGAAACTGGGAGCTTCAAAGTTGCTTATTGTATTCTTATTCTTTATAATTTGGTTTTTTAATCCATATTCTCTTATCTTTATACAACAGTTAATAAAAACAAACACACACACACAAACCTAGGCTTTGCTAACTGGATCTTTCAGCTGGACCAGTGGAGGCTAGTACCAGCTCTGCCAGCAGGCTGTTCCCTAACACCGCAATTGCGTGTCTGTATGACTCATCCCAGCCCCAAGCACCACAGAGTCCCAGCGTCTGGGGCCTACACTTTGGGCAGGGCCCACATACCTCGTCTCCTCCCTGGTGGCCAGGACAGGAAAACAAAAGGTGAACGTGTGAGCAGGCATGTTAGCACTGGCAACTAATGTTTAAACTGAACTCTTAAAACCACATTACAAGTCTGAGTACATTCACCCTAGACTCACAGACTTCTCAAAGTCTCCACTCATGGGTCCAAAGGACTAGCCTGGAGATGCTCCTGGCTGAATGACTCACAGCTGTCATGGACCAAACAGATACCCTGTGCATGAATATTCTCTGCCACAGTTGCTGGCCATTGGGGTGGGGAGAGGGGTCAGCCCACATTCTGTGCAGGGTCTTCAGTCAAGCTGAACTGTAAACTGTTTGCCTAGCCAGCCAGCAACAGCATTTATTAATAAGATAATCTAGGTTTCTGGGAACCCCATCCTCATTTTCTCTGTGTCAACCCTGGAGGGCAAAAATAGCTTATTTCAAGCTTTGAAAAATATGTTCATTACAATGACCCTGAATGACTCTACCAAGCCTGAAACTTTGATGATGGAACTATGTAGGAAACCCCCACTGCATGATTTCATACTAATTGTAACTGCAGTGCTATTTACATACATTCTTTCTCAAACTTAAAACACCCCTGGAAGATATTCTCCCCATTTGACATTAAAAACCGACCAACTCCTAAAGGTTCGATGAGGGGTGCCTGGGTGGCTCTGTCGGTTAAGCATCTGACTTCGGCTCAGGTCATGATCACACTGTTCGTGGGTTTGAGCCCTGCGTCAGGCTCTGTGCTGACAGCTCAGAGCCTGGAGCCTGCTTCGGATTCTGTGTCTCCCTCTCTCTCTGACCCTCCCCTGCTCACACTGTCTCTCTCTCTCTCAGAAATAAATAAAACATTAAAAAAAAAAAATCAGAAAGGTTCGATGAATTTCCTAAAAAGAGATCGCTAGTAATGGGAAAGCCAGGATCCAGATTCAAGTCTTTCTGGCTCCAGACTGTGTTCAACAATATGAGATGAAAGATTATTAACCAAGGCGAGAGACAGCTAAGAAAAAAAATGACTCTACTTCTGAGGAAAGAGGATCAATGTCCCCAAGACCCACACTGTCACAAACTGGGGCATGTCCACCTGTTTGGTGGCCTCATGACTTGTCACTGGGCACTCTGCTGAGGGGCACCAGGTTGAGTCTGAGCCTGCTGGACTGGGTGATTCTTACCTGCGCAATGAGGACATCATAGGGAGAAAACACTACTTACTCCTCCCAGTCAGGCCGGACTGGTCACTGCCCCACAAACCACCACCTGGAAGAGCAGAGCCTGCCTGGCTCGCCCACTCTGCTGTTTACCTTAGCTCAAAGGCCCAGTATTACAGGTAGGTTTCCTTCTAGCAGCTGGTCAGTTTCACTTCCTGGTTGACACCCAGGCAGCCCCAAACAATAAGAAAGATTTCCTTCCTAGGAAGCCTGCCCTCCCCCACTCTTGCTACCTGGCTGTGTACTTACTGCAGGCAAGGAAAATTCCACATCGCCCTTCCCATTTTAGTTTAGAGAATCGAGTGGTGCTGGGCTCTGACACTGCCCAACTGCTAGCTTAAAAACCCATCCGAAAACATCTGCTGAGTTGTATGGGTCAGGTCTGATCCTGGATGCTGGGGACACAGAGGTGAGTGAATCATAAGCCTGCCCTCAGGGAGCCCATAAATACTGAAAAGAACCCACCCAGAAGGCTAAAAGCTCAACAGAGGAAAATACTGGGGGCCTAGGAAGCATAACTAGCCACTGTATGTCATCTTCTGAGGGGAGATGGTTACAGCTGTGTAGGTCTTCTGAGCAGGCAGATGACCAGTGTTGCCACAGGTCTTCTATGAACGTTTACGTGCAGTGCTAGGGAATGATTCAAACACCAAGGTCTAGTGTTCCACTGTCCAATGTGCTAGCTACCAGCCATGTGTGACTTCTTAAATTTAAATACATTTCAATTAAAAATTCAGTTTCTCTTGGGGCCGCTGGCTGGCTCAGTTGTTAGAGCTTGCGACTCTTGATCTCAGAGCTGTGAGTTCGAGCTCTACACACTGGGTGTAGAGATTAAAAAAAAAAAATCTTCAGGGGCGCATAGGTGGCTCAGTTGGTTAAGCATCTGCCTTTGGCTCAGGTCATGATCTCACAATTCATGAATTCGACCCCACATTGGGCTCTGTGCTGATACCTCTGAGCCTGGAGCATTCTTAGGATTCTGTGTCTCCCTCTCTCTGCCCCTCCCCTGCTCGCTCTCTCTCTCTTAAAAATAAACACTAAAAATTTTTTTAAATAAATAAAATCTTCAAAAAAATTCAGTTTCTTAGCCATATCAGTGGCTATACTATTAGACTGCAGATACAGGACATTCCCATCATCACAGAAATGCCTACTGGACAGCACTAGCTATCGGCTCATGGCAAGCCCTTCCACTTACCTGTCATGTAATCTTGAACAAATGGCTCTACCTTTTGTACCTCAGTTTTATCTGCAAAATGGTGTTATTTTCCCTCCAAGGCTGGTGTGAAGATAAAATGACCTAATGCATGTAACACTCCTAGAACCAACAGTGGCCAGGTAGGTATTGAGTACTCAAAATAGGGTAGCTATTTTTATTACCATCACTACCCAGCAGGTACATACTGCCTCATGTCACTCCCTCTCTCCCGGTGCTGTTAGCACAGCAGATGCCAAGCAAATGCCTATCAATCTCTTTTTCCCCGGCTGTTTTATCCAGGGACCAGGCTGACACAAATCTGCCACCATAAGTTTAGAGGCTGGAGTACTCACATCTGTAGAGATGGTTCCACACAGGGAAGAAGGCCATGTAGAGGGCCACGTCCCCCACTGTTGGGTAGGACTTGAAGATGGAGATGATGGCAATCTGGATGAACATGAAGAAGACAGGGTGCTCCCTGGGGTGGGGTGAGGCAGGCAGGCAGAGAGGGAGAGATCAGTCAGGGGCCAGGTGCACCCGAGACTCCTGACCCCATCCCTCGAACCCCAAAATACTCTCAAGTGGACTTCAGGCAGGAGCTGGCTTTGTTACCCATAAGACATGGAGCCAGACAAGTAGCAGAGCAGAAAACCACAGGATCCCAGAGATGCCCAGAGGTGATGAGGAAGGACCAGCAAACACTAGAGAAACAGCCCATTGCCCACCACTCCCCTAGTTCTGGACCTTCCCCCCCAGTTCTGGGCCTTCCCCACCCCCCCCCCCCAACCCCCGCGCCAGGAGCCATTGAGGAAGAAAACAAATGAAGTCAGCTTCATTACGGGGCTTTCATGGCTGGTCGTCAGTGTAATCAGCAGCCTCCCTTGCTAGAGGCCCCTCTGACACCCACACCCCAGGGCAGGAAGTGACTCCTTGCTGATGCTCTTTTTCTCTGACAGTATGGTCAGTGGAGTCTACAGACACTTAATTATGATGAGCTCCTTTCTGGAAAGAGAACTGAGAGCTGCAGGCAGCTTTTCAGTGCTTATGGGATGGAACTAGAGTTTTGTTACCTAAAACCAACAAAAACAGCTAGTATTTCCTAGACCCTCACACTGTGACAAGTCCTAGGCCCTCTCCTTGTGCTATCACATAGGATCCTCACTACACCTCAGCTACTCCTCGAGGTAGGCAATATCATCACCCATACTTTGCAGATGAGGAAACAGGTTCAGAGAAGGTAAGTGAGTTAGTAAGCAGTGGAGCTGTTTATATCCAGAACTCTTGAGCAGCACCAAGACTTTTCTCCTGAGTGCCTAGCATGATCACAGCTCTGGTCAGGAAGGGTGGGGACAGAACTCAATCTCCAGTGTTCCTCCGAGGGCTGACCAAGTGCTATAAGGAAGCCAACAGGAAGATGCCAGATCTACATCCTCCCCAGCTGTACCTAAACAACATGCATGTGGACTACTTCTGCATAGTACCTGGATGCCCAGCTCATAAAGGCTTTCTTCAGAGATTAATGGCAGTCATGTCTTGCAGGTCAAAGGTCAGGGTGACTCAGTGGGTGTAAATCTGAGATGTGGACACAAACATGTACACACCCTAAACCTCCAGCAGTTTTACACAACAAATGCTTCAGACTCAGCTTGGCAAGTCTCAGTCCTGTAGGCTCTCAAAGGGTCCAGCTAGCTCAGTGAGCATCTTCCTAAAAACAATCCATATCACTGGCTATGGGGTTTTTAGGTAGCTGGTAAGAGCTGCATGAAGAGCTTCATGGCCTATGAAAAGGCCAGTGAAAATCCGGTGACAAGAAACATGGAGACCAGAAGCCCCTGCAATGATGTCTAGGGAGAGTTGGTCAGAAGGGCCCTGTTCCCACAAAGCTGGCACTCGAAGCAAACACTGCAGGGGCTGGAGAGTCAGTGGAGCTTCAGATCCAGCCACAGGAAGTCAGCAGCAGAGAAAGTCACTTCATATCCTCTGTCCCCACAACCCTGAGGCCCTGTGGTGGGCAGAGGTGGGGATCATGTGATGGCGCTGCTGTTGTCTACCCAGAGGCACCTGTAGCCTTTCCCATGCAGACAATGAAAGGTGCTACAGAGTGAGGAAAGGTGTTCCAGGCTCCCAGCTTCTCTTAGCCCAGTGGCTAGGCCTGACCAGAACAAGGGCAGAGACCAGGGATGACAGATAACTGGAGAGCTCGGCTGGGCAAGGCTGCCAGAGTTCCGGAGACTGCCAAGCCAAGTTTTCTGTCAGATGCCAGGCCAAGGGTATATCAAGGGAAGGAGGCATGAACTCTGAGCTTTTACAGAATGGGAACCATCTGCATTGGTATACTGGCCATGAAGACTGGCAGGAAGATTAGAACAGAGAACTCAGGCTCTTGAAATCCAAACTAAACTTTCTTCCAGGTTCTCTGGACCATCAATGTGTATTTGTATGCTTCCGTGCCTGTTTTCCCTGTTCTGATAATAGAACATTTTCCAGGGATCTCTCACAGGAGTTTGGCATGGTGCAAGGGGATGAGTATAGATTTTAGAGACAAACTTTGGTTTCAATCTCAGCTCCACTAATTACTAGCTGTGTGACTCTGGGAAAATCACTCCACTTCTCTGAATGTCCATTTCCTCAACTATAAAATGGGAGTAATGATAATAAAATGATGCCTACTTCTAAGAAGTGCCAGAACAGTTAGGTATAAATACATTTCAGAAAACCTAAAAAAGGCTGGGATGGAGCCAGGCTCAATACATGTTAGCTTTCTTACACTGCAGAAAGTGTAATAAGCCTTAAAGGAAATTGATGAGAAGATTAAACAGAGGTGTAGGTGGCCAACCTCCCAACTAATACATTCTCAGTCCCCACTGTCACTGGGCTATTCGTGGAGGACATCCAATAAGATCCACTTTTTCTAAAGACTCCTTATAATTCCAAACCCTTCCTCTATCAAAATAGTGAGTTAGTTCAGGGTGCTCCCTGCAGCCTGCACTCATGTGTGACTCTACTGCTGGCTATGGCTACTGGCACCTGAGGCCATTAAGGGTAGGGTTCCCTGGGCAAAGATGGCATAAACCCGAGAGAGGATGCTTCCAGTTTGAAAGGAGCCTGTAAGACTACAAATGGCTATGTGGACAAAGAAGCAGCACATCCAACCACTTACTTTAGTTTTATGGCTAAGGGGATGGTGTAGAAGAAGACGTTGATCTGAAACACACATACAAAGAAGAGGCTGAAGTGCTCAAACATTTCCGCAAAGAAGTACCAAAAAAGACCGATGTTTGGAGTGAGATCTGGAACAGAAAGTCTGGAATGAAGAAAACAAAGAGGGAGAAAAAACAGAGCCAAATTTTAAATGGTCTGCCTTGACCTGGTTTTCTCCTAAAGATTTTGGTCACTCTGGGCAGCTGAAGACTACTTTATCCCCACTGTGATGAGGATGTGAGGGGCCCTCCAATTAATAAGGGGCAGAGAAACAGAATGATAACCCATAACAAGTATCAGCTGAACCAAACTCTGGCATGCATCAAAGATCTGAAATGAGACATGATTCGGGCTAGAAGTCAAAAGACTAGCCCCTCTTTTACTGCCTAAAATACATATGTTTAAATTTAGGAGATACCCAAGATATAACAAGAGAGGAATGGGTTTTAAACAAACAATATCTGGGGCATTCCGAAGACTTGCCCAGAGGAGTGAGCTCAAGCTCCTGCTGCTCCCCATTCTTGCTCCACATCCCAATAGCAGGCGCCAGAGACTGAGTGCCTGACACCATGGTGACTTCTGGGAGCTTGAGGAAGCATCGGCAAGTTCCAGCCAGGATCCCAGATCTCGTCTGAGAAATAAAGGTTTCACTGGAAAACTTTTTGTCTAGTTCGATCAAATAGATCGGTTGCAATTCTGGCTCTTCTAAAACTTACATTATATGTGTTATTTTCAAAAACACTGAGTTGAAAGTGATGTCAATTCATGATTTTAAGAGGGCAATGATTTTAAGTGGAGCATGAAGAAGGCAGAAATACGCAATGGTTCATGGTCAGAGTGCACTGACCAAGGCCTCCACCCAGGGCAAGTCTTTGCCTCCTGCTGTGACTACATTTCCTTTTCTGTGAAATGAGGTAAAGAACACAATCTGTGGGCCAGCAAAAACCAGGAAGAGCTTTTCACCAGCATTACAAACTCCTATCTAAGGCTCAGCATGAAGAGCTACAGGTTATCCTCAGCCAGGATTTAACACAAATAGCAGTGCAGAATTCCAAAATTCCAAAGAGGAGTCTGCCCCTCCAGATCCCTTCCCCACCCTGACAGATTTAACTGTCTATCAACTCACTGGCCTGTGAGTTCCCTGAGGTTTGACCAGAGACCATCCTGTCCTACTCAGCATAACACACAGAGAGTACTGGGAAACATTTGCAGAATTCATACTCCATTTTGATCTTCTCTAAAAGTTGACCCATGGGAGGTGGCTTTATTTTAAAACTGTCAGAGACCCTCTTGCAGTAGAGGAATATATCCATTCCTGTTTGGGACTGAACCAAACCCTTCCAGGCAGAGGCTGGTAGTTGCTTCAGATGTTCCTAGAGAGTGCTCTTTAATCTCACAGGATCAAGGGTACACACTAGACCCATGGTTCTTAAAGTCTGTTCTTCCCTGGACCAGCAGCATCAGTATCACACGAAAACTTATGAGAAACGTAAATTCTTGGTTCCTATCCCAAATTTACTTAATCAAAACCTCTAAGGGCGGGGCCCAAAAATCTGAGTGTTAGTAAGTCCTGCAGGTGTTTCTGGTGTACACTGAAGTTTAAGGACCCCTGAATCTTGATGCTCTCTGTGGTTGCTCACCCTGATTCCACCTGGAGCTGTGAAAAACAAATTAGCTTCCAGAGTTTTATAATGAAGTCATTACTTACATGAAACCATATACTGCAGGGATGAAATCCCAGGAGCTGAGGAGGAAGAAGGAGAGGCAAATGATTACCACTAGGCTTCCCACGTACATCATGGCATACTCCCAAGAGAAGATCCAGAAGGCTTTGCTCTTCACTTTCACAGGTATATACTGCCGCTAGGAAAGAGGGCAAAATGGTACATTTAGGGATGTCAAGGACAGAAAGAAGTTATCAGCTTAAACTTCAAGATCCCTTCTGCAAAGCACAGGGCACAGAAAAATGGAAAATCAAAGGACTGAAAAGGATTTATTTATGCTAGGTAAACACTAACCAAAAGAAAATGAGTTTAACTATACTATTACCAGATAAAATAAATTTTGATATAAAAAGTATTACAGAAATAAAGATGTTCCATAATGATAAAAGGTACAATTTATCAGAAAGATATAACAACTCTAAACTTGTATGTACCTAATAACACAGTCTCAAATGTATAAAACAAACATGGACAGGGCTACAAAGGAAAAACAGACATAACCATCATCAGTAGATAACTGATGGATCAAACAGACAACAATCAGTAACCAAGTAGGAAACATGAATAGCACACTTTCTTTTCAAAGTTTTTTAAAAGTTTATTTATGTATTGGAGGGGGGAGGTAAGGAGCAGAGAGAGAGAGAGGGAGGGAGGGAGGGAGGGAGGGAGGAAGGAAGAAAATCTGTATATACACAGAGATATAGAAATGTGGCAAAACTCTGCTTCACATTCTGTATCTCCCTCTCTTTCTGACCCTCCCCTGCTCACACTGCCTCTCTCTCTCTCAGAAATAAATAAAAAAAAAATTAAAAAATTATTAGAAAATGTGGCAAAATGGTAACTGGGTAATTTAAATAAAAGGTACTTATACTAGTCTTTCAACTTTTCTAAAGCATGAAATAAAAAATTAGGGAAAAACTAATTAAAGAAGAATCAAAATTTGAATGGTCCTATAAGCATTTAAGAAACTGAATTAGTAGTGAAAAATTTTCCCATAAAGAGTAGGCCCTAAGCAAAATAAGTCAGATAGAGAAAGACAGATACCATATGACTCTACTTATATGTGGAATTTAAGAAACAAAACATGAACACAGGGAAAGGGAAGGAAAAATAACACAAGGTAAAAACAGAGAGGGAGGCAAACTGTAAGAGATCCTCAACTATAGAGACTGAGCGTTAGTGAAGGGGAACTGGGTGAGGAGATGGGCTAAAGGGGTGATGGGCATTAAGGAGGGCACTTGTTGTGATGAGCACTGGGTGTTATATGTAAGTGATGAATCACTAAATTCTACTCCTGAAACCAATACTTCACTATATGATAATTAGCTTGAATTTAAATAAAAACTTGGAAGAAAAAAAAAAGCAGGCCCAGCCAGTTTTACAGGAAGGTTCTAACAACATTCAAGAAGTTGGTGATTCTAATCTTACATTAACTCTTTCACAGCAAATATCATAAACTTGATATCACAACCATTTACCAACATGAATACAAAAATGCTAAATGAAAATTACCTAATATAATTCAGCAATACATGTTAAAAGTGGGTTATAACTAGGTTGAATTTATTTAAAAATTCAAGGTTAATTCAACATAAGAAAAGTTATTAATATATGTATCACCAACAGTTTAAAAATAAGAAATCATATTACTCAGCCATCAAAAAGAATGAAATCTTGCCATATGCAATGACGTGAGTGGAGCTAGAGTGTATTATGCTAAGCGAAATAAGCCAGTCAGAGAAAGACAAATATCATATGATTTCACTCATGTGTGGAATTTAAGAAATAAAACAAGGTGAGCATAGGGGAAGGAAGAAAAAAAGAGACAGGCAAACCACAAGAGACTCTTTTTTTTTTTAACGTATATTTATTTTTGAGAGAGAGACAGAGCATGAGTGAGGGAAAGGCAGAGAGAGGAGACAGAATCTGAAGCAGGCTCTAAGCTGTCAGCACAGAGCCTGACGTGAGACTCGAACTCATGAGCCATGAGATTATGACCTGAGCTGAAGTCAGATGCTTAACCAATTGAGCCACTGAAGTGCTCCAAGAGACTCTTAGTTACAAAGAATAAATTAAGGATTGCTGGAGGAGAGATGGGTGGGGGATGGGCTAAATGGATGATAGGTATTAAGGAGGGTACTTGTCGTGATGAGCACTGGTGGTTTATGTAAGTGATGAATCATTAAATTCTACTCCTGAAACCAATATTACACTATATGTTAACTAACTAGAATTTAAAAATTTGAAACATAAAAAAATTCAGTACAATAATGCAATCCCAATAAAAATGCCAACAAGCTATTTTATGGAATGCTACAAGATTAAGGTTTATATGGAAATATAAACATGCAAGGAATGAAGCACTAACACATGCTAAAATAGAGATGAACCTTGAAAACATCATGCTAAGTGAAAGAAATCAGTCATAAAAGACCACATATTGTATGATTCCATTTATATGAAATGTCCGGGACAGGGTAGAAAGACAAAAAGCAGAATACTGGTTGCTTAGGGCTAGAGGGGAAAGGGGAACTGGAGAAAAGTAGACAGTGACTGCTAACAGGCATAGGTTTCTTTCTGGGTTATAAAAATGTTCTAGAACTGATTGTGGTAATGGCTACACAACTCTGTAAATATACTAAAAATCACTTAATTGTATACTTTAAATAGGTCAATTGTATGGTATATAAATTATATCTTAATAAAAAATAAAAGATGTTAAAAGAAAAACGCCATAAATAAGTCAAAAGACATGAAAAATTAGAAGGAAATATTTGCAAAGGGTTAATACTCCTAATATATAAAGGATTCTTCAAAATGGAGGGAAAACAGATCAAAATGCAACCAAAAAATGAGGGGGGAAAATGAATAGACAATTCACAAATACGAAAAAAATGTTCAAACTCACTCATATTTAGAAAAATGCAAATTAAAACAACACTGAGATACCATTTCTCAGAATTAGACTGGCAAAATTCTTAAATGTGACAACACATTCTGTTAGCAAGGCTATGGAAAAATAGACACAATCCTTGTGGAGGGATATTTAAAAAGACCTATAAAAAACCCTACATATATACTTACCCTTGGATCCAGTAATTCTACTTCTAGAAATCTACCTTGAAGATATCCCTCCGACAAAACAAAAATACATACAAGCAAGGTTACTCATTAAAGCATTAATTGTGATAGCAAAATACTGGAAACAATCTAAATTTCCATACAAAGGAGAAAAGTTGAATAAACTGCGGTATGTCCATATAATGGAGTCCTATGCTGCTGTAAAAAAAAGATCTCTAAGTATCAATATGCATTGAATTCCAGGAAATAATAGTAAAAATAGCAAAGCACAAAAGAATACCTAACATATGCTATCCTTCATATAAGAAAGAAGGAAATACACATGTATCTGCTTATTTGTGGAAAAGAAATACAGGAAGGATAAACTAGAAACTAAAAACAGTTACTTGGGGTGACAAAGGAAGAAAAAGAAAAGAACAAGATAGCAGGGATGAGGGCAAGGTAATACTTCTCTGAATATATGGCTTTTGTATAGCTGATTCTTAGAACCATAGCAAAATTTCTTAGTCTCTTCACATACCCTCTCAAAAAACAAAAAAACTAAAATCAACCAAGGTGTAGGGGGAATCCAAATTAATACAAGCAGTAATAAATGAGCCTAATTATATGTCAAATTAATAAGATACCTACATTGAAGAGTCACATGGGAGAAGAAACTAACCTGAGTGACTTTAAGAAACAGTAACCTGACAGAATTCTGTAATGCTAAAGACAAAAAAAACTACACATACGTATTATAGTCAAGTCAGTAGATCTATTTCTTTTTTAAAAAGATAGATTTATTTATTTATTTATTTAATTTTTGCATCCAACATGGGGCTCGAACTCATGACCCCAAGATCAAGAGTCACATGCTTCACCGACAGAGCCAGCTGGGCACGCCCCACTACATAGATTTCTGACCTGAGTACTTCTCACAGAAATTCTAGAACCATTCTATGTATATTTTAGAATGGAACATATTAGCAAATATACTGCAGATAATGAAAGTTGGGCTTCCAACCATTAGAGGAAGAAATTATACACAAGGACAAGGGAGAGACTAAAGTGAACCCTGTGGTGTCAAACTGGAATCATAGGTATCAGTATAAACAGGTATTAGTATGAAGAGACAGAAAAAGAATTACAGATGTAGGGGCAGGGTTAGTGTACATGCATGTCCTTCACAGCTGTCTGCTAGAAGCAATGCTGCCCTGATAACAATAAGCGGACCTATAACCCTTGGTTTCTCAATAGCTTTCACCAATAAAGGCAACCAAGAGTCCTTGAAGAAGTAGTTGATTCCAGGGCTGGATCACGTAAAATACAAGATGAACCTGGAACATCTTGTGGGACCAGAAAGAAACAAAAGAAAAGCTCAAGAAGACAAGGCTGTCAAAAGAACACAAATGCCAATCTAACAGAGCCCCCAATGGTCAAAGCTAGAAAAATTTGACCAAAAAGCTAATATTAGTATTGGATTTTTCTTTCTATTTTTTTTTTATTTCTAGGAGAGAGAGAGAAACAGCGTGAGCAGGGGAGGGTCAGAGAGAGAGGGACTCACAGACTGAAACAGGCTCCAGGCTCTGAGCTGGCAGTCAGCACAGAGCCTGATGTGGGGCTCGAACCCACGAACCACGAGATCATGACCTAAGCGAAAGTCAGATGCTTAACCGACTAAGCCACCCAGGCGCCCCGGATTTTTCTTTCTTGAGGTGAAATTCACATACCACATGTTTAACTATTTTAAAGTATGCAATTCAGGTTCTTTACCAGTTGCCTTGAAAGACGTGAAAGAAGGGGCATCTGGGGTGGGTCACACGGTTAGGTGTCTGACTTTGGCTCAGGTCATGATCTCACGGTTCGAGGGTTCGAGCCCCACATCGGGCTCTGTGCTGACAACTCAGAGCCTGGATCCTGCTTCGAATTCTGTCTCTCCCTCTCTCTGACCCTCCCTCACTTTGTGCTCTCCCTCTCTCTCTCTCAAATGAATAAAATTTAAAAAGAATTTAAAAAGAAAAAAAGAAAGAAGTGAAAGAAGTCAGGGGGTTGAGGGCTAGCTCTCATTCTATTTTTTTTTTTTTTAAGTATTTTTATTTATTTCTAGGAGAGAGAGAGAGACAGCGTGAGCAGGGGAGGGTCAGAGAGAGAGGGAGATACAGACTCTGAAACAGGCTCCAGGCTCTGAGCTGGCAGTCAGCACAGAGCCCGACGCGGGGCTCGAACCCACGAACCGTGAGATCATGACCCAAGTGAAAGTCGGACGCCCAACCGACTAAGCCACCCAGGCGCCCCTAGCTCTCATTCTATAATCTTGCTGCAAAGAAAGCAAGTTCCAGACTAGATTCTGGCATAACTTAACAAAATTTATTAAACAAATATTCACTAGCAAGCAAGCACAAAGCAGTTCACACAAATCATTCTAGAAGGTCATTAAGTCCCAACTCTCTCCTCCTTTAGTTGTTCCTTGTTTATTGTAAAAAAGCTTCACTGGGGCACCTGGGTGGCTCAGTCGGTTTAGTACCTGACTCTTGATTTTGGCTCCAGTCATGATCTCAGGGTTGTGGAACTGAGCCCATGTGGTTGTATGCATTCCTCTTAGTGCTCAGACTTTCTAGAGAATGAACTGCAAATATGAAGTAATAAAGGACATGCAAACAGTATACTGTTATGTAGAAAAATTCCTGGATTCAACAAGAATCTAGAAAGAGAATCAAAGCAAAATCACAGTGTGATGATACATCTATCAGACTAGCAATCATAACTCAAATTTGAAAAGCCAGTGCTGGCAGCCTGGGAGGAAATGGTTCACTGCACTTTGTTTTATTGTTTTTAAAGATTTTATTTGAAAGTAATCTTTACACACAACATGGGGCTCAAACTTCCAACCTTGAGATTCAGAGTTGCATCCTCTACCAACTAAGCCAACCAGGCGCCCGTGGTTCATTGCACTCTAGACACTTTCTGTGGCACTGCAAATTGGCTCAGGTTTTTTGGTAAACACTCTGGCCTTGCATAATAAGGACTATGAAACTTCTCACACCTGTGGGTCCAGTGAGTCAGCTGGAGGTACATACTTTAAGGAAATAACTCAAAGAAAACTAAATTTCTATACTATTTATATCAATGACAATCAGGGCATACCTCAAATTCCCCAAACAGGATGAAGACCAAGCTAATCATGAATCACTGTGTACATCAACACAAAGACATACTATGAAGTCACTTAAAATGACAAGCATATAGCCTATTTCAATAAATGGAGGAATACACTCAGTTTTAGCAACAGTGTTTTGTTTTTTTTTAAGTTTATTTATTTATTTTGAGATAGAGAGGGTGTGGGGCAGAGAGAGAGAGGAGGAGAGAATCCCAAGCAGACTCCATACCTCTATACCATCAGCACAGAGCCCAACATGGGGCTCAAACTCATGAACCATGAGATCATCATGACTTGTGCGGAAATCAAGAGTTGGACGCTTAACTGGCTGACCCACCAGGCACCCCAGCAACAGTGTTGATAATTAAGAACAAAGGCTCTGAAATCAGACATTTCTTGGTTTGAATTGTGGCACTGGCCTCTCTATACTTTCAAGAAACATTTCTCTCCTAAAAATGGATTTGGACCATGTAGGACCTGCAATTGGTTACCTGCTCTTGAGGAGATGTGTGTATTCTCATTGGTGTGAAAAAGGCAGACAGTTAGAGGGCAAGCTCTTGCAACAGGCTTCCTGAGTTCATATCTCAGCACTGTCACTTGCTGGCCATGTCACCTTAGGCAAGTGACTATGCTGACAATATTCCAGTTGCAATTCATGGGTGTATTATGGCTAATATTAGACTAATACATGGCTAATAATATGACCTACCTCAAAAGTTCTTATGAGGTTGAAGTGAAATGGTGCCTGCAGAGTGCCTCAGTATAGTGCTGGACATAGTAAGTTCTCAGTAAATATCAGCAATCTGTATTCTTCAATTAATATTTACTGATCACTCACCATGGTCCCAGTACTTTATTAGGTACACCCACAACGTTTAATCCCTACAAGAACCTTACAAGATGAGTGTTGTTATACAGAAAAGTTTTTTAAACATGAGCTCAGAGAGGGGTCTATGAATATTAGATGGAAGAGGGAAAATGAAAGATGGTTGGTCGATTCCAACTACACACATAAAATAAAATAAACTTAAACATTTGCAATGATATGCATAATTAGAACTTAATGGTCACTAGGCCCATTTTGTTTAAAGTTAGTCAAGTTTTTTTGTTTGTGTTTTCAAGTAGAAGCAAGTAGATGTGAGATAGGGACCCCGTCCCATTGCCTTTATTGAGCCATGCCCTTCGCTGCCCCAGGCAGTGACTGGGCCATGTATTAAATGTCACTTGAGTGTTGGCTTCTGACCAGCAAGTGCTTACCTGCAGGAGATAGAGGAGTCCTGGAACAAACAAGGTGAGCGGGTACAGAGACTGGTATGTTGCTAAGGCAAGAAAAATAGCACTGAGGAAGGCACTACCTGTAAAAAGAAAAAAATATATGGAATAATCCAGCTTTATCAGTCAGGATTAGACTTATCAAGTCTCAGAAGCAAGAAACTTTCTGTAACTGGTCAAATAAACTCTTGTCAAATGTCTCCTGGTGCACAAGGTGCTATGCAAACTCACAGATTGATTTCCCATGAAAGGAAACCTAGGAACTCAAAACCATTTACCTTTAGCAAACTGAGAGCCCTCAAGTAAGTTTCCTGTAAAATTTTCAGACCAAGAAAGATTTCACAAAACTCTGGCTGGCCTAAAGATGAATAAAGGGATCAAGTCTATTAACATCCATGTCCAATTTAATTTATCAACTAAGCCCACAATTATTGCTTAAGCGATTCAGAGCTATGAAATCCATCCCTATTTTATTTTATTTTATTTTTTTAAATTTTTTAGTTTTTTTTTTAATTTATTTCTAGGAGAGAGAGAGAGAGAGAGACAGTGTGAGCCGGGGAGGGTCAGAGGGAGAGGGAGTCACAGACTGAAACAGGCTCCAGGCTCTGAGCTGNTTTATTCATTTTTTGAGATGAGGAATGTTTTTTAGGAAGATTAACTAAAAGGCCCAAAGTAACACAGATAAAGGATGGCAGAATCAGGAACTGAAACTAGGTCTAACCGCCTCTTTTTCTTTATTTTAGTTTTTTTATTTTATTTTATTTTTTTGTTTTTATTTTTTTTATATTTTTATTTATTTCTAGGAGAGAGAGAGAGAGAGAGACAGCGTG
Source organism: Hyaena hyaena (assembly GCF_003009895.1). NCBI lineage: Eukaryota > Metazoa > Chordata > Mammalia > Carnivora > Hyaenidae > Hyaena > Hyaena hyaena. Next base: position 766,019 of record NW_024080948.1, on the reverse strand, counting down.
AGCAGGGGAGGGTCAGAGAGAGAGGGAGTCACAGACTGAAACAGGCTCCAGGCTCTGAGCTGGCAGTCAGCACAGAGCTCGACGCGGGGCCCGAACCCACGAACCGCGAGATCATGACCTAAGCGAAAGTCGGACGCTTAACCGACTAAGCCACCCAGGCACCCCAAAACCCATCCCTATTTTACAATACTCTTTCCTTATGTACTATCTTCAGGTCATATGTTATATTAGAGTATATTAATTTTTATTAATAATTTCCACATTCCCTACATAAAATGGCCCACTATGGAATTATTAAATATGATGTTATAACAAATTTGCAATGACATAGAAAGATATTTATAAAATCCTATTAACTGAAAGTTACGAAAGAGATATGTACTATGATCTCTTTTAAAAGTAAACATGCAGGGAGTGCCTACGAGTGGCTCAGTTAAGTGTCTGACTCTTGATTTCAGCTCAGGTCATGATCTTGCAATTCATGGGCTCAAGCCCTGCACTGGGCTCTGTGCGAATAGCACAGGGCCTGCTTGGGATTCTCTCTCTCCCTCTCTCTTTCTGCCCCTCCCTTGTGTGCATGTTCTCTCAAAATAAATATAAATAAACTTAAAAAAATAAAACCACATGCATAAATAAATTTAAAAAAAAGACTAAAAGATGAGACCCAAAGTTCGCAGGGATTTTTTTCTCAGTGGTTGGATTACAAATATATTTTTTTTAATTTTTTGCTTCTTTGTATTTTCTAAGTTTTCTTTAAAAAAATTTTTTTTAATGTTTTATTTACTTGTGAGAGACAGAGAGAGATAGAGGACAAGTGGGGGAGGGGCAGAGAGAGCAGGAGACACAGAATCTGTCAGCACAGAGCCTAATGTGGGGTTTGAACCTATGAACCATGAGATCATGCCCTGAGTCACAGTCTGACGTTTAACAGACTGAGCCACCCAGGTGCCCCTATAAGTTTTCTATAATGAACATGCTTTGTTTTTGTCATAAGAAAAAACTGATTTCTTTTTTAGAAAAACAAAGCTATTCTCTTTCAGGTATTTTAGACAACGGAGTACCCTAAAACCAAGGCTAGAGAACCCAAGTTAGTAACAGAGGTTTCAAAGTAGCCCAGAAATCAGGAGAGTGTTTGATAGTCGGAGGCTGGTATCTTATAACAATGATGTTTCATAATTGACAGGACTCTTGGTCACTCTCATTAGTGTGGGGTCAACTGTTTACCGGAAATAACATATCCTCTCAATGGTGTTTCATTAAAGGAAGAACTAGTAACTCCACTTAGTTTGAGGAGTTTTATCCTCTGCCAAACCACCTCCAGAAACAAACAGAAGGAGATGATCCATAGGATTTTTTGCCTACCAAAGTAGTCTATTTCCTTGAAACATCTAAGAGGCACCTTGGAAGAAGAGAGTTATGAATGTTACTACTTTACAGGAGAGTGATTGGAGAGAAGAGAACTTTTTGAGGGCTCCATCCCTGAAACCAAGGAAACTCATTAGCTAGGAACAATTCCTGGTTGAAAGAAAGTGGCAGGAGGGCAGAAAATGGAGGAAGCTGGAAGTGAAGGACCAAGGACAGAATTCTAAGGGCTGAGCTGTTTTGCACTGCTGATCAGTGCCGGGCATGATGTCTTGTGTCCAGGGTACTTATAAACATGACTGAGCAGGGACAGGATCATGCCCAGCCAAGCTGTGCCACCAGCAGAGGCCCCCACATTCCTGCTGAGCTGCCGACACCTAGAACCAGAACCAGGTCAATTCTGAGATAGGGAGATGGCAGTGATGGGGAAGGTGCTGTTCTGGAGTCTGACAGCTAAGGTGGGCTCAGGATTCTCTGACTTGGCCAAAAATCTGAATGGCATTGTGTGGGAAACCAGCTAAGGGAGGGGAAAAATGGAAAAGAACTTTAAATTTAACATGACTTTCTACAGAGACTGGGGTGCAAGAGAAAGAGGCCTGAGGAGGGAGGCTAATGTTCTAACTCTATCCATTCTTACAAATGTGAAAACAAACACATGACACCAGGGAGTGAAATAAACACAGCCACCTCCTACCCTGATTGCCTGAGCTCAGTAATTACTTGTCTGAAGCAGCTGACTATCTATAAGGGCCAAGAGAGAAGAAAAGTCTCATAGCATCATAGAACAGACTCATGAGTTTCAGAGACTTGCTCCCTGGATCAGGAAGAAGCAGTCTTCCTTCCTTAGATGAAATCAATAGGAAGGAAAAACCTGTTCCTTCTGCTATTCTCTACCAGTGAGTAGAATCAACATGTCCCTCGTTACTGCAGTGATCCTTCACCCCTCCCACGCTCACACTCCTTCCACCAGTCATCATGTCCTGCTGGTCGACCTCTGGAACATCTACCATTGCAGTTCCTGCTCTTATTGTTGCCATGAGTTTTCAGCAGCCTCTTCCTTCTCCTCCCCAGTGGTCTCCCTAGTCTCCTCCCTTCTAGTTCTCCAGAGAAGTACCAAAAGGATCCTTCTAAAACAGATTAGATTGTGACAGGCCTCTCTTTAAACATTTCTGATGGTTCTATTTCATCTATTGGATTAAGTCCAAACTCCAACTGCAAACAAGGCCCTTCACGATCTGGGTCTTATTTCTCCAGCTTTACCACCTCTCACTGTTCTCCTACACACACCCCACCCTCCAGCTACTCTGGACTGTTCCCCAATTTCTGAAAACACCATTTTTCATTCCTGTGTCTGTTCTCAGCCTATTGCTTCTGCCCAAGCTGTCCTTCCCTACCCTCCTTCTAGTACAGACCCATCCCCAGTGGACAATTAAAATGTCACTTCCTCTAAGAGGCCTAAGCAGAGATGGTAACAATAGTGATTACAGCTAACGGTGGTCACTTACTAGGTGTCAGGCACCTCTCCTCTGTATCCAGAACAGTGCTGGACTCACAACAACAACATAAAAGCCCTCAGTAAACAGCACAATAACCTTGTGGAAGCTCTATTTTTACAGGCAAAGAAATCAAGATACAGAAACAGAAAGTTAAGTAACATATCATTTTAAGTAATAGAATCACTCAGATGATTCCAGTGCCTTTTCTCTTAATTCATTCAATACCCTCATTCAACACTGATACCATCTTTATAATAATTTGCTAATGTTGCTCTCTCCCCATTTGTCTATGAATTTCCCAAGGGTGAAAAACCCCTCTTCACTTTGAATCTCCAGCATCTAGCAAAGTGCCTGACACACCTGATGAATGAATGAATATCATTCAGTGATACAGATGAATCCCTTTGAAAATCCAAGCACATTCAAGAAAATCAGTGTTTCTTTTTTATTGAGATATAACTGACATATAACACTGTATAAGTTTCAGGTGTACAGCATAATGATTTGATATTTGTATATATTGCTAAATGAGCACCCCTATAAGTCTAGTGGAAACCAGTGTTCTTGAGGAAGGAGAACTTAGGAAGTGTAAAACACAGGTAATGACATATGGGCAAAGCACAAAAGAAACCCGATTCTTGAAAACAACGGAGCTTGCTGAATAGAAGTTGAGGACTCGGGACAGGAGGCTGGGCACAGAGAATGCTCCTTGTGGAGTAAACTATTGGATGGCAGAGGCCTGTGGTCCAGGGGCAGAAATACGGCATTACAACAGTTAGGAGCCTGGTGTATAGAATGCTGGGGTAGGTGTGGATGGGGCATATACAGAGTCTGAGAAAAAGCGAGGGCGAGTATGAAGACACATGAGAGACTCAGACAGGGCTGATATGTTTTGAAAAAAGTCTAGAAGGGGCATGGTGGGTAAATTAGGAAAGCAGAAGGATGATGATATGTACTTGGAGCAAGATCAAGAAAGATAAAGAAAAGTAAAATGTGGGGTGCCTGCCTAGCTCAGTCAGTAGAGCATGCAACTGTTTTTTTCTTTAAGTTCATTTATTTATTTTGAGAGAGAGAGATAAAAAGAATGAGCAGGGGAGGGGCAGAGAGAGAGAATCCCAAGCAGGCTCCAAGCTGTCAGTGCAGAGCCCAAAGTGGGGCTTGATCCCATGAACCATGAGATCACGACCTGAGCTGAAATCAAAATGGGATGCTTAACCAAAAGGAAAAGTTGACTTCAAATATTTTAGACAAACTATTCAATATGCAAACATCTCTGGAGTGCCTACTCCATGCCAAGCCTATGTTGGGTGCCAGGGAAACTGGTGACTGAGACAGTCTCTGTCCTCGGGGAGCTCCCAGTAACCAGTGGCAAAATGTAGAGGGAGAAAAGTATGAAGCTAGCCCATCAGAGGAATGACACCTAAGTTGTGAACAGTGTTTAGGTAAGGCCCGGCAGTTCAAGAGGGAACAGTATGTGCACAGGCAGGAGGTGACGGATGACAGAAGGGTGCACTGAGCATGGAGGGAACTGTCATTAGCCTGATGGGCAAACAGGGTGAGAGTTGGGAAGAATGTCTGGAAGAGGGCACAAAAGGGGCTCTTGTGGGTGTTGCTAATATTATTTCTTTTTTAAAATTTTTATTTATTTATGAGAGAGAGTGAGTGAGAGAGAGAGGGAGTCAGTGAGAAAATTTCAAGCAGGCTCTGTGCTGACAGGATGTCGGGCTCAAACCCATGAAACTGCAAGATTATGACCTGAGCCAAAATCAAGAGTTGGATGCTCAACCAACTGAGCCACCCAGGCACCCTGCAACCCTGCACCCTGTTTCTTTAAAAAAATGTTTTTTAATGTTTATTTATTTTTAAGAACATGAGAGAGGCACAGTGCACGTGGGGGAGAGGCAGAGAGAGAGACACACACAGAATCTGAAGTAGGCTCCAGGCTCTGAGATGACAGCAGCAAGCCGGAAGCAGCGGAACTCACAAACTGTGAGATCATGACCTGAGCCAAAGTCAGACACTTAACTGACTGAGCCACCCAGGCACCCCCAACATTCTGTTTCTTTCTTTTTTTTTTTTTTTTAAATATTTTATTTATTTTTGAGAGAGAGAGAGAGACACACACACAGCATGAGCAGGGGAGCATCAGAGAGAGAGGGAGGCACAGAATCTGAAACAGGCTCCAGGCTCTGAGCTGTCAGCACAGAGCCTGATGCGGGACTCGAACCCACGAACCATGAGACCATGACCTGAGCCGAAGTTGGACGCTCAACCGACTGAGCCACCCAGGCGCCCCCCAACATTCTGTTTCTTAACTGGAGTGTTGATTATTCATCATTTTGTGAGAATTCATGGAACTGCACACTAATGATTTGTGCACTTTCTGTATATGTGTTATACTTCAATAAACAGTTATAACCTACAAAGTCTCAGCAAGCAGGTAGGTAGGGATCAGATGACAGTGGACTGAGCTTGCACAATCATCCCAAAGCATCTGGCTACAGGCCTAGACATGACATCTCAAATAATGCCTGAAACTGCAGCCTTATCTGGACAAGACCTAGGGCATCCTGTTCATCTAACCAGGAGGAACTATTCCAAGAGGACTACAAGTTTTACCAAAAAAAGATAACCTACTGTTTATCTGCCGGTACAGCCTAGATACTCAGATACTAGGTTTTCTGTCCAAGCCCTAGTCTTTGGCCTTAGGACGGGAGTATTAAAGTAAATCAGTCAAATGGGCATGTACACTGGCTATAGTATTCAGGGAATTTCATTATATCTACCCATTTAGCTTTGAATATGTTTTCCAAGTCTCCATATGTGTCAGGGTGGGGGACAAGACAAGCCTTGGCAAGACATGGGGTAGCTATGCCGCTAGACACTGCATCTTGAAGCAATCTGGGCCTGGATAGGTAGCAGAGCTACATGATAGTGCAGGAATGTAGACGAGGTGGGGGTCTGGGGGCTGGTTCAAGATATGGACTGCAAGTGGAATGAGCAGAGAGGGGTCATGGACAGTGACCTGTACCATGACAGGTCATGACAGGCAGTGGAACAGTCTAAAATGTGGTGGAAAGGTCCCATGGGACATCTTCCCTCAGAAGAGGAAGTTGCACTAAGGCCTGACCAACAAGCAAGATTGCTGGGAAGGAGGAGCTGATGCTGGGGCCTGGTCTGCTAAACTAAATTCATTGCCAAGCACTCGTTTAACAGGGCAGACTCTCTCGGAGTAGTCCATCCACATCAGTGATGATAATAATTTACTGAGCACATACTCGAGCCACAACTGCATGCAGTTTACACGTATTAAGTTATTTAGTCCTTCCAATAACTCTACAGAGTTGGTACTAATACTATTCCCATTTTATAGAAAAAGATACTGAAGTACAGAAAGGTGGTTTGCCCATGGTCACAAAACTAGTGAATAATAACAGGATTTGAACCCAGACAGTCTCATTCCAAACCCTACTCACTTTAACTGCATCACTATGTTACCGTCTTGATCTTAATCCATGCCCGTACCATAAAAAACCACAATAAGCCAAGCAACTATTTGTTGAATGGGCTCTGCTAAGGAAGTATGCTAAGTGTTTTGTATTTCTTGTTTATTCTTCCAGTAATCTATGAGGCAGACATTATCTACGTGATCAAACTAAAGCTCCTGAAGCTTTGTGATTTGCCTAAGGCTACAGAACTGGTGACTAGAAACTAGCAGAAACTGTGTTGATCTGACAACAAACAAACAAACAAACAAATAAAAAACCCAGGTTGCTTAATCTTAGGGTCCTCTAGGACTTTCTTCATGGGCAGAGCTTTACCTTAGAGGGACCCCATACGGATGGGCTCAGGCCTAAGGATCATCATCTCCAGTTGTTCTTCCAGGGCTGAGCTCCAGGAAGAGTCTCTCATTTTAACCTCCAAGTTTGCCCCAGAAGGCTCAGCGAGCCCCTGTCAATCCTGAGGGATCTTTTAAAAAAGAGGATATTTTTTTAAATTAAAAAAAAATTTTTTTTTTCTGAGAGAGAAAGAGAGAGAGACAGTGTGAGCAGGGGAAGGTCAGAGAGAGAGAGACAGAGAATCTGAAACAGGCTCCTGGCTCTGAGCTAGCTGTCAGCACAGAGCCCGATGCAGGGTTCAAACCCACGAACCGTGAGATCATGACCTGAGCCGAAGTTGGATGCTTAACCGACTGAGCCACCTAGGCACCCCAAAAGAGGATATTATAAAGAGTAACAACCAGCATCATCATTTACTGAGCTCTCAGTACATTCTTCCATTCCATGCTGTGTTTGATACGCACCATTTCATTCATTCTTTACATTTGCTGTACGAAGTAGGGACTGTTTCAATCCTCATGCTACCGATAAGGAAAATGAGGCCCAGAACAGTCCAGTGACTTGGTCAAGGTGATACAGCCAGGAAGTGGGGGAGCTGGGATTAGCTACCACATCAGTCTGACATTAGAGAAGCCTGAGCTCTTAACCACCAAGCACTGCCTCTGATAGTACTGATCCTTCTTTTTCCTCCGGAAGAGAGTCCTATCACACATGCCTCTTTTGGTGGAACAAGGAGAGCTGGAAGGGTCCTTGGGCTGCAAACCTCAAGAAATCCTAGTTTGAAACATCTTATTGTTGACAAACACAAACAGTGAACAAGCAGGACTACCTATTAACATCTATTTGTTTTCCTTTTTAAAGCTCAATAAAGACTACTTCACAGGGATGGAATATTTTAATTAGCTCACTGAAAGGCAGAGTAGCCCTTGACCAAAAGCCCCAACCTTTGAAGTGAAACCCAGACTGCTCCACTAAAATAACATCAACCCTGCCCTTAGGTCTGCTTGCTAGCCAACACCCCAAAAAGGACATCGTAACACAATGGCCTGGGCCCTGTCCTGGCCTGTAGCTCTCCATGTGTCCCAGGTAACGCTGGGTTGCCACAAAGGAGGCCAGGCGAGAGCAAGTAGAAGGGGACAGAGCCAGTGAGGCCACTTTGTTCTGTGGGACACTAGCTCCATAGAAGTCTGGGGAGACAGTTGCCAAGCTTTCTTCCACTGTCCCTAACTTATCAGTCAGGTAAAATTAATTTTAATTATGTGCTCACTGAAGAAACTTTGGGGAAAAAACAGATATGAAAAGGAAATAGAAACATGAGCTTACTTTCCAGAAACAAGCATCACTCTTTTGGAACCTATTTTCTATATATTTTTGTTGTTGTTTTAACATAGTTGAGATTATATTTGATTAAAATATACAATCTTATATTCTGCCTTAAAAGATAAGTATTCTCACATAATCTACAATTATTTATAATTTGTAATTATTTGTAACCACATGCATGGGCAAACTGTATTTGATTTACCTACATGGGTAAACCATGTTTTACATAGTCATTTCTCTATATTGAAGTATTTTCCATTTTTTCCAGTCATTACAAATCATCTTGCAATTAATGACTTTGTATCATAAAGCTTTGCCTGTATTTCTGCATTGCTTTCAGATAGGTTCTCATAAGGAGAATTAATTAATAAATCAAAAGTACAAACATTTTAAGTCCACTGCCAAACTGTTTCCCAAGAGGCCTGTACTAATTTCTAAGTCAAGTTGCCATGTGGGAGAATGCCTATTTGATAGCACCTTTGTCAGCACTGAGAATTATCTTCTAAAATCTTTGCCGGTTTGAAAGGGGGAAAAAAATAAGCCTGTGTTATTTCAATTTGCTTTTATTAATCATCTATGGGGTTGAGTATTTTTCCATAGTTTTTAGTCCTTTATACTCCTTCTTTGTGAATTCTCCCATTTTCTTCTCTAAATAAAAAAAGAATGAATTATTCCTTTACTAATCTCATTAAAATTTAATTATGTGATACAAATATGAAATGTAGAAAAGTGACTTACAGATTTTACAAGTGAACCAACTTCATTGTATACTCTGTTAGTAAAGATTATTAATTATCTCAAAGAGTCAGGGTGTGTCAGAGACCCAACTAACATAAAATTCTTTGAATATTTTAACAGATTTTAACAGACTATTATTTGTGATGGCCTCTGTTTACAGCTGCCAACAATGGAAAAGGTCTGGGAATATAATGAATATACTGAGAAATGGAAGAGGAGGTGGGGTGTGCTGATGAAAGACTTTTACTTCTCATTTTATACATTTTTTTTAACGTTTATTTATTATTGAGAGACAGAACATGAGCACAGGAAGGGCAGAGAGAGAGGGAGACACAGAATCGGAAGCAGGCTCCAGGCTCCAAGCTGTCAGTACAGAGCCCGACGCAGGGCTTGAATTCACAAACTGCAAGATCATGACCTAAGCCAAAGTTGGATGCCTAACCAACTGAGCCATCCAGGAGCCCCTCATTTTATACATTTGAATTTCTTTTATTCTTACCACATACTTCAATTATGTATGTGAACTACTCCTAAAATTAAAAACAAAAAAAACCAACTAAACGTAGATTTAAAGAAACTGACAAATATGTGACCAATGCTATACAATTCACATGAAATAAGTGATAAAAGTAAAACGAAATTGTGTGTATAGCATTACAAAAGTATCTATGAATTCACCCAACAGAAATCTGGATACAGATAGAAGTAACTTTTTCACATGTTTATCCCCCAAAACAAAACCTTTCCCTTCATTTAAAGAAACATACAAAAGACATTTTTTAAAACGGCATATTTCACATTTTTGTGTGAGACTCTTATTACACGTAACTTCAGAGGTTATGTTGTCAGTCTTTCCATCTTACACTTGGCTATTTAAAAAATTTTTTTTAATGTTTATTTTTGAGAGAGACAGAGAGACAGGGTGTGAGCAGAAGAGGGCCAGAGAGAAAGACACACAGAATGTGAAGCAGGCTACAGGCTCTGAGCTGTTAGCACAGAGCCTGACGCAGGGCTTGAATTCACAGATTGTAAGATCATGACCTGAGCTGAAGTTGGATGCCTAACTGGTTAACTGACCATCCAGGCACCTCTGCACTTGACTTTATTTCCAAAGGCTGGTGCTCAGTCCCTTTTGCCAGGCTGTAGCACAAAGTCCTTATTTTATTTTATTTTATTTATTTTATTTTTTTGAGGGGGTGTGTTGGGGCACAGGAAAAGAGAGAGAGAGAGAGAGAGAGAGAGAGAGAGAGAATCCCAAGCAGGCTCCACGCTCTGCACAGAGCCTGACGCAGGGCTCAATCCCACAACCCTGGGATCATAACCTGAGCCAAAATCAAGAGTTGAACTGAGCCACCCAGGGACCCCTAGAGTCCTTTACTTTAATGGACACCAGGCACCTAGATCAGTGAGTCTACTTGAGCCTGACACTCTGGAAACAGGGACTGAGGCAGGCAGTATTCACAGATAGCAGAGTCCACTATTTCAGCATTGTTTCTGACAAAATGACCACAATTTTCATAACAAGAAAATATCTAGTCATAGATAATAAGTTAAACTAAACAGCCCACAGAAAGACCACCCACAGCTACTGCAAGAGAAATAACGTCTTACAAAGACCTAAGTCGTTCTCATGCCACCCTAGAAAGGGTATGTAAACTCTAAGTAAAAAGTTCTATGTACCACTTTTAATTCTTTATTTCCTGAGTGTGCAACCTACTCAGCAACAAGGTGATGAAATAAGGACTCTCATATACTTCCTGTGAGAGTATAAATTGGTAAAACTCTTTTTTTTTTTTTAATGTTTTTTATTTATTTCTAGGAGAGAGAGAGAGACAGCGTGAGCAGGGGAGGGTCAGAGAAAGAGGGAGTCACAGACTGAAACAGGCTCCAGGCTCCGAGCTGGCAGTCAGCACAGAGCCCGACGCGGGGCTCGAACCCACGAACCGCGAGATCATGACCTAAGCGAAAGTCGGACGCTTAACCGACTAAGCCACCCAGGCGCCCCTAAATTGGTAAAACTCTTGAAGGCAATTTAGCAATACATTTCAGAAATCCTAAAGAAGACATATATTCAGTGACACAATAATTCTATTTCTAAGACTTCACTGTAAGAAAATAAATGTACATGGTGTGGAAATTACTATACAATAGAAAATCAATTGTAGTATTATTTAAAAAGCTGAAAAGTAAAAAATTACCTATTTTTAACAATAGAAGTTGGCTAAAGAATTTCTACACATTGCATACATACAATGGAATAGTAAGTAGCCATTAAAAATGACAGATGGGGTGGGGCACCTGGGTGGCTCAGTTGGTTAAGCACCCCACTTCGGCTCAGGTCATGGGCTCAGGTCACGATCTCATCGTTCATGAGTTTGAGCCTCATGTCGGGCTCTGTGCTGATGGCAAGGAGCCTGGAGCCAGCTTCGAATTCTTGTCTCCCTCTCTCTTTGTCCCTCCCCAGCTCACACACTGTCTCTCTCTTTCTCAAAAGTAAACATTAAAAAAAATGTTTAAAAAAATGAAAAACTAGATGTTTATTGACATATATAGTAGATTATACTATACTACTGACCTCGATTCTCCACCCCCTCTGTGTTCAAGCTCTGTGTCACAGAACTTTGCAGAGCCCTCCCATCGTGGACAAGATGGAAGTCACTCCTGCTGTTTTGATCAATGGGATCAAAACACATGTGATATAACCAGAAACTTAAAAATGCATGCCTGACTGGGCTTGCTCACAGTTGTGCCACTGTTATCACTACGAGAAGAACATGCCCAATTTAGTTCCCTGGTCCAGAAGGATAACAGACATGTTAAAAGGGTCCAGCCTAGTTAACAAACTACAGCCAGCCACTAGTGCTGAATGAATCCCAGTGAAACCAACAAAATGCCTACCCAAGTCTAACTTAGATCAGCTGACCCCTGGCTGACTTACAGATATATGAATCAAGTAAAGGTTTATTGTTTTAAGCCACTGAGTTTTGGAGTAATTTGTTAAATAACAATTTTTGTGGCAACAGTTGACTGACAACAGTAATATTTAAAGATCTGAAAGAAAAATGAGGGAAAAAATCTAGAAATATATATCCCAAATGCTAATAGAATTCCATTTAAAAATGGTAGATTGATCACATGTATATCCTCTCTCCCTCCCAAAACCTCACTAAAATGACAATAAAGAAATAAAACTTGTCTTAAACAACAAAAGAGAGATTAGAGCAAAATGAAGTTTAATACAATAGTGAAAACAGGTGGAAGAGAGATAAATGACTGAGCAACATGGAAGAAATCAGTTTAATGGCCTACAGAGAGGAACGGCAATCAAAATCACGCCAACTCACCCCCTAGAACTTCCAAGAAACTCAGCACCTTGAAGGCATCAGGTACTTGGAAAGTGGGGGTACAGAGATGACAATCAAGCTGAAACAGATGTCAGAACCCCATGTCACATCCCATCTGTGCAGCCAGAGGACTACCCCTACATATCCCATCTTTCTACCTTCTGCTCTACCCCCAGAAACTACAGTTCCGGAAAACACTAACTAAAGAGGCACAGGTCTAGAGGTTACTATGCACAGTAATGGGCTGAGGGTAAGTGTGGGCTGAAAAGTAATGAGGTTACATAAAGTCTCTATATTGCAATCAGTCATGCCCCTGTTCCTGCTCCCTCAACTCTAGCAATTGATCACATAAGCCCCCCATACCACCGAAAACTTAATCTTGGTTACCTTTAGGCAGAAAATTGGATGATTCCTTTTTGGAAAAACTAAAGCATTCTAGAGGGAAGGAAAACCTATAAATGAAGATATTTAGGGATACTTCCAAGAAAAAAGGTCAGCCTACTGCCCATTCACAGAGTCTTTTTTTTTTTTTCCCATTCACAGAGTCTTGAAAGAACATGTTAGGGCCTCAGTTTTCAAATAATAGACAAACAGGAAAGAGCATCAAACATAAGAGAAAATCCTCCCATGTGAAAGACAGAGACCAAAACAAACAGTAAAAGAAAAAGGGCAGGTGGAGGATAGGGGTCCAGGAAGACAAAGGGACTATGCTTAAAACTGATGTAAATTAACAACAATAACAACAAAAACTCCGAGGGATAAGAGAGGATACTGTGGTGATAAAATAAATAATAACAGGATGCTTCTAAGAAACAACCAGAGATGAAGAAAGAACTTTAAAACATAATAAAAATATTAGAGGCATCTGGTTGGCTCAGTCAGTAAAGCATGTGACTCTTGATGTCAGGGTCATGAGTTTGAGCCCCACATCGGGCAAAAAGTTTAATTTAAAAATAAACATAAAAAAATAAAAACAGATTAAAAAGAAATATATGTATGTGTATATGTGTGTGTGTGTATATATATATATATATATATATATGTAATTTAAAAATTTAGAAATTCAGATACCTGGGTGGCTCAGTTGGGTAAGCATTTGACTTCGAGCGGGTTATGATCTAATGGTTCATGGATTCAAGCCCGGCATCCGGCTCTGTGCTGACAGCACAAAACCTACTTGGGATTCTCTCTCTCTGCCCCTCTCTCACTCATGCTCTCTATCTCAAAACAAATAAATAAACTTAAAAAAATTTTAAAAATTCAATAGTAGAATTAGAAGGTAAAAACACAGCAGTGGGGTGCCTGGGTAGGAGTCTCTCTCTCTCCTTCTGTCTGTCTCTCAAAAAAAAAAAAAAAAAAAACCAATAAAAAATAATAAATAAAAACACAGCAGTATCCCAGAAAAACTAAAAGGAAATAAATAAGCAAAAAAAGATGGAAAGTCCACTGAAAATAATATATGCAAATTAGCTCAATCAAGAAAGGCCAATATCCAATACATGTCCCAAATAAAAGGACAGAGAAAACAGAGATGAAAGAATTTGAAACATAATACAAGAACACCTCTAGAACTAAAGGACGCTGGTGTCCATACTGAAAGGGCCTACCATGTGTCCAGCATAATAAATGAAAGAAGACCCATGTCAAAACATAGCATCATAAAATTTCAAAACACTGAAGATAAAAAGAAGATCCTAAATCTTTCAGAAAAAGTTAGGTTACATATAAAGGCATCAAACTGCTGAATAGCAACCAGGATGCGAGAAGACAGTGAAGCAATGCCTGAAGGAAAAGTTTTCCCAGTCTAGAATTCTATACTGTGCCCCAACTATCAATTTGGTGCTAAACTAGAATAAAGACAGTGTTCAGAAGAAGAATGACTCAAAATATGAATCTTGTACACCCTTTCTTAGGAAACTACTAGAGGAAATACTTTAGCAAAACAGAGGAAAAAATTAGTGGAGAGAAGGAATCCAGGGAAGAACGGAAACGACACAGGAGAATTATAAAGGGAAGTCCTAGTATGACAGCTTCGCACCAGGCCCAGGAAGTGACCAGGGCAGATCGGGCCAGGATGGAGGATGTGTGAGAGAAGTCTTCAGATAAATAATGGAACTGATAGAATATCTGATGTATTTAAACATTTTTTAGGGGCACCTAGGTGGCTCAGTCAGTCAGCTGTCCGATTCTTGATTTCAGCTCAGGTCATGATCTCACTGTTTGTGAGATCAAGCCCACATTGGGCTCTGTGCTGACAGTGAGGGAGACTGCTTGGGATTCTCTCTCTCCCCTCTCTCTGCCCCTCCCCTGCTTGCTCGCTCACACACACACACACACACACACACACACACACACACTGCTTGGGATTCTCTCTCCCCTCTCTCTGCCCCTCCCCTGCTTGCTCACACACACACACTCTCTCTCTCTCTCTCCCTTTCTCTCTCTCTCTCTCAAAAATAAATTTAAAAACTCTAAAAATAAATAAGCATTTTTAAAAAACTATTGTTAGGCACTTGATAGATCTGGCAGAACAACTGGGGGAAAATAGATTGGTACAAAGAGACTAAGCAAAAAAAGGTTATTATTTTTTTAATGTCTATTTATTTTGAGAGAGAGAGAGAGAAAGAGAGAGAGAGAGAGAAAGAGCATGCACACAGGCAGGGGAAGGGCAGAGAGACAGGGACAGAGAGAAGAGAATCCCAAGCAGGCTCTGCACTGTCAGCACAGAGCCTGCTGTGGGGCTTAATCTCACAAACCCTGAGATCATGAACTGAGCCAAAACCAAGAGTCAGATGCTTAACTGTCTGAGTCACCCAGGTGCTGCCCCAAAATATAATTATTAACCCCAGGAAGAAGAAAAGGTTATACAAGGAAGAAAAAGTAGTCATAGTTACTACTTTGCCCAAAAATGAATAGTACATACCATGTCATAAAATATAGGTACCAACTACTGATTTAATCAAAACTGTGATATAACTTCTCTAGGAAAATTAGTTGTAAGGGGGAAATGAAGATATGATACAAAAGAGCTGAATTTTTATTTCCCATATGGGAAGTACAATAGATAATGTCTAAAACATATAATTCATGAAATAGCAGTATGAGATCTTACTTAGAAATATGGAAGTAGGGTGCCCAGGTAGCTCAGTTGGTTAGGCCTTCAACTCTTGGTTTCAGCTCAGGTCCTCATCTCACTGTTCATGGATTTGAGCCCCACATCAGGCTCTGTGCTGGCAGCATGGAGTCTGCTTAAGATTCTCTCTTTCTCCATCTCTCTGCCCTTTCCCTGCTTGCTCACTTGCTTGCTCACTCTCTCTCTCTCTCAAAATGAAATCAATAAACATTAAAAATGTTTTGAAAAAAATAAATAAATAAATATGGAAGTAAATACCAGCAAAAGCCATGGGAGGAGAAGCAGAGGGTTGCTATTCTCATTATAAGCTTTTTTCCAGTTTTTGTTTGTTTGTTTTTTTCAAGTTTATTTGTTTATTTTTTAAAGTAATCTCTATACCCAACGTGGGGCTCAAATTCAGGACCCCAAGATCAAGAGTCCTATGCTTTTCCAACTGAGCCAGCCAGGTGCCCCACTGTTTGTTTTTTTTTTCCAACTCTGTTAACAGTAACTCTCTGATTAGTAGAATTTCAGCATCTTTTAATTTTTTTCTCTTAGCTTATCTAAATTTCCTGTAATAACCTTGTATTACTTGTGTAATTAAAAAAATATTCTTAAGTGTTGGATTGTTTTTTTCTTTAATCCACAGCAGAAGTGTTACAAAATCCTAAACAAATCAAGTCAGGGACTGAGCTTTGAGCTTTCTTTTGGGAGCTTACCTTTTATGGTGGTCAAAATGAAGAAGGCAATGAGGGTGTTATTGATGGCACAGGTAGACTTTGCAACACAAGACAAGACCGTGTAGGGATTTAAGAGATAGCTGGGGGGAAAAACATACAAAATTGGCATCAGTAAGTCCAGTCAAAGGACCAGGGAGTCCTGGCCACCACAGGCAGGCAATTCAAGAGATTTACTAAAACCATACTTAAGGGAAGGCAACTTCTTAGAAATGAGGTCTCTTAAGTAAAGAGAATGAAATGGTGTTGGTACCAGTGAACATACAGAACATTCACTGCCTGTTCCATGCTCTGTGGTATATCATCACAAAGATCCAGTAAACTAGTGATACCATTATTCCTCCAAGAGGAAACTGAGACTCAGTGGTTAAGTAATTTGCCCAAGGTTTCACAAGTTAATAAATACATTCAAAATCAGGACCTTCTGGCTCTAAAGCCTATGTTCTCTCTATTATTTCAGATTTCATAAATGATAAAATCTTACCAACTCCTACAGAGCCAGATATTTTAGGAATGGCTACAGTTGTCTCTGAAAACCAGGAGGTAATTTTTCCTCAATTGGGCTCCTAAGCTCTGACACAGGTTAACCCCCCTTTCTTCTGAGATGTCAGAGTTGCTTCGGTTTAGCCCTCTGGGTAGTCAAGCCAGATCCCAAGTAAAGGGTAAATGTCTGCTGAATTCAATGAGCTGGTTGTCACAGAACTTCATAGGACATCTTGAACTTCTACTGGGAAGAAATTAAGCTCAAAAACCTAGTCTTTTCTTGAGATGGGAAGGAATGGACTGAGAAATGAATTTACTGATTTTTTAAATTTTTTAATGTTGTATTTATTTCTGAGAGAGAGAGAGAGAGAGACAGTGTGAGCAGGGGAGGGTCAGAGAGAGAGGGAGACACAGAATCTGAAGCAGGCTCCAGGCTCTGAGCTTGCTGTCAGCACAGAGCCCGTCTCGGGGCTCGAACCCACTAACTGTGATATTTTGACCTGAGCCTAATTTGGATGCTTAACCGACTGAGCCACCCAGGCGCCCCTGAGAAATGAATTTAAAATGCTGATTAGGGAAATCTTATATAGTCAAAATAGATTATTATTTTATTTATTTCTATCCTGCTTCTACAGAAGATTCAAGGCAGCTCAAATGAGAACAGATAAGAAAAAATAATAGCAAAATAAAAATAGAAACAAAAAAATCAAGACCAGGAAAAGCATAAATAAAACAAAACAAAACAAAAAAGGCCAGGGAAAAAAAGACCAAATGGGTTTTCTACAGCACTGTAATAATCAGCTTCAAATCTGGCTCTGAGTTTCCTGGCAGACAAAGTGAAAAGGGAAACCAGTTACATAATTCTGATTATTAGATAGGAAGAAACATACCAGTGTTTCAGGGAAAGATTAGAATTATTATTCACCAATAAAGACCTTAAATCCAATACCTCCCAGGGCTGTAAGATTAGCAGTTCTAAAGCCAAAGGCCCAGAAATTGTTGGTGTTTTTTTACAAGAATTACAGATGGGCTTGTTATACAACCTTTAAAGAAATGGCTGGTGCTATTATAAAAGTATCCCCAGGAGATAAATTAGTCCATAAGGGATTCATAAATGTTGCTAAACCTCTGGTTCTAATTAGGTAGTTCCTGCCAGTATTTCTGAAATACATAGAAATAAAAGTTGTTTGGTGGGAGAGGGAAAAAAAGCCATTTCTAAGTAGCAGGTGATGTTCAAGAAGCAGCTGCAGAGCCACCTAATACTGAATAGGAGATTCACATACAAACAGAGGGTTGAATAAGCTGTCCTCACAAGCCCCTTCTAATTCTGAAGTTCTAAGGTCATGTTTTTCAATGAGGAAACTTGTCCGTCTTGTTTACAGTATATCCCTAGAAGCTAGTATATTATTCATATTTAATGACTATGAGTTGACTGAATAATTATTCACATTTGCCTATCTCCGGAATATAAACGGGAATAACCTGAAAAAATTAAACTTCCTGGCAGAACTGAGTACTCCTAGAGAATTCTTTTAAAGAGCTTCAATAAGTTCCACTCTCCCAGACTGGTCATCCAGCTGGGATGGGTCTATCTGGCTATAGTTTTCTAAACTACCAATGGGGGACTAGGGGACCAATTGTATTTAAAACATATGAGCTGCTCAAAATAAAATAATGGCCATATAAAGATCAGAATTTTATTCAATCCATATATACAATTAAAGAATTTTTTTTTTAAAGAAACACGGGTTACAAGTAGGCTGGAGCCCAGATCAGCATGGAGTGAAAAAGCATTTGTGAAGGGCTGATTGTGCATGTCCCTGTGTGAGGCTTTGTCCCAACAGAGACAGAATGGCTCTGTCTGTTTTGCTGGCCAGAACCCCAGTTGTGCAACAGAACCACAGCAAGTACTTGATGACTAAGACCGCAGATCTCCAAAAATACAACAAACAACATGAGAAAGTCTCATCAGATTTTCCTCGCGTTCACTGGCACCGAGCCCTGTTTTGTCAAAGAATACTTACAACAGGGCCACTTTCAGAGGGATGTAACGCATTTCCATAGGGGTTCGGATGAGTTCGGCCACATCTGGGGCATACTGGTCTAGTTCTAGGAGGAGTTTCTGCTTTTTAAACTGGAAAAAAAGGAAAAAAAAAAGACAAAGCACATTACTTCCCATTGCTTTTAGAATGAAAACAGTGGTCCTTCCATGGCCCACATGCCCCACCTGGGCTGGCCCTACCTGTCCAGGCTCATCTCACACCCACCTCCCACTTCTCCTCTCACTTTCTGGGTTCTGGCACCATGAACATGCCATACCCCTCCTGCTCCCAGGCCTTTGCATTTGAATAGGAACAACCTCTTCTCTTTGCTGGTTAGCTCCCACAGAGTTTTTAGATCTCAGTTAAATCATTTCTTCCTCAGGAAGGCACACTAACCCCCCTCAAAGTAGGTAGAATGTCCCTATTAATACACATTCTTTCATACCGCTGTTCATAGTTATGACTTTTTTATTTATGTGACTAATATCTGTCTCCATCACTAGACTATAAGTTCCGTGAGGACGGGGACCATGTTTATTTGCCAATACCTGGCACAGTGAGCAAACAATAAATATCTATTGAGTGGCTGAATGAATAACTGGCAAAGCAATGTTCCCAGCCCTGTTGAAGAATTATCATGAGTGGCCTAAGGACTCCAAAGTTCCATCAGCAAAGCAAAATATTTTCATGCAAAGAAAAATGATCCCCTGAATGCCACAGTATCCCAGGTTTTCTTCCAAGTTCTCCTGTTTCAAGTTTTTGACTTCTACAGAGGGAGTGGGGAATAGCCATGATGAAGAAAAGGAGGAGGAGGGCTTGGTGTGCCTGGGCAGCTGGATAGTCTGGAGGGAGGGAGATGGGGGTGGAAAGCTCTTGCCTTCCCTGGTGTGTCCCAACAAGTTCATGGGTGTGCTCCAGAATGAAAAAAAGGTAGGCAACCCTATAAGCAAACATGGGTCAGACTATAGATGGAAAAAGCCTCTGAACCTAAAATGGGTAGCCTTGCTGATTTAATAACCTGAGAATCTTATTTTGACAGTATAAATTCAATGCTGCAATTGATTATAAAAGAGAGCACTGCAGAGGAGCCATGCAGTATCTGGGCATGATTAAAGATTTAATGATGAAAAAGGCATGTACAGAATATATATTGCACTGTACCATTTACACAAAGTTAAAAGCATGCAAAATAATACTACGTATTATTTAGGGATATGTACAAAAGTAGTAAAAGTTAAGGTCCTGTGTGGAGATGATAAACACTAAATTCACAACAGTGGTAACTGGTGAGAGGAAGAATAAGGAGATGAAAGTCTCTGAGGCAACTTTATGTGTAATGTTTCATTTTTTAAGCTGAAGTAAGTTCACAGTGCATATTATTCTTTACATATTTTTGCAAGTCTTAGGTATTTCAGAATTTTTTAAATGGAAAATTTAAAAAGTTTTTAAAGAGCCATATTTCAATTCAAAAGAAAATAGAAAAGTTATCACAGGAACACAAGTAAACACTTATTTCTGGCATAGATTTAGTAGTAGGGGGGCCTGGGTGGCTTAGTTGGTTAAGCGTCCGACTTTTGCTTAGGTCATGATCTCGCGGTTCGTGGGTTCGAGCCCCGAACTGACTGCCAGCTCAGAGCCTGGAGCCTATTTCAGAGTCTGTGTCTCCCTCTCTCTCTGACCCTGAATATATATGTATATATTCAGCAGCCTTGACAATGATGAGATTTAAAACTATCATAGGAGAGGTTCAAAGCGGCCTAAAAGGAAATTACCTGGGTGCACTGTCTCTGTGATATTGATCACTTCATACACAGACGCCTGTGCACTTTTCCATTTGCGTGTTGTATTTCAATAGACATTTCTGAATTAAAAAAAAAAAATCTCCAGGGTGGAGTTTTCTTTCCCTTCTAACCACTTCTCTATGCGGCCTCTCCCTGTCCTTTGCAAGATTTGGCTTTACAAGGACATGATTCCCCTGCTTCAAATAAAGAGCTTTTTCTAATCGTTGAAGCTGTGTCTATACCTACTTGCATCCCCCAAAACTAGGGTGTCCGAAGGTGGAGGAGTGAATACTCCTCTCCCACCAAATCTCCCACTGTTAGCCTTACCACATTCCAAGTTCAGGAGCCTATGCTCCCAATTTACAACCCTCTAATCATATTAAGGGGAGACAGGTTTTTATCACTTCCTCTCAAACCACAAGCAACTTTTTAACACGAATTCTGAGTTCCAAATAGAAAGTACAATCTCAGCAAAGGACAGACTAGATGAAAAACACTGCTTTTGTTAAGTAAGGTAGATGTGACATGTGAGAATCCACTGGTCCTAATCAATCAGCATTCATATTCCATAGGTTAACAGCTGGAGATGAGCTGGGGATGGAACCCACCTTTGCATCATATTTTTCCAGATGGGTAGCCTTGCTGATTTAATGACCTGAGAACGTGTCTGAGTGTAGACATGGTTGTGTTACCAGGCATCTGGTCTTAAATCCTAGCAGGACTAAAATGCTTCCATATGCAATGGGCCCATTCTGACAAAGTAGGGGAGATTTGGGCAAGACATGTGCTGATACTCTATCCACATCATCAAAATCTGCCATTCAGAATGAGTTACACAGTGTAAATAAAACTCTTGTTGTGACCAAGAAACCTAATGTTCCAGTAGGCTGAATTCTGAGGATGGAGAAACAAAACTATTCCAAATTTCAATTCAGTCTTGGTGATAACAGAATGTTTTTGTGTGCTAAAAAAACAGGGTATCGGGGCGCCTGGGTGGCTTAGCCGGTTAAGCGTCCGACTTTCGCTTAGGTCATGATCTCGCGGTTCCTGGGTTCGAGCCCCGCATCGGGCTCTGTGCTGATTGCCAGCTCAGAGCCTGGAGCCTGTTTCAGTCTGTGACTCCCTCTTTCTCTGACCCTCCCCTGCTCACACTGTCTCTCTCTCTCTCTCTCTCTCCTAGAAATAAATAAAAAAACATTTAAAAAATGATAAAAAAAAACAGGGTATCAACAAGAGTTCATTTGGTTTTCTCTCAACCTCTTTAAATCACACAAAGAAAAAAATTCTTTGTTTCCATATAAACTCAAATAATAAACAAATGAATTAAAATTATCATTACTCTAAATTAAAGATATCTCTTCTACTGACACTGAAGCCTAACTTTGTTAAGAAACATTTCATTTATGAAACCTAGCTTCATTACTTACCCTTAAGCTTCCCCCACCATTAAAAAATTGTTTTAATTGGGGTGTATGTGTGGTATTTTTATGACACTTGAACAGGAAAAGAAAGAGTACATATGATGCTGGCATTTCTAATCAACTTCCACCAAAACACATTTCAGTTTTACATTTTGGTTGAAAAGATCTGGCTGACTGTGTTCTTAAATGAAAGCTACCAACCTTCCTTTGGATATTCACACATATCACATCTATACTGTGTGTGTGCGCGCGTGTGTGTGTGTGTGTGTGTGCACATGCATGTGTATACACACTGACAGACATAGATCTACTTTTTCCCTAGTGTTTTTTATTGAAAATTTACAAACTATAGAAAAGTTGAAAGAATAATTCAATAAAACACTTAGATCTACTAATTTTGCCACATTTTGCCACATTTCCTTTATCTCTAAACACACAAATATGCAAATTATTTTTCTTTTTTTTAATATTATTTTTAACGTTTATTTACTTTTACAGTGAGCAGGGGAGGAGCAAAGAGAGATGGAGACACAGACTCCAAAGCAGTTTCCAGGCTCTGAGCTGTCAGAACAGAGTCCAATGTGGGGCTCAAACTCACAAACCATGAGATCATGACCCATAATGAAGTTGGACCCTTAACTGACTGAGCCACCTGGGTGCCCCACGCAAATTCTTTTTCTGAACCATTTGAAAGTAAGCTGCGGATATCATGACACTTCACCCCTAAATATTTTAGCATATAACTTCAAAGAACAAAGACTATGGTCTATATACACAATCTATCTTGGGGAAGAAAATAACCATTGCTATTTATCTCTGCATTCCTCAGCTTATGAATTTCACACCCAATTATATCATCTCTAGCCCTCAAAGGAATCCTGTTGAAGCATTTCACCTCAGTCACTACAATTGTCTTTTCTTTTCCAATCCTACTGAAATACAATTGACATATGATATTGTATAAGTTTAAAATGTACAATAAGATTTGATACATGTACGTATTGCAAAATGATTACTGCAGTAAGGTTAGGTAACACATCTATCACCTCACATAATTCCTGTGCTGGGGGTGGGGGGGGTGGTAAGAAGATTTAAGATATACTCCTGTAGCAAGTTGCAGGTGTATAATATTGTTAACTATAGTCACTATGCTGTACATTAGATCTCCAGAATGTACTCATCTTACAACTGGAAGTTTGTACCCTTTGACCAACACCCTCCAATTTTCCCTACCTCCAAACCCACCCCCTGTCAACCATCAATCTACTCTGTTTCTAGGAGTTTGGCTTTTTATTTTTTTGTTTTATAGTTTATTTAAAGTAAGCTCTACTCCCAAGGTAGAGCTTGAAATCATGATCTTGAGATCAAGATTGCATCTTCTACTGCTTAAGCCAATCAGGCTCCCCAGTTTTACTTTTTTAGATTCCACATATAAATAAGGTCATATAGCATTTGTCTGTCTGATTTATTTCAGTTAGTATAATGCTCTCAGGTTTATCTATGTTGTCTCAAATGCTCCATTGGTTTAAGATGTACACTCTCTGGTCTAATAGGCCTATTAAGTCTATAAATGGACTCCAAGTTAAGAACTCCCAATCTAGATATTTTATAAATCTCTTTGAGGTCCATAATTGTAGAATTCACCAGCTTTGTTACTAATGACCAGTGCCACAGAAAGGCAGACTGCTACTTCTGATTCTATTGCTTGGTAACAGAAGTGAAAATAAACCGCAGACACCACCAGTGGGATGCAGCCTTCTCTCTCCCCAGTCTAAATTATCTCAGTGGCTCCCAGCCAATCAAGGAGGACTGCAGCCAAGTTTTAAAATAACTACATGGATAGTACACATGGTTAATCTGTTAACTCTCAGAACCCAGGAAAATGAAAATGGTCATGATATACCATTTCCCTTGGCTATTACATATGGATTAAGACTAAAGTTTACATCAATACTTTCTAGACTGGTGGGATACCAGGTGGCTCAGTGGTAAAGTGTCTGACTTCAGCCCAGGTCATGATCTCATGGTTCGTGGGTTCAAGCCCCATGTCAGGCTCTGCACTGGCAACATGGAGTCTGCTTGGGATTCTCTCTCTCTCCTTCTCTCTCTGCCACTCCCCTGCTTGCTCACTATTTCTCTCTCTAAATAAATAAAGAAAGAAATAAACTTTAAAAAAAAGATTACATCTGATTTTAAAAACCCAAAACTTTCTACAGGCATTTACTACATGCCAAATTTTCCAAATAAGATTAATTCTCTGTAGGGAAACAGAAACTACACTGGGAATCCAATTTTACCTCAGGTATAACACAGTGAGTTAAAAGCTGTACTCATGAAAGGAAGATTACTAGGGGCCCTCATTACTATAATTGTAGTTCAGCTCTGCTCCAGAAAGTCTAAAGTTGCAGGTGAATGGATATTAAGCTACAGAGATTAAACTGACATTTCTGTGTCCATTAGTGAAGCTGTCTTGTTGGTTTAGGTTTGGCCATGGCAGGGCTGGCTTAATAGGCCAGAAGCTTCATTCCTACTTCTTAGTATTTTTAAACAGTTACATCCCTAAGTACATGACCTTTGATTTTCTGTAATAACAGAGACCAGAAGGCTACTAAAAAATTCCACCAGTTTGTCTCACCCACTGACTACTTACCACGACTTTATTGAAGTCTTGGATTGCAAAATACAGGGCAATGGCAGTGAGTGCATCAGTTACCTGTCAAGAGAAAGAGAAATGATAGTATAAGAGTGAGGAAATGCTGCCACCTTGAATGGTGGTGTGTTATTCAGTATGAATTCGTCCAGTTAGGCAGAACTTCAACCTTCACTCTGACTACCCAAAGATAAAGCCTTTCAGGAAGATTTGACTGGAAAACTTTAAGGATTAGGGCCCATCAAGGCTTATGTAACCCTGGTGTACCACATCTGTTCTTTAATTGCAAGTTACTTAAGTTTTCTATAAAGTAGTAATAATACCCAATAGTTTGCAGGCCTGATATATGTCAAGTGCCGAGCACTAAATAAGTCCTCAATAAACAGCAGCCATTATAATTATGGAATTATTATAATTAATTAAGGAAGACCTCAGCTGATCTCCTACTTGACTCAGATTTTCAACTTTACATTAGGCAAGTGTTTCAAATTACTGTCTCTCAAAAAAGCCCTGTCATCTCAATGTTGAAGGTCACTACCCCTAAAAGTCTCATCAGGCCTATCTCCACTGCATGGAATCTCTTGGCAGAATGCTTAGGAAAGTCAGGATACCCTCTACACTGGCACCACAATTAAAGCCAATCATAGAATCTTGGCACTAGAAAGTTTGAGACTACATAGTCCAAAAATCAAATTTTAAAATTATAAGGAATAAGAACTGGTCAGATGTCAGAGACTACTTCCCATACTTCCATAATATATCACAGTTTCCTTGAATTCAATTAGAATAGGTTTTTGTTTTTATACTCTGAGAAACTCCTAAGTTCCTAAAAGATAATTTTTCTTAAAAACAACAAGATACTCTATAGATACTCTAAAGATATATACATGTTGATTGCAGGTGGAAGGTTACTTACCATAAATACCAATTCAGCATAGTCAATCAGGAAATGAAAGAGGTATATTATTAATGGAGTCTGCAGGAGAAAAACAAACAAACAAACAAACAAATTAACTTAAACCTTACTATTATCAGTTTCAAGAGAAGTAAAGGTATGAGGTAAACTTTAGTTCTAAGGCATATAGAATAGCCAAGGGGAACTCTATAGGAGACCAAGATTTCTGAACCCATAAAATAAATTGGGAAATGTTTTCCCTTCTTCTGTCTTCTGAAATGTTTTATATCTCATAGATCTCTCTTTTTTTCTGTTTTCTATCCTTTTCTTTCCAAGCTTTAGTCTAGATATTTTCTATAGACCTATCTTCCAGATCATGAGTCCTTTCTCGTTTTTCTTAAAGATTTTTTTTTTAATTTAAAAATTTTTTTTGTTTATTTTTGAGAAAGAGTGAGAGCAAGAGCAAGCATGCATGCATGGGAGAGTGACAGAGAGAGAAGGAGACAGAGAATCCCAAGCAGGCACTCATGAACAGTGAGATCACGATGTGAGCTGAAATCAAGAGTCGGACACATAACCAACTGAGCCACCCAGGTGCCCCAAGACTTTATTTATTTTTTAAGTAAACTCTACACCCAACCTGTGGCTGGAACTCACAACCCTAAGATCGAGAGTCACATGCTTTACTGACTGAGCCAGTCAGGTGGCCCATGAATCTTCTCTTTAGCTTTGTGTAATCTGTAGTTAAATTTGCCTATTGCATTCTTAATTTGCTACTATGTTTTCCAGTTCTAGAATTTCCATTTGATTAATTATTATATATTCCAGTTCCCTGGAGAAATTCTCTACCTTGTCACTTATTTTTTGTGCATATTAATCACTGACCACAGTTATCTTACAGTCCAAGTTTGACAACTCTGATATCTGAATCACCTGTGAATCCTTGGTGCCCATTTTTTTCTCTTTTATTATACTTGGTAACTTTCGACTGAATGATGGACATTATATATGAAAAATCGTAGAGGTTCTGGATAAGGCTATTTTCTTCCAGGAAGGATTTCTTTAAATTTCTGGCAAGCAATTAAATAGAATAGCATCACCTTAATCTAATTAGAGTTTAGCTAACTAAGCTGGATTTGTGTGTGTGTGTGTGTGTGAGAGAGAGAGAGAGAGAGAGAGAGCACAAGCAAGCAAGAGAGAGCACAACTGGGAAAGAGGGGCAGAGGGAGAAAGAATCTCAAGCAAGCTCCATTCTCAGCATGGAGCCCTATGCAGGGCTCAATCCCATAACTCTGGGTTCATGACTCAAGTCAAAAACAGGAGTCAGATGCTTAACAGACTGAGCCACCCAGGCACCCCATTGATTTGTTTTTTTAATAGTCTATATGTCATCTACCCTTATTCCTTCTTTCAGTGTAGCCCTTCTGAGGGCCTAACTGGAAGCCAAGACATTTACCAGAGCCCTTCAGCCTTGGTTGGCCATGCATTTGACTTTTTTTATTTCTCCAGCACTGTGAGACTGCCAATAGCTCTACTTAGCCTCTTAACAGCCAATTTCTGTTTTTTTTCTCTGACCTCAGCCTATGCCACTTACAAATTGATAAATATATCGGGAGAAAGCAGCCCAGACTGTCAGTCTCACATTTTGTATTTTCCTCTCTGGGATTGCAGCCCCTCAGTAATCCTGGCTATCTTGGTGCTTTCCAATACCACCAAACAGATTCTTTTTTTTCCTATCCATCCTCCTTTCCTAGTTTTTCTTGGCTGGAGGGTTGATCTGCTACTATAACTCAGTTCACTAATCCACCAGAACCAGAAAGATAGTGCATAACTCGGTTTTAGTGAGTTCTTGCTGGTGACTCAGGAGCACCTCTTTCCAATGCCCAATCACATGCAAAAATATATCCTATAATATTGCAAAGGTCACTAACAGGCTTTAAATTCAGGTTCCACCTGTGTACTTTTCCCTTCTAAGCTTTAGATTCCTCAGCTACAAAATAAGAATAGCCACCTATTTTGGGGCACCTGGGTGGCTCAGACAGTTAAATGTCTGACTTTGGCTCAGGTCACTATCTTGTGGTTTGTGGGTTCAAGTCCCACATCGGGCTGTGTTAACAGCCCAGAGCCTGAAGCCTGCTTCAGATTCTGTGTCTCCCTCCCTGTTCATGCTCACGCTCTCTCTCTCAAAAATAAACATTAAAAAAAAAAAAAGATAGTGACCTATTTCACTGGGTTCTTGGGAGGAGTAACTGATAATGGGTACAAAGTGCTTAGCACAGTGCCTATACAGTAAACCTGAGTATGTTAGTTACCTGACATCAACTTTTTACTTCCTTTTGAAAACAAGGGCATAAACTTTGCCTTTCAAAGTTCTAAAAGAACTAAACTTCTTACAACTATCTACTAATGGATTCTTTTTTGCATTTATCTTTGTCAGTAAGAAGTAGTAACTTGATATTTATATTACCAAGAGCCTGCTTTCAAAGTGCTTTGATGCTTCAGATAGTTTAGAGTGGCACTAAGTAGGTCTCAGAAATGACAGAATAGTTCTCAAAAAGCCTATCAGCAAATGGGCTGGTTTCTGCAATGAACTAACATGTCCACAGTAGTTAGTTTAACTGTATATCAGATTATTATAGAGAAGTATACACTGAATATAATTTGTCTTCATGCTACATTTCCATGTGAGTGACCATTCCCAGTCAGGATAGGGCAAATTTTGGATGAAGTCACAATTTTACGATCAGTACTTGGCTAAACATAAAATAGAAACATTTGTTGAAGATAGTCATAAAATCTGATGTGGTTGCCAAAGTTCTCTTTTTCTCTCCTGTGCAGATTTTTCTTCTCCCTTTTTACATATTCTTACTTTTCCCTAAGAACTAGATAGTAAAATCAGTTGAAGATTAAAAAAAGGGGCGAGGAAGGGAAGGAATGATGAGCTTTCTCTTCCAAAGTACTCTTTTCATTTGGCTTGACATAATTTTTTTCTTTTATTTTGGAGAGAGAGAGCACAGGTGGGGCAGAGGGGCAGAGAGAGACAGAGACAGAGAGAGAGAGAGAGAGAGAGAGAGAGAGAGAGAGAGAGAGAGAATCTTAAACAGGCTCCACAGTCAGCATGGAGCCCAATGCAGGCTCAATCCCATGACCTGGGCCAAAATCAAGTTGGATGCTCAAGCAACTAAGCTACCCAGGCACCCTTAATTTTATTTCTTTATGTTTTATTATTTAAAGAAACTATAGTAGCTCTTAATTTATGAACATTGAGCTTACAAGCAAATTAACCAATATTCAGGAAAGAGGAGAAAGGGACTCCAAGTTTGAGGTCGTCCCTACTATGTTTGGAGGAAGCAATTGTTCAGTCCTAATGGGGTTATCTTACGCAAGTATAGTTATCATGGCTTCTTATAGCTGGAAAATACTACCTCATACCATTATCCCCTTTTACTCACACACACACACACACACACACACACACACACACACACACAATGAGGAGTAAGAATATGTCCTAGGCTCTCTCACTGTAGCTAAGACTGCATTCTCCCAGAGAAACATTTTAAATAATGGTTAAATGGCTAGATTCGGCTCTTCCATTCATTCATTTGACATAGTCTTCCAGAAAGGACTATTTCACATCTTCCCCTGTCCTCAACCTCCAACTTTCCTCCCCACTTCTCACTTTCATCTGACAACTTCATTTCTTATTTCACTGAGAAAAGAAGCAATTAAATGAGAACCACCTTATTTTCCCACTACACATTGATCAACTTCCTTTATCTATACCTATACTCTTTATTAACAGAGGAACTTCCTTTTTTCTTACCTGAAGTCAAATTCTCCCCTTGTGAAATGTATCCCATTCGTTCCTGCCTCTTCAAAGACACTGTTCATTCAATTATTCTCTTCCCTATATCATCAGCTTCTCTATCCACAGGATTATTCCCATCAGCAACCATATATGCAGATTCTCATTTATTTTTGCTATTTTATTATTTTATTTTATTAAGTTTTGAGAGACCTTTTACATATTCTTTTTTTTTTTTTTAAAGTAGATTCTATACCCAATGTGGAGCTTGAACTCCCAACCCTGAGATCAAGAGTCACATGCTCTACTGACTGAGCCAGCCAGGTGCCCCCACATGTTTTTGGTTTTTTTTTTTTCATTGAAGTATAGTTGACACACAGTGTTACGTTAGTTTCAGGCATACAACATGGTGATTCAACAAGTTTATATATTATGTTATGCACCCCACATATGTGGCTATCATCTGTCGTCTCTCACCATACAATGCTATTACGGTACCTCTGACTACATTCCCCATGTTGTCCCTTTTATTCCAGAACTGAAAGCCTGTATCTTTCATTCCTCTTCACCCATTTTGCCCATCTCCCCCACCTGACTCCACTCTGGCAACCATCAGTTTGTTCTCTGTATTTATGGGTCTGTTTCTGCTTTTTGTTTGTTTATTCATTTGTTTGGGGTTTTTAGATTCCACTCTAAGTGAAATCATATGGTATTTGTCTTTCTCTGTCTGACTTATTTCACTTAGCACAACACCCTCTAGGTCCATCTATGTTGCTGCAAATGCCAAGATTTCGTTCTTTTTTATGGATAAATAATATTCCTCTGTGTGTGTATGTGTGTGTGTGTGTGTGTTCATGTGTGTGTGTGTGTGTGTGTGTGTGTGTGTGTGTTTCCATATCTTGGCTATCATAAACAATGCCACAATAGATATAGGGCAGATTGTCATGTTTAAAACTTTTTCACTAGATATTTGCCTTCAGCTACCATATAATTTCTCTGCCCTCCTTTAGAGCAAAACTCCTCAAAAAGGTTGTCAACTGTCTGTCTCTCAAGAGAGACAAAGCCCAAGACATAAGCTATAGGGTCTTTTATAACTTAACCTAGGATGTGACATATCATTATTTCTGCATATTTTTTATTGGTCATACAGGCTAACTCTGGTACGATTTGAGAGAGGACCACAACAAGTGTGAATGTCAGAAGGTAGAACTGAACTGAATCTGAACTCTTCTCACTGCCTAAAACCTGCTCCTCCCTTAGTATGCCTCGTCTCATTAAACAACACCACCATTCACTGTTTCTCAGGACAAAAAACCTCCTAGCCTTGAATCATATCCTTGAATCCAGTCTTGCTTTCATATCTCATATCAAATCTATTGACAAGTCTACTTCTAAAAGTATAACCAGAATCTAATTACTTTTTTTAAAGAATCACTTTTCACTTCTCACTGTCTTTCACTTTTCACTAATAACTCTTCACTATCTTTGTCATTACTACACTAGCCTCAAGCCACCATCATCCTGCTTAGACTACTGTGTAAGCATCCTTCCTAATCATTTTCCTGCTTGCCCCTAGAATCAATTACCCTCACAGTATCTACAGCAATATTTATTAAATGTAAAATAAATATAATCATTCCTCTCCTGGTTTAAAAGTCTCCATGTCTTCCAAGCATAGTAAAAACAAAATCTACTTGCTACTGTGGGCCACCAGGATTGGAGAAGGATCTCAAGATGGCTAGGCAAAAACTTTAAAAGGCATTTACTGAGTAGCCCTTGGGAAGATCATACCCTGAGACCAAAAGACCACTGTTAATTCCCTCAAGTCTTGGAATGAGACCCTTATAACCACACTGGCTATTAAACCTAAGTATCCACCTGCTATTGACTGGGCTTATACAAGGCCAATGTAGTAAAGGCTGGCTTGGCAAACGACTTTGAGAAGTTTAATGCCCTGAAGGCTTATGTGTCAGCATGTTGAGAAAAACGGAGATGTGAAAAGTTGTGCTGAGTTTTTGCCTCTCTCTGAGGCCAGGACTGAGGACTACAAGAGACTAGAGAAGATGAAGAACATAATTCCATTTGAGCAAATGACCATTGAGGACTTGAACGAATTCTTCCTAGAAATCAAATTAGACAAGAAGTATCCCAAATGACTTCCCCAGCCAATTGAGAATTTATAAATTTGAGTCTGGGAGGAAGCTCTGGCCTTCATATCATAAATTATGGATATTAAAAATAATTACATTAAGGATAGACAGATAGATATGAGAACCAACTCTTAACTATGTGTATAAAAAGTGCTACATAATCCAACTTCTAACTTCTTATAATTTGTCTCTATTATTCTCCTCTTTGCTCATTCTGCCTTAACACTGGCCTTCTTTATCCAATTCACAAATGCTAAGTGACTTCTCAAATCAGGGCCATCATATATGCTATGATGCTGGCTTCATTTAGATCTCTTACTGAAATTTCACTTCTTCAGAGTGCCTTCCATGAACACACTATCTAAAATAGTGACACATACATGACTGTCAACTCTTTTTTTTTTTTTTTAACATTTATTTTCGAGAGACAGAGAGAGATAGAGTACAAGCAGGGGAGGGGCAGAGAGAGAGGGAGACACAGAATCCGAAGCAGGCTCCAGGCTCTGAGATGTCAGCACTGAGCCCAATGTGGGGCTCCAATCCATGAACCATGAGATCATGACCTAAGCCAAAGTCAGACACTTAACTGACTGAACCACCCAGGTGCCCCAACTGTCACTTTTTTTAATTATCAAATTTATTTATTTTGAGAGAGTGACTGAGTGCAGGGAAGGGCAGAGAGAAGAGAGAGAGAATCCCAAGCAGTTTCTATGCTGTCAGCATGAAGCCTGATGTGGAGCTTGATTTCACGAACCATGACATCATGACCTGAGCTGAAACCAAGAGTCGGGCACTTAACCAACTGAGCCACTCAGGCAGCCCTGACTATCTCTCTTTATCCCTTTACCCAGTTTTATTTTTCTACATGTACTTACTTACCATTTAATTGAAATCTCACTTTTTTTAACCTTAGCTTTATGGAAGTATAATTAATATAAAGTAAACTATACATATTTAAAGCATACTAATTTTTAATGTTTATTTTTTTGAGAGGCAGAGATTGTGAGCAGGAGAGGAACAGAGGAGGGGGACAGAGGATATGAAGTGGTATCATATGTCGGTGCTGTCAGCAGAGAGCCCAACGTGGGGCTCAAACTCACAAACTGTGAGATCATGACCTGAGCCAAAGTCAGATGCTTAACCAACTGAGCCACCCAGGCGCCCCTAAAGTATACAACTTGGTAAGTTTTGACCTATGTATACATCCATGAAACCATCACCACAACCAAGATATTGAATACATCCCAATTCCCAAATATTTATCAAGTTTACTGTTCATCCCAAAGAACCAACTTTGTTTCAGTGATTCTCACCATTGTTTTTGTTTCATTTATTTTCACTTAGGTCTTATTTCTTTTATTCTGCTTACTTTGAGGTTCATTTATCTTCTTTTCCTAGTTTCTTAAGGTAGAAACAGAGGTCATCGATTTGAGCCCTTTCTTCTTTTCCAATATAGGCATTTAGAACTATGTCTTTCCCCCCAAGTACCGCTTAGTGACATCCCACATATTTTGATAGGTTGTGCTTTCATTTTCACTCAGTTCAAAATACTTCTTAATTTCCCTTCTGACTTCTTCTTTGATCCATGGGTTACTGAGGAGTATATTTTGCTTCCAAATATTTGGGAATTTTTCAGACATCTTTCTGGTATTAATTTTTTATTTAATTCCATTGTGGTCAAAGAATATACTTTGTATGACTTGAATCCTGTTAAATTTATTAAGCCTTGTTTTATGACCCAGAATATGGTCTATCTTGCAGATGTTCCATGTACACTTGAAAAGATTATGTGTTTTTGCTGTTGTTGGACAGAATGTTCTATAAATGTCATTGAGGTCAAGTTGGTTGACATGCTATCCCAGACTTCTACATCCTTGTTGATTTTGTCTGTTTGTCCTATGAATCCTTGAAGGAAGGATATTGAAATCTCTGGCTATAATTGTGGATTTGTCTATTTCTCCTTACAGTTCTGTCAGTTCCCATATATTTTGAAATTCTGTTATTAGGTGCATAAACATTAGGATTGTTATGTTCTCTGGAGAATTGACCTTATCATTATGAAATAGTCATCTATACTCCTGGTGATATTCTTTGCTCTGAAATCTGTTTCCTTTTTATTAACTTTTTTTTTCCACTCTCAAAAATGAGTACCATGAGGCCAAAGACCGTGTCCTGTTTTGTATCCCTAGCACCTACCAAGCAGGGCAGCTTGCATTTGGTATGTACTTAACAAATCTTTATTAAAAGACAGAAAGAAGAGAGGGATTGGAATACATATGTAGATATAGGACTAGGCACTAGGAATACTTAATGAAAGGTGCCAGCACTTGTTCTGAGGAATATATCATAGTATATCATAGGAACATATCATAGCAGATAAAACAAGTACAAAGACAATTTCAAGAGTATGATATGAGCATTAAAAGTATAAGCACAAGATGCTTGGGAAGATGCTCAGGAAGAACAGTTTCTAGAAGGAGGAAAACTCTAAGCTAATATCTAAACAGTGAAGCTAATCACAAAAAGAGGGAAGAATAGACCTCGATAAGGAGATAAGAACATGAGCAAAGACACATAGGTAAGAGGGAATACAGTGCTGGGGCATAATGAAAGTATGTGAGAACTCTCTCAAGGGGTTCCTATTCTGTCTAGAAAACACACTGCCCAAGCCTACTCCACACTGGGCCCTTGTGGCTAGTGGGCTATGCTTTTATATGCCCACACATATCTGTTCCCAATAACTGAATTGTGTGCTTATTAAGAGTCTTAAATTGTCCCTGTTTTTGCTAGCAGCTCGTATTATTGTGGTTCAATTAGATAGTAACACAAGCTAATGAATATGAATGCAAAAGCCAATTGGTATCTCCATGAGAACCAAGCTGAATGCTTTCAAAATACTAGACAGAAAAAACAAAAAACAAAAATAAATTTGTTCTCAAATGTGTATGAGGGAGACAACTGTAAAAATAAGGGGTTAAAATTTCAAATTAGAAAAGACTTCTGCTTTAAAATGATATCACCAATAGTAAGGGGAGGTGAGAGTAGAAAGAAATGTGGTTAATGTGGTAAGCAGGGCCCACAGGCCTTTGTACGCTCCCTAAGGTGTTTGGATTTTATCCTGAGTTCAGTGGTGAGCTGACAAAATCAGATTCACATTTCAGAAAGAGGACTCTCCAGAATTAAAAGTAAAGAAGCAAGACTGACTCGAGAAAGACTTGTCAGGAAGCTGTCGCAGGAACTCAAGCAAGAGATGATGGTGATGTATGAATGACTTTACCATTCTTAAGAACTAATTTTGTGGGTTAAATAGGCTTTTCTTACTTTCTAAGAAACCAGCATTGCTAACACATTTTTCATGGAAAAACATGTTCCAAAGAACCAATTACAGGCCAATTAGCATACAACTTATCTGTGCACTGGGAACTGTTTACAATTTATTTGCCAATAAAAATGGTAACTTCTACAGAAGTCTCATCTGCTTCTGTAAATCACAATCTTAAATCTGGATCATTTCCACTGCAATTGTGAAACCTCCTTCTTATGCAGAGGACATCTAAAAAAGGTCTGTTTCTAAATATGATTTTCAAAAATAGATTTTTTCAAATGTTTGTACAAAGCAGAGGTTAGGCTTTGGTATTTGTGACTATAAACTACTCTGAATACCCAGAAAAGAAAACAAGAACACTTACTTCATGAAATACTGCTCCAGAATACGGAGACACTCCCAAGTCCAACAGTGAGAGGCCTTCAACCACTGAAAAGTAAGACATCCAAGTTCACTTCATTTCATCCAAGTTCAGAGACATATGCAGATGGCCAAAGACAATGTGTTAGATACTCCCAGGAACAAGAAGGGCCTCACAGTTTGTCCAGCCCCTTTTACCTCATTCCCAACAAGTGGTTTTAAATATCGATTTGAACATTTCAGATGATGTGGAACTTTCTTCCATACAGAGCATCCATTTCCACTGTGGGGCAGACTCAGGAGAAAGTTTTATGTTAAACTATGAGCTTTCTTTGATCTCACTGTAATTTCCACTCACTCTAAAAAGTGTTTCCTGGGGCACCTGGGTGGCTCAGTCGGTTGGGAGTCCGACTTCGGCTCAGGTCATAATCTTGCAGTTCGTGGGTTCGAGTCCCATGTCAGGCTCTGTGCTGACAGCCAGCTCGGAGCCTGGAGCCTGTTTCAGATTCTGTGCCTTCCTCTCTGACCCTGCCCTGCTCACGTTGTCTCTCTCTCAGAAATAAATACAACATTAAAAAAAAATTTTTTTTAAGTGTTTCCTTCATGTATATTCTGCCCCATTCCCCAAAATGATAAGACAACAAATTAGATGCTGATAAGAAATGTTGTTGTTAGTGTGGGTAAATGGGCACTTTCATATGCTGCTTGTTTGAGTGACATTTGTATTAACTTCTCTACAGGGAAATATGTACTTTTTAAGTACTTTTGACACTGAAATGATTGTTCTTAGGGAAATTTATCTCAGAGAAATAATTGTATGTTCATTATGGTGCTCAGAGTATTAAAAAAATAAAAATAATCCCTTGGGGCACCTGAGTGGCTCAGTCAGTCAAGCATCTGACTTGGGCTTAGGTCATAATCAGCCCCACACTGGGCTTCACGCTGACGTGCAAAGCCTGCTTGGGATTCTTTCTCTCCTCCACCCCCTCTCTCTGCCTCTACCCCACTTGCACCCAAGCTCTCTCTCTTTCTCAAAATAAATATACTTAAAAAAATAATCCCAGGGGCACATGGTTGGCTCAATCGGTTAAGCACCCAACTTTGGGGCTCAGGTCATGATCTTGCAGTTTGTGAGTTCTAGGCCTGTGTCAGGCTCTGTGCTGACAACTTGGAGCCTGGAGCCTGCTTCAGATTCTGTGTGTCTCTCTCTCTCTGTCCTCCCCCACTCATGCTCTGTCTCCCTCTCAAAAATAAATATTAAAATAATACTAATAATAGTCCCAATGTCCATTAACAGTGATTTACCTAATAAATTATGATATATATGTATGTGGATGTGTGGATGGATACAGAGATAGAAACATTTTATAGTTAAAAATCTTACTATGATATAAATGAATAAATAAAATAAGTGGACAAGCAAAGAAAGCTCTTCCTTACAGAGAACTGTAAGGATCAAATGTAGAAGGAAAGATAGAAATAGAAAATCACCATTTGAAAGACCTCACAGTAATAACTGTGAAAGGCAAGATCATCAAGGGATGCTAAAATCAGTGAGGAAAAAAATATGATGAGGAGCCATATTTGCAAGGGGAAAAATAATTTTATATGGACAAATTTGGCACTCACTTAATCGTATGACCAAAGTTAACATCACCAGCAATAATGCTGAACAGTTCACACTGTCGACATCAAGTACCTCCTGAAATGATTCACTGAAATGGGGATAAACACTTCCGTAGTCCTTATGCCAAAAATGTGGTATCCTTGCCAAAAAAGCAGAAATTCAATCTAATCATGAGAAAACATCAGGAAAGCCCAAATTGAGAGACAAAAATAACCGGCTAGCGCTCTTTAAAAATATTAAGACTGAGGGGCGCCTGGGTGGCTCAGTCAGCTAAGCGTCTGACTCTTGACTTTGGCTCAGGTCATGATCTCATGGTCCATGAGCATGAGCCCATGTCAGGCTTTGCACTGACAGCTCAGAGCCTGCTTGGGATTCTCTCTCTCTCAAAATAAACAAATAAACTTAAAACAAATTTAAGACTGAGGAAGTATCCGAGATTGGAAGAGACTAAGGATATATAATAACTCAATGTAGTGTCAGATTGTGGACTCAATCTTGGACCATAAAAAAGACATTAGTGGTACAACTGATAAAACTTCAATAATAGATTAGTTATTAGTATTGTATGAATGTTAATTTTCTGGGTTAGGTCAGTGTACTATGATTCTGTAGGATGCTAAAATTAGAAGAGGTTGAGTGAAGGGTAAACAGGAATTCTTTACTATTTTTGCAGCTTTTTGAAAATCTAAAATTATTTCAAAATTAAGAGTTAAAATTAAAAAGTATATTACAGATATGCATTTACTGAAAGAAAGATGTCCATGAAGTACTCTTAAAAGAAAAGCAGGTCATAACACAGCATGTCAATATGATCAAATTTTATTTGAAATCCACATATTTCAATAATAACACTGAATGTAAATGGGCTGAATGCTCCAATCAAAAGACATAGGGTAGTAGAATGGATAAAAAACAAAATCCATCTGTATGCTGTCTACAAGAAATGCATTTTAGACTGGAAGTTACCTTCAGATTAAAAGTAAGGGGATGGAGAAATATATATCATGCTACAGGAAATCAAAAGAAAGCCGGAGTAGCTATACTTATATCAGACAAACTGGACTTTAAATTAAAGACAATAACAAGAGATGAAGAAGGACATTACATAATAGTTACAGGGTCTATCCATCAGGAAGAACTAACAATCATAAATGTCTATGCACCGAATATGGGAGCACCTAAATATATAAAACAATTAACCACAAAGAGAAACAGGCTCATAGATAAGAATGTGCTAATAGCAGGGGACTTCAATACTCCACTTACAGCAATGGATAGGTCAACCAGACAGAAAATCACTAAAGAAATAATGGACTTGAAAGACACTTTGGACCAGATGGATCTGACAGATATATTTAGAACTCTACATCCTGAGGCCAAGGAATTTACTTTCTACTCAAGTGCACATGGCACATTCTCCAAGATAGATCACATACTGGGACATAAAGCAGCCCTCAATAAATATAAAAGAATCGAGATCATACTATGCACACTCTCAGATCATAATGCTTTGAAACTTGAAATCAATCACAGGAAGAA